>NC_057729.1:47619468-47710083 GCF_004010195.1 Chiloscyllium plagiosum
CCCTCCCCCATTCACCCATTGTACTCTTTGCTACCTTCCCCCACCCTCCTCCCTGACCTATCACCTCCATCCCCACCTCAATTCACCTATTGTACTCTATGTTATTTTCTCCCCACCCTCACCCTCCTCTTATTTATCTCTCCACCCTGCAGGCACTCTGCCTCTATTCCTGATGAAGGGCCCAAAACGTTGATCTTCCTGCTCCTCAGATGCTGCCTGAACTGCTGTGCTTTTCCAGCACCACTCTAATCTAGAATCTGGTTTCCAGCATCTGTAGCCCTTGTTTTTACCCAACTGGTGGTGACTGCAAGGCAGCCCAATAAGAAGGGCAATAGGTCCTAGAGGAGCTGGATGGAGATACATTCTTTCAGGCAGGAAGAGATCTGGCAACTTAGGGAATGGGTTAAGGGGTTCATTTTTGATACCAGTCAGACAGGCACAAAGTAGGGATTGTCTTCTTGGGGGACAATCTATGATATGCTAGGGAACCTTCTAAATAATATGTCTCCCCTTTCTTCCTAATTTTCAAGAAACTATTTCAAAATGGCCTTCTGAATCTTGCGTGCCTTTCAACACCAGCCATTTTATGACATTGGCAGGGTAGTAGCTAATTTGATTGGTTGGCTTGTTAACAAGCTTAAATGCCAGTAAATTGCTTTTTTTTAGCAATGGCAGACCATAAGACCAAAAAACATTGGTGCAGAAGTATACCATTTGGCTGATTGGATCATGCATCTCAATCCCATTCTCCTGGTTTCTCTCTGTAACCCTTAAACCCCTTAGAAATCAAGAACCTCGCTATCTCTCATGGACACTCAATGATTTGGCCTCCATAGCCCTCTGCAGCAATGAGTTCCACAGGTATGCTGCTGAGTTCAGTCCCACTTGTTAAAACTCACCAGTATGGAGCAGCAAATTTCCCCGATGTTAGATTTGAACAATACTTTGGGCACTGGTACATTGTGAAAACGCTGAAATGCTCAAGCTTCCATGTCCTTTTTCAACAAGCACTCCCTGGACAGCCCAACTGTACTGAATGCCACACCCCCACCTCCCACATGCTCCTATGCACCACCTTGAATTGTGAGTCCAACTTTCATCCTTATCTTCTGAGCCTGTCACTAAGGTTTGATCATATTCACATTCATCAAGGCTACAGTTGGTAACGGCCTATCATCAGGCTCACCTCGCACTACATCCCACCTTCTCACATGGGTACATAGGTTCACCTTTATACATTGAATTTCCTCCTTTACAATGCTAGTATCCTCAGGTGTTGATCACTTGCACTGCCATCCCAGAAAGATGTAGTTTTTGAAGTATCATTTTTTAACAAAGAGAGCGTCATTTATCATGGTTATTCTGAATGGAAGTTGCTCTCTTCCCCACCCCACCTCTCAATATGAATGGGACAAAGATTCTTCTTAAATGAATCAATATTATTGTTTTTTAGTTTAATTACTCTTTCATCCTCATTGTTTTACCCTCACATCCAGACTGTTGCCTCCAGTTCCTGAAGTTGACTTCCCCTCACCTCTCTTCTGGAACAGTGTTCCCTCATACCCATCCATGACATTCATTCAACCATGACTTGGTTTCTGCATCTTAGGAGCAAGGTAAGACAGAAGAATTATCATCCTATAAGGTGCAGCTAAGGGGCAAAGTGCCAAAATGAAAGGTGTGGTTGGAATGCTGTGGGCATTGAAATAGACACAAAGTGAGTGAGACGTGAGAGGCAAGCACTCCTAAGATGCTCCCTGGTCCAATCCTTGAGCTGGGTGCCTGTCTATGTACACAAATTGTCCTTATAGCAACATTACAGTGACAGGTGCCTCTACATTCCAAACCATTAAGGTGCAAAGCTGTACTGTTAGTGACTTGGAGTTGTGCCATTAGAGTGCAGTGAAGCTGTTACTTGTCAGATGCTGGGTCTGTGGACATAGGGTCTGTATGGTTGCTGCCCATGAAACCCACCTTGAGATGGTTGTGCCAGGTGTCCAGGAGGGAGGACTGGATGAACAAGTGGTGAACTGGAGTCATTTGGTACCCACTCAGGTATTTACATCAGGAATTCTCGACGTTTAGCTTTGAGCACCCAGACCACCTGTAATCAGTGCAAAATGACTGCCACCACTCCTGGTAATGAATGGATTTAAATGTACAAGCGGGTTTGCAATATCCATGGAGTTTGAACTTTTTATATTCCAAGCTGTTGCCTGCAGTTCTGCAGCATGAAGGAAACACAAGCTCAGGGAAGCAATTGCCAAAATTCTGAAAGCTAGTCAATTAAAGCAGTGATTCAGAATTTGTTAACGAAAAATGATCACTGGGGTTTACATGGTGATGAAATTTCACAGAAAGTAATCACTAAACTGATTGACAGATTGTGTTTGCACTGGACTTTTCTAGCTTCCTAGGCACCAGGACGTTCAAGAAGTTGTCAATATGTTGAGATTTGTTAACATTTTTCGACTGTGTAGGGATGAGATAGATTAATGGTTTTCCTTATTCATCAATGAGTAATCAGCCAGAAAACCAATAATATTGATTCGTTTAAGAAGAATCTTTGTCCAATTCATAGTGAAGGGTGGGGGCAGGGAGAAGGAAACTTCCATTCCCAATAATCATGATAAATGTCCCTTTTTTCTTTAAAAGATAATACTTCAAAAAATATATATTTTCTGGATAGCAGTGCCAGTGAGCAGCACCTAGGTATGCTGCCATTATAAGACAGGTATTCAGGGAAATGCTAAATGACCCATACACACATTTAAATATAGTTGAAGTTCCTGTTTTACCAGTCATTGATAGCAAAAAGCAGGAGATATTTAATGTGATATGGTTGCGGCTGTTTGGCAATGTAAGAGCAAGACAATCAACATTTCAGACATAAGCCCTTCACTTTCCTGATGAAACGTTGACTCTCCTGCTCCTTGAATGCTGCCTGATCTGCTGTACTTTTCTAGCACCCCACTTTTTGACTCTGATCTCCCACACCTGCAGTCCTCGCTTTCTTCTCGTCAATGTAACAGCAACCAACCCATCTGCGCATGACCACTTTACAGGGTTGGCTCTTCAGGTTCCATTGCGGAAGCCTAAGTCTAAATCCTAGTTTGACATTCCCGATGCTGTGCTGAGGGAGTGCCGCACAGTCAGAAGTGCCATCTTTCAGATGAAATATTTTAGACAAGGCCTTGTGTGCTTGTCATGTAAAAATTGCATGGCACTATGAAGAAAAGCAGGTAGGGTTATCCCTGGTGTTTTGGCCAGTACCTTTCCTTCAAACAACATCATAAACAAAATACGATTATCTGGCCATTATCACATTGCTCTTATTGGGAGATTGCTGCGTTTCCCCTTGCGGGCGAACTAGAACTGGGGGGGGGGTCATGGTTTAAAAATAAGAGGTTGTGCATTTATGACAGAGTTGAGGAAACATTTCTTTACTCTCAGGGTGTTATGAGTCTTTGAAATTCCCTTCCTAAAGGGCAGTGGATGCAGAATCTTTAAATATTTTAAGGCTGAGGTGGATAGATTCTTGGTTATCAACAGAATGAAAGATTATTGGGGATATGCAGGAATGCAGAATTGTGGTTAAAATCAGATCAGTCATGATTTTATTAAATGGTGAAACAGGCTCTTTCTCTTGTTCTTTGTTAGAAAGCCTGTAAGAAATTTGGCTGCTGCATTACCTAACAGATCAACAGCAACTATTCTTTGAAAGTTATCTATTTTCTTGCCTGCAGCACTTCGGGTTGTCCTGAGATCACAAAAGGCGTTACTGAAATGCAAGCTTTTCTTTCTTCAAGCTTGAAGCCAGTGTGAAGCTGATGAAGGACTCCCACCTTGAGTTGGCCTCATGCCTAACACAAACACCCACTGGTTTGGCACCAGTTACATCGCAGATTTTCACATTTGAAAAGCCAGAAGCACATCGCAGCACTGTGTAAAAGATAGAGCATAACTGCTGGATTAGGATGCTAATTTGTAATAATCCTCTTCAAACAGTGCGTGTAAGTTTCAGCACAAATGACAAATTCCATGAAAATTGCATAAAAATGCAAACATTGTAGGTTTAAAAAGAAGTGTGATAATGGGCTAATGTCTCCACTGCCCCCTATTACTAAACAATAAAAGCTTTGATCTTTTTGGTTATCTGTCGGAATTAGGCCGTGTATTAAACCCCCCCCCCCCGAGGTTCGTTCTTTATCGTCCACACTCTCCCACCCCCACACTACCAAGACAAAGCAGAATAGTGGAGTGTATGTCTGAATTGGATCTCTATCATGTAAATTTGGACAAATATGTATTTTAAAAGTTCAGTCTTTATCTTTGACTCCTTCAGGGATTGTCTATAAATTGATATACCTAATTGTGCAGCTTAAAATAACCTGGGCCTTGCTACATCAAATGAAGGTAAGGGAGCCTTCATTTTTGTTTTAATTAGAATTTCACCTTGTCAATGGTGTGAGCATCTTTGGGATTTAGTAGCCTCCAATGGTATGTTGGTGAACATTTTTGATTCCTTTGTGAGCTATCTTAATGCCATGGGAAGTCTATCTATTTTAACCAGGCTAATGATTGCTCTAAAAAAGCGCTTAAAGAAATTTTAAATAAATCCATTAACCTGAATAAACAAAAAGCTCATACAGACTTTAATAGAGAATTGGTGTATGTAGTATACATGGAAGGAGGTTTATGCTAACAGTTTATTGTAATGAGAGGACAGTAATGACAGAAATTTATTATCATAACTGAGTTTATTATAACAAGGTGTTTGTACTGTTACTTAAACAGCAGGCACCTACATCATTATAAGATCTTTCCTGCTTATTTTTATTTTACCAATTCATTTTATGCTTTCATTTAACATGATTAAATATTTCCTATATTACAGCAGCAACTACACTTCAAATGTGTTTTATTGGCTGTAAAGTGCTCAGGTTGTGAAAGGTGCTACATTAATGCAGTTTTCTTGATAAAAGCGCAAGCTATTGTTTGAGAATTCGAGTTTACACCTTACGTTGAACAGACAGAAGGTAAGGATGCATTTCCTGCTCCTGCAAAATGTTTTGGGACTCTTGTCCTTATCATAGGCACAATATCAAGGTAAGTTTGTTGATCTTGTCAAGCAGGGAAATGAGTGAACAACTTAGGCCCTGGTTGGAGTTATATAGCATGGCACATATAACTGTGACAGAGCCCAGAATGATTTTAGGCAAAAGAAACCTACTGCATCTGGAATATATATGAATGGGGGAACTGGAATCACAATGAGATATGATCCTGGGAATATGGGGTCATGTAGTTTAATGTAAGAGGCATGAGGAAGAAATATGGACAAGATTCAAAAGCATAAAGGATTAAACTCATTTTTTGTTGCCTTGTCTTGGGGGGTAGAGCATTTTAGCTAATCTACACTCATTATCAGAAAGTAGTCTGTTATTACCACAGTTGAAATTTTATTTTCATTAAAAGGAAGAGAAAGAAAGTGCCACTTGGTCAAATTAGTAGCAAATCCACCATAAATTGCTTTTCTTTTTTTGTATAAGTGTACATATTTGTGACTGCAGTACAGGATCTAGGTTGGCAAAACCCAGCTGGCTTTATGCAAATATTAAGTTCCTACAGAATCTAAATAATGTGCCTTTTGGACAAACGCACAGATGAGAGATGAATATATCACTGTGTTTTCCTGTAGGAAGACCATTGAGGTCTTTTGCAATTAGTTGATATATTGAGGTTATATTTTCTCACGAAAGTTGTTTATAAAAAAAAATCCTTGGTCTTATTAATTGACTTGGAAACCCCATGTATCAATGCCACTTCAAGACGGGTCCCACATAAATTACTCTCTACATTTTTCCTGGTAACATTGTGGAGGTTTTTCCTTTTAAACGACAAAATGTATATTTTTGCGAACTAAACAAGATCTGTGCTCACAACGTGACTGCAGCGAAGGGAGAGAGAAAAAAAATAAGCTAATCAAATTTAAATAATAGACTTAAAAAGATAATTCACTCCTAAAGGAATGATGGTTAATCTTCAGGAAAGGAACCCATAGTGCAACTAATGACAAAAGCTGGTGTTGTAATTAAATAGTATTCATCATTCATAAGACAAAACGGAATTTGTTAAGGGAACACTCTTCAACCTGTTTCATGCTCTGGCATTTATGCCTTAGATTGCTGAATAGTATTTATTTCTTTTAATACTTTTCTATCCCATTTTCTTTCTCTGTCAGATAATCTTTCTGTTTTTCTCCTCCTCATAAAGCCACTATGCTCAGTAAGATCAGTGTCAACGTGGAATGATTTTGTTACAATTTACTCCGTCGTGGTGTTTCTATTCAAAACTAAAACCTGTTCCCTCAGGATCACCCAAACGAGGAAATCTTCACAAGTCCACTCCCATGTAACAGCCACAAAAATGCATATTTTCATTTGCACACTTCAAATATTAAAATGTCCAAAGGTGTTTCCCAGAAGTATTATAGAGAAAAAGTATAAAACCAAGGTCTGTAAGGAGAAAGTAGAAAAACTTTCCAGTAAGTTTCAGGGAATAGTTACGCCCACTCGTATAATCCGCTGGAAATCAGGCCCTGAGGTTTCTGGGGTTGTGACAAAATCAAAGATTTTATCAAAGTACACAAAGTCCTCAATTACTTGTCTGCTAGACTCAAGTTAACAGAAAACACAGACTCGGTTTTTGCACATAAAGCCTATCATTTATTCAAATAAATAGAGACTGACCAAGTAAACACTGTAAACTCTGACCAAGTATGAACTGTCGAAATATGACTCCACTAGTTAGAAATGTCACCCCCTCGAAACCTCCCTAGACAAACGCACACATACATACACATACAATACAGACAGACAAGAAAAATGGGGTTATGGATGGAGGGAAAAAATATTGGGGAAATAGTTCCAGTCCTCACGATTCCACGTACGGGATATTTTGTTTCCCAAGCTCTTTGGTTCTCAAGGCTTCTCAGTTAGGTACATTCTCTTCTCACAAGCATCACTACGGGATTAGCTCACATATTGTAAAGTATGTAACTTATTGGTTAATAGCAATGCTTTCATCAACAATAGGAGAAAGCACCTGGCTTTCTCCAGACTTCAAGTATTTTACCACACCACCTCCCCTCCCAGATGTCCAAAGACTTCTCACTGTATTGTTCACACCCAAAAGCTGTTGAGTTACCAAGGAATCAGTCAGAGTTTCAGGCTGATGACCTTTGGAATCCACAACTGGTGACATTTGCTCAAATCTCACTTTGTCTTCTTCTCCCAAAGTCTGCTATCCAGAGAGTACCCCCGCCGCAGCCCACACCCCCACACACACACACCCACCCAAATTGAGCAAAGCAGCAGTGTAAATACCAACACACAATGAGTTTCAGTTATTTGTTTTATAAAGTGTAGTAATTCCTTCCATAGTCTCTGATTTTAAAACAGTCCTTTCTCCATATCAGTCCACAATCAAAGATATCGGACATGAAATGATACAGTTTACGGGTATCCTAAAAAAAGAAAGTGAGGCTGAGAGATAGAAAACTTTATGAAGGGTTATCCAGGGATTAGGGCCTGAGCAACCTAAGAGGTAGCCACCGATAGTGAAATAATTAAAAACAGGGATGTGCATGAAGCCAGAACAATGGGAAAGGAAGTATTTCAGAGGTTTGTGAACATGATGGAGATGACAACAATATGGAGGGGTGAAGCCACAAAGAGATTTGAAAATAAGGATATGAATGTTAAAATCTGACACTTTGATTGACCCGGAGACAAGATAGGGCAGCTGGCTCAGGAGTTATAGAGGAATGAGATTTGTTGGAATCTACCATAAACTAAAATTTACAATATGGGAAAACAGCCTGGACTATGTTGGAATAGTCAACTCCAGAGGTAACGAAAATATGGATGAGAGCGTTGGTAGCCAATTGCAATTTGAAATACATGGTTTTCTGACGTAACATGAATATGAGTTCAGAAATGCATCTCTGATCAGATACAACATAAGGTTGTGAACAGGCTGGTTGAACCTTAGATTTTTAACTTTGTCCACCCCAGTTCAACACTCGCTCCTCCACATCATGAATCTTAGATTGTCATCAGGGGGAAGGTAGAGGTTGATATCTAGGGAATAGAAATTGTCATGGTTACAAACACAATGGTTTCTGTTGTCACTATATTTAATTAGAGGAAATTTCTGCTCATCCAGTACTGAATGTTGAAGAAGCATTCAATTAACAATGGTAGAAGTCACCTGGCAGGTAGTAGTGAGGTATAGTTGGCTGTCCTCAGTGTACATTTGAAATCTAGTGCTGCACTTTCAAGTAAAGGGACACGCATTAATGGGCAACATACAGATTAGAAACAGGAGTGGGGGGGGGGGGGGGGGGGGGGGGGGGGGGGGGGGGGGGGGGAGCGGGGAGGAATAGAGTTTACAATGTTTTGAGCAATACTAAGGATAATACCATAGTTAAAACATTATTAAATTGTTCTTTCTACCACACACACAGAAATGGTCTCTTTCTCGATTCACACCTTGTCTTTATGAACCTAATCACTCATTATCCAACAAATGTAGGCAACTACATCTATTTCCTTAATATAAGGTGTATTAGCTGCACTTACCTCAGGTGGTGTTTCTGTACAAGGGGAGATTGCCATTCTCCAGTGGATTCATGCATAAATAATCTGGAAAAAAAGCAGGCTAACTTGGATTATCAAATCTCAAGACATTACAGCTCACATCAGTCATGTCACCTTGGTTCAAGAAAAGTAGTAAAACACTAGAGTAAAATAAATCATCAAAAGTTATTGTCAAACAAAATACATGAGTCCTATTAAATATTTCAAACTTGCACGATTGATAAATCCAAGCAAAAGTAAAAAGAGGCATTAGACTTTGATGGTGACTCATTGTCAGTTACAGCATTCAGAATGGCCTAATTTTTTTCCATTGGCTTTTGTACAGAGATTTCCCCTACAGGACAATTTTATCCAATTGTTCTGTTGCTGAGCATATATCCAAAAAAAGAGTAGAACAATTTAATATTGCTTTAATATAGAATTGTTTTACTGTTACATTACACAGTTGCGAGTAACACAGGCAGTGGCATGGTGGTATTATCACTGGGCTACTCTTGTTCAGGTCTGACAGTGTCAGGTACCTCTGCTTCTGACACATTCATCTTGTCCTCATATTGGAAGGTAGGCCAGGAAACAGGTGTAAAACCTCAGGTCTCAAAGGTCAGAGCTGATCTCCTGGTATACATGGATATTTCACTTCATCCTGTAAGGACTCCAAGGTCAGAGAATGGACTAGGTGGTTCAGCAAAAAACAACTTAGAACAACCTACTATTTTCACAATGTGCTTCGGGGCTTTCCATTGCCCAGAGATTTTGCTGTTAGACACCAAACCTTTTAATTTTTCAGGGACCTTTAAAAATAAGCAACCGATAGACGGAAGAAAATGAAAGTCCCATGCTTGTTGGCCCACACTGCCTCTCTGTTTTGCAACACTCAATTTTTAAAATTTCATTCTTAATTTCAAATCACTCTATAGACTCATCCCTCGTGATCTCAGTCATCTCTTCCAGCCCTGCATCACTCTGAGATTGTGATGTAACTAATGGACAGTGAGAATAAGAATGAGGTCAGTGATGGATCTGGATGGACAGTGATGATGTGAGTGTCAACATTCTATGAAAGATCAGCATTATATGGAGGTGTCGTTTTGATGATGGATGTGTGACAGTGTGATGGGAAAGTTTGGTTGTGATTTTTGTTGTTGGGATGAGTGTAAGGGTCTGTTTGTAGGATTGGTCTGTTATTCTGATGAGCTGCATCAATTTGAGAATTTACATCATGCAATGTGTTTTTCATCATTTAAACAATGGCATGAATTTGACTTTGATTAAATGCAGAGAGTGAATCTGTTTATGATGTTGAAGTAGTGCGAGACGCTAAATTGCTTTACTGTTACATTACACAGTTGCAAGTAACACAGGCAGTGGCATGGTGATATTATCACTGGGCTACTCTTGTGAACTTGAGGTTAATGTTCTGTGGGCGTAGGTTTGAATCCACCACAGTAGGTACTGAAGATCAAATTCCATTCCAATTTGACATTTAAATGCTCATCCATGTTGCCATAAACCCACCTTGTTCACTATGACCCTTTCCTCAGGTAAAGCAGAATGTTCTCCTCCCTTGGAGTGCATGATCATAGTTCCTTGGAAGTGGAATCACAGGTAGTGAGGACAATGAAGAAGGTATGCTTTCCTTTATTGGTCAGAATACTGAGCATAGGAGTTGGGACGACATGTTGTGGCTGCACAGAACATTGGTTAGGTCACTTTTGGAATATCGTGTATAATTCTGGTCTCCCTCCTATAGGAAGGATGTTGTGAAACTTGAAAGGATTTCAGAAAAGATTTACAAGGATGTTGCGAGGATTGGAAGGTTTGAGCTATAGGGAGAGATTCGATAGGCTGGGGCTGTTTTCCCTGGAGCATTGGAGGCTGAGAGGTGACCTTATAGATGTTTATAAAATCATGAAGGGCATGGATAGGGTGAATAGTCAAGGTCTTTTCTGTCGGGTAAGGGAATCCAGAACTAGGGGGCATAGGTTTAAAATGAGAGGATTACGATTTAAAAGGGATTTAAGGGGCAACTTTTTCACTCAACTTTTTCATGCAGAGGGTGGTGCATGTATGTCATGAGCTGCCAGAGGAAGTGGTGGAGGCTGGTACAATTACAATATTGAATAGGCATTTGGATGGGTATATGAACAGGAAGGGTTTAGAGGGATATGGGCCAAGTGCTGGCAAATGGAACTAGATTAATTTAGGATACCTAGTCAGCATGGACAAGTTGGACCGAAGAGTCTGTTTCCATGTTGTACATCTCTATGACTCTATGACTGTGTCTGGCCTCATATGCATCCTTGATTTTCATCGCCCCACCATTGGTGACCATGTATGCCTTGAACTTTCACACACTTAGCTCTAGAATTCCTTCTTTAAATCTCACTGCTTCTGTTCCCTTCCTCCTTCCTTTGTCATTCCTTGGTATCAGTTCCTTCAACCACCCTTTTCGATTGCCTGTCCTAACATCTCCGTAGTGGGTGGCACGGTGGCTCAGTGGTTAGCACTGCTGCCTCACAGCACCAGGGTCCCAGGTTTGGGTCCGGCCTCGGGTGACTGTCTGTGTGGAGTTTGCACATTCTCCTTGTGTCTGCATGGGTTTCCTACGGGTGCTCCAGTTTCCTCCCACAGTCCAAAGATGTGCAGGGCAGGTGAATTGGCCATGCTAAATTGCCCATAGTGTTAGGTGCATTGGTTAGAGTGAAATGGGTCTGGGTGGGTTACTCTTTGGAGTGTCGATGTGGACTGGTTGGGCCAAAGGGCCTGTTTCCACACTATAGGGAAGTTAATCTAATCTTATGTGTTTCACCATCAAGAGTTGCCTAGGATTGCTTCCTGTGAAGTGCACTGGTTTTACTTCATTACTATGACCATTTACTTCATTAAAGCATCATATAAATATAAACAAGTAGTTGTTCTTGTTATGATGAGAATGGCCTATTCCACTTCATTCCAAAACATTCCAACACAACCGCCCAATTGCAAAGCAAGCCCAGAAATATTAAAGGAAATAATACGCTGAAAGATCTAGTAAATGGTTCACCAACCAGTTCTCTGATGGGAAAGTCTTCAATCCTGTATTGTTGCAGTTATTTATTATATACCAAAGTGCCTCACATCAGTAAGTTATTTTTAAACAGCACTGACTATTCTTATGTAGGTAATGGGGGGTTGGTGGTGTACTGGTAATGTCATTGGACTTGTAATCCACAACACCAGACTGTTGTTCTGGGTATATAGGTTTGAATCGCACCATGGCAGATGGTGAAATTTTAATTTCACAAAATCTGGAATCAAAAGCTTGTCTAAAGTCAAATGTTGTAAAAGCTTATTAGGCTCACTGAAATGCTTTAGGGAAGGAAATCTGCCACCCTTATCTGGTCTGGCCTGCATGTGACTCCACATCTATAGCAATTTAGTTGAATCTTAATTGCCTTTTGGTAATAAATGCTGACCGAGTTGGTAATGCCCACATCCCATGTCCGAATACAAAAATAATTCAGCAACCTGTTCGTGCAGGCAGATATCTTATCTTACAAACATCAACTGAGCTTGGTCAGTTACAATCATAGAGTCATAGAGATATACAGCATGGAAACAGACTCTTCAGTTCAACTTGTCCATGCTGACTAGATACTCTAAGTTAATCTAGTCCTGTTTGCCAGCATTTGGCCTATATCCCTCTGAACCCTTCCTATTCATATAGCCATTCAGATGCCTTTTAAATATTGCAAATATTGCACTTTCACAGCCTCCACCACTACCTCTGGCAGCTCATTCCATACACGCACCATCCTCTGCGTGAAAAAGTTGTCCCTTAGGTCCCTTTAAAATCTTTCCCCTCTCACCTTAAACCTATGCCCTCTCATACTGGACTCCCCCACCCCAGGGAAAAGACTTTGTCTATTTACTCTATCCATGCCCCTCATGATTTTATAAACCTCTATCAGGTCACCCCTCAGCCTCTGACGCTCCAGGGAAAACAGCCCCAGCCTGTTCAGCCTCTCCCTAAAACTCAAACCCTCCAAATCCGACAACATCCTTGGAAATCTTTTCTGAATCTTTCAAGACTCACAACATCCTTCCTGCAGGAGGGAGACCAGAATTACATACAATATTCCAAAAGTGGCCTAGCCAATGTCCTGTACAGCTGTAACATGACACCCCAACTCTTGCACTCAATGCATTGACCAATTATGGCAAACATACCAAACGCCTTCTTCAGTATCCTATCTTCCTGGGACTCCACTTTCAAGTTACTATGAACCTTCCCTCCCCCAGAGTGTCTTTGTTCAGCAACATTCCCCAGGACCTTACGATTAAGTGTATAAGTCCTGCCCTGGTTTGCCTTTCCGAATTGCAGTAACTCGCATTTATCTAAATTAAACTCCATCTGCCAATCCTCGGCCCACTGGCCTAATTTCTTTAGTTTGGAATGATTGACAGAGGGAAAGACACATTGATCAGACTGTCAGGAGAGTTTTCTGGCCTTTTATAAGCAATTAAAAGGGAGCCTAAATGATTTCTCTCATCCAAAAATGCCACCTTTGCAATGTAACATTCCCACAGTATTGTACCCAAGTTTCAGTCTAATGGTAGTAGTTCAAACAAGTTACCTTCTGACCAACATTAGAACATAAGAAATAGGAGCAGGAGTAGGCCATCTGGCCCATCGAGCCTGCTTTGTCATTCATTAAGATCATGGCTGATCCTTTTGTGGACTCAGCTCCACTTACCCACCATCTTACCATAACCGTTAATTCTTTTACTGTTCAAAAATCTATCCTTGCCTTAAAAACATTCAGTGAGGTAGCCTCAGCTGCTTCACTGGGTCGGGAATTCCACAGATTCACAACCCTTTGGGTGAAGAAGTTCCTCTCAACTCAGTCCTAAATCTGCTCCCCCTTATTTTGAGGTTATACACCCTCCACCCCAGTTATAGTTTCACCCGCCAGTGGAAATGACCTCCCTGCCTGTGTCTTATCCACTCCCTTCATAATTTTATATGCTTCTAATACATCCCCCCCATTCTTCTAAATTCCAATATCACCCCAGTCTACTCAATCTCTCCTCATAATCCAACCCTGTCAATTCTTTAGAAGCCGTAGGTGAGATATTGCCAAAGAAGCCAAAAGAACATTGAAAAGAGAGCTGGGAAAACTATCTGAGGGATGAAAGAGAAACAAAAATAACACTGTACATGTGAATATGTTAGTTTGACCAAATGTGATGCTGTTGTTGCTCCAGAGCCTGCTACTCATTTTACAGAAGTGGCATTGACCATAGATAATAATGAGGTGGGGAAGGACATGGGAATAATGATGTAAGAATGACTATAAATTCCAAGGGTAGAATCTTATCAGTGCTGAACAACACGAGCTATGATGAGGAATTTGCATCATACATTTGTAAAGATGGATGAGATCTTTCTCAAAGGGGCAACAAGCCACATTTTCCAAAAGAGTTTCAAATGCCAAGGTGAGATTCTCACTCAGGATGGAAGAGGTCCCTATTAATGGAGTTTTTCCTCATTATCACCCCCATTAACACTGAAACCTGACCGAATTAACATGCAGGTTCCTCCTTTAGCACAAGCCAGATAGAAACTAGATGCCAAAAATTGCTGACATGGAAGTCAGAGCAAGTACAAGACAAATCCAACTCACTGCTCGATTTTCCAGACTTTTATCTGAGATGTCCAGCAACAACAACCTCAAAAGACCTTGCAGGGCAGCGGCCAAATGCACCCAACATTGGCATTAGACAGATGTCAGCCCCACTGCACCTTCATGCCTTTTATTTGGCCCATTTTCAATATGTGTCACTTCTCTTTAGAATGCTGCTGTAAGGACACTCTGTACACAGGGACAGACACACAGCTTATGGAATGGTCTAGGCTGCATTTCAGGGCTACTCACTTGTTGTCCGAACGCTCACTCACTTTAAGCCTACATGGATGCTCACAGCATTGCTCCCTCGCCTTTCCTTGATATGTAGCTTAGGTATAAAGCCAGGCACCTGGCCATGGTTTTCAGCAGTCACCAGTCAAGGGGGTGGACATGATGTTGTACATCACCATGCTACATTAGAGTTACCCCTGCACCACATGCCAGTAGCTGATGTGGCCGACACACTGCATGTGCTTCAATCAATTGGCCAAGGACCAAAGTCAGAGGGTGGTAGTGCTCAGTCATGTCAGGACAGACATCCTTCAGTCAGGGAGTCCTCACACAAACATCCAATCTGAGTCCAGGGGCTTAACACAATCAGGGAGATACTTCAGGCAGTCATGGTCATGACCATCTTTTCTTAAGGTTGAGGAGCCAAGTGTTCATCATCCTATCACCATCATCACTTCTTGGACTCAACTGCGGGCTGCTTTCTATTGGAATGAGAGAAAGGAAGGGATTGGGTCAGATGAAACTGAATGACACAGTTGTTACAGTTGGGCAAAAGGTGGTGATGATTGAATCAAAGGCACAGGGGCTATGCAGGATTAGCAGTCTGAGATATTGAGGAGATGGCAGTGAGTGAGAGAAGATATTGCATACAGTAGTGAGAGTGTTAGAGCATAAGACTAACTGGAAGGTGGGTGCAGTAGCGGAGAAGATAATTGACAATCTTACTACACTGCTATACTTCCATTCCAGGCTGGCAGAGTCTGATGTAGTGCCTCTAATGCTGGTCCAGGGGAAAGTGCACTGTAGCCCCTCTGCATCACCCATCCACCAGGACCTCCATGTTCCTGTCTGTAAACCAAGGCATCACTTTCCCCTTCCCTGCCATGCCTGGAGCAATTGTGACAAACTGAGCAGGGCAGCTCCAGGCTGCCAGTGCTTACCCGGGTGCACAACGAGATGCACCATGTCGTAGGGTTCACCTCCAGGGATCCTTCCACACTTTTTATATAAGATTCAAGCAGAGGTCACTGGGTGGAGGCAAGGCTCTGATTGGCACTGGTTCAATCTATGTCTCACCCTCTTCAGACAACGTGGATTTGTTCAAATCAGAGAATGCTTCTGTTTATGCAACTCAATTAACAAAGCCAGTAACTTTCTGTAACCTCTCGCTTACCCAGAATAGAAAGAGATCGCAAAGTAAATGACAACTCACACGAGCCTTGCTCATTCCATTTTCATTACTCTTGCAAACTGTCAACCCACTTATAACATTTGACCTTGTATTAAATTACCTCAAATAAATGTGCTGGATTTTGCAGGCAGCGTGTTTTGTGTGATATCGTGTTTTTAATTTATTTGTTTATGATTGATTTTCTTTTGTCAAAGGTTGTCCTTTACTTGACACAGGCAACAAGTGAAGAGCCCATTGATTTATGAAAGGCTAATCCACCAAGTGATTTAGGGACACATCATCCACCACTAAAGGAACAGTGCAAGCTTCCTGATTGTCGTTGTGTTTCTGGAGCTTCACTCTAGATGCACAATTAATGGCCCTAGAAATACATATGTAACAGCTTTTGTTTTGGCAGTTCCTGGTGTATAATCTGTCTTGGACCTTGGAAATTCTGCTCTTCAATTCAGCCTCAATGGCTTACTCAGCTGCACACGTGTGGCTGAAAAGAACACAATGTTGCTTATCTGTTTTCTTATCAGCTTTAAGACTGTGTATCATGAAGGGAGCAAACGTCACATTGCCAGAATGCCGAACTCACGCAAGCTATTTTCATGGTGACACTTTCTCGAAGGCAACTTTGTGGAAATGATTTACACCTTTGCAGAAGCTGTTCTGTATTGAGCCTTCCTATTGGATAGTCAGCACAAGAGTATAAGCAATATGATGTCAAGATGTTTTCACAATCAAGGAAAAGAATTTCATAACAAATTGATTAATCTATCTTTTTTGTCATTATTTTCTTACATTTGTGTGCCAAGATTAACTATGAAAAAGCATCCATTTGCTGCAAAACATTTGGACACAGATTCGCACCATTTGTGATCGATGGGTGTTGCCGGAGGGTCAGTGCTGCAGCAAGGAGAGCTGCTGGCATCTCCCCTGTAACAAGGATCCAATGAATACTCTCTGTCTCCATGTTTCATTTATCATAAACAAACACTTTGCAAATGTTAGCAGTTTTCTCTGTCTTAAAACAGACTTTGAAGCTTTAAAATCCAGATCATTTATTTGTGTGTGCTTTTAAATTGCGTTAAAGCAGGATGCAAACTTCATTTCTTAATGGCTGCACAATTTTGTTCCTTTAATTTAATGGTATACTTATTAATGCCATTTGTTGATTATTGCCTTTTATGTCTCTCAACAAATCAACCTCCTCCAATCTCAACACATATGACATTTCAATAAATGTCTGCTTCACCCTCTTGCCAATCTATATTAGTTGTGAAGAATTAACCTCCTCTGATTTCTTCAGTTCCCATCCCGGTTCATAAGCAGCTCCCCATCCTCCTGCGTAATGAACAAGTTGGCTGACACAGGAACATCCAACCTAAGGTGCCAACTAGGAGTGAGCCTACACTTCACTGTCTGATGGCACAGCATAATGTTGTATTCATTAAGAGAGGTGTGTTGGTCATTTACAGCTGATGTTCATTGTGTTATGAATGGAACATATTTTACCATAGGTTTATTTTTTCTTCTCAACTCCCTTTGTCAGATGATGCTGAATCTTTCTGGATCCATTTTCGGAAAGGAAATCAGAAACTATGAAGAAGAAGGCCTGACTGTTAGGGATTCTTTTAAGCAGTACACCTGCAAATCAGGCTTACCTTTCACAAGAGGGCATCTCATTCATCTGAAACCGTTCAGAGATAATCACCATTCAGCATTCAAAGAGAAAAAGAAAAAAATGCTTTTTAAGATTATTTTTGTACAAATGCAGAGAACGCTGGAGAAACTTAGCAGGTCTAACATCACCTGGAGAGAGAAACAGAGTTAATATTTTGAGTCTAGTACAACTCTTTTTCAGAATAGCTTTCATCCTTCTGTAAATTTGTGTTAACTTTATAAAATTAATTCCGCAGAGAAAGAGAGTGTGGATGACCTCAAGAGAGGAACGTATGGAAAAGGGCCTGCCGAAGTGGCAGAATGAATTAACATCAGCCGTTAACTTGAGCAGCTACAGACATACCAGTCACTTCCATTGAGCAGGTTTTTCATGGATCACAATTTTGTGGAGAAGGCAATTAATTGTAAAGATAAATGTACAATTATATTATCAAGAAAAACCAATGGATCACGACAAATTGTAAATGGCAGTTGTCATTAAAAGAAAACTTTTATTCAAAGCCATGACCAAAGAAAATCTCGTGTTCGTCTTAAAAAGCAACATTTTAAAAACAATACATAGCTAGTGTGTGTTCTAATACTGAGTATTTCCCTCGCCCCTTTATTTTTGGGGGTTAATGTGATAATGCTTCAAGGTTTTCAGAGAATTTGAATTTTCTCTCCTCTACCTCTGCTACTGATCTCAATGTACCAGGAAAGGGAAGGGAATCTTCCCTTTCAACTACCTTCAAAAATTAAAGACCTCAATCAGAATCCTCCATTCTCTTCTCTTTTATCAAGAAAGGAGATGTCTGAAGGATGAATCTGATCAAGGTCTTTAATTTTTGAAGGTAGTTGAAAGGGTAGACATACAGACCTTTACCAGGATGTTGCCAAAAATGGAAGGTTCAGTTATAAGGTGAGACTGGACAGGCTGGGAGCTTTTTGACTGGAATGTAGGAGGTTGAGGGGTGATCTTATAGTAATGTATAAAATCACAAGGGGGTGTAGATAAGGTAAATAGCAGGTGTCTTTTCCCTCGGGTGAGGGATCTCAATACTAGGGAGCATATTTTTAAGGTGAGAGGAGATAGGTTTAAAAAAGATATGAAGGGGCAATTCTTTTACACAAAGAGTGGTACATGTGTGTGATGAACTTCCAGGGGAAGTGCTGGAAGCCGGTGCAGTTACAACATTTAAAAGATATTTGGATAAGTACATGAATAAGAAATATTTGGAGGGATATGGGCCAAGGGCAGGCAGGCAGGATTCATTTAGTTTGGGATTATGATCAGCATGGACTGTTTGGACCAAAGGGTCTGTTTCTCTGTTACATGACTCTAGAACTCTATGAAAGGTCTTCACATACCTGGGACATATCCAAAGTAAGGCACTAAAGCTATAAAATTGTAGCTAATAAATCCAAAGATGAATTCAGGATAAACATCTTGCTCAGGGAGTGATTTGGACTAATAGAGGCAAAAATCTAGGCAATTATACATAAAAAGAGAAGAGTAAAAGTTCATGCCAATACAGATGGTTGAAGTAGGATGGTAAGAGGAGCATGAACACCCATTGGTCAGAATGGTCTATTTCTGTTCTACATAATCACAGTAAGAGCAGGAAGTCTCGGCAGTATGAGTAACATCAATGCCTCTGTGCCAGAAGCCTCGTGTTCAAGTCCCAGTCTTGCACTTCACAACCATGGGAGCTGTGTTCACAACATGGCGAAACAGACTGAGTAGCAAATCCTTCCAACAAATGCTGATGTAGGCAGCAAGAGTGGAAGAGATTTCTGGCCAGCAAGTAATGGAAAGAGCCTGGAGAGTACCAGGACCATCCTATGCATGCAAAGGTCTATGTTGCCACTTCAACCAAGACGCCCTATGTGAAGGAGTTCAGTTGACTGAATAACAAATGTAACCCAGAAGGGTTGCACACTGAGACATTTGATCTCCATCCTGTTGGGGTGGATTTGAGAGCTGCCTCCTTGCCCTAACAGATCATATGGCTGTATGAGCCAGGCCTGCAATCAAACTAAAGAAGAAGATGGTGGAGGCTGAGTGTGAATACTGATTGGGATTGGGTTTTGTAAACTTCCTACCAGTCAAACATCCAGCAACATTCCACATCAAAATGGACCCTCATAAACAAAAGGAGTTTGTGCTGTTCCAGTAGAATGGAAGTAGGGTCTCCCTTCACCAGATCCTACACCAACTGAAGCTGCCAAGACTAAGGTAGGTAGAGGTGATTTGTTAGGTAAGGGTGCAAGAAAAATAGGTCAAAGGTGAGAAATGGAGTGTGGCCATGGCTTAATTGAAAGGATAGGGGAAGAAAATGAAATGGCCAGAATTTTCCCATTTCAGAGGAGAGAAAACCACCCAGTAAGGTAAGAAAACCCATCGAATATTCAGGATGCTGATTGGTTGTCAATAGGCTTGCTACAGAATTAGGAGCTCAGGTTAGGAAATCCCAATCAGCTGGAACTGCTGGACACTCTGAGGCTCCCAAAATCATCATTGCCATGGAAGAGGTAATGGCTGCTGCTGGGATGCCATCCTATAGAGTCCCAGATTGGAGGATTGTCAATGGGAAGTGTAAGCACTGTCTCAGGATGATACTGCAGTTGGGGCGAACTGAGAGAGAAGAGGGCAGGAGGAATGGCAGTGAGAGCAGTATGGCATGTAGCTCTGAGGGGCTACCCTCTACTGTAGGTCCAGTCCATCAATCTTGAGCTGATTCCTTTTGCTTGAAATATTGATTGTCCTGCTTCTCAGATGCTGCCTGACCTTTTCCAGCACCACACTCTCGACTCTCATCTCCAGCATCTGCAGTCCTCCCTTTCTCTGCATTCATTTAGTAGCCTGGTCAGCTGAGCCTTTCTCGTTCCAGCCCATAGTATTTTTTTATGCATCCATGGGATGAGAGCATTCCTTGCTAGGCCAGTATTTATTGCCCATCTCTAATTGCCCAGAGGGTCTAAAGTCACATGTACACCAGACCAGGTAAGGATGGCAGCTCCCATCCCTAATGGACATTAGTGAACCAAATAAGCTTTTCTGACAATCAACAATAGAATCCTGTACATCACTAGATTCTCAATTCCAGATTTTTATTGAATTCAAATTCTACCATCTGCCATTGTGGGATTTGAACCCTAGTCCTCAGAACATTAACTAGACCTCCAGTTTAATAGTCTCGTGATAAAACCACTGGGCCTTTACCTCCTCTTAATGATTTCAACCCAAGTGGGATGAGGCCCTTAGGTTATCCTTAATTGACCTTAATGGGAAGGTTGAAGGTGTTGTGGTAATGTCATTGGAGAAACTCAGCAGGGCTGGCAGAATCTGTGGAGAGAGAATCAGAGTCAAGGTTTTGTGTATTTGTTGGCAATTCTCTAGCACTTTATCTTTTTATATCAGATGACAGCATCTGCAATATTTTCCTTTCTTTTTTTTAATGCTGGAGTTTATCTCCCACTTGAGCTGTGGCCCTAGTCTCATGTCCCTGTCCCTATTCTCGTGACCATTTATCTATCCTTGCCTCCAACTTCTAAAAAAGCAAAATGTTCTCTGCTCGAATCAAAACAAGTGGAACATTCCATTGTCTCATGACCTCTTCATTAAAAAAAGTTCATTTTGCCCTCTACCCTAAATCTCTTGTGTTTAACCTAATCTCTAGTTCACCTTATTCTGAACACTTCAAACACTGGAAACCAGCCACCAAATAAACACTTAATCACCCCTCTTCTGTTGAAAGCAAATACCAATATATCAGCTTGTTGTACAGAGACACGGACTGTAGTTCTTCAGGCCACAGATTTGGATTAGTAAGAGCTCATATCATAAAGTTCATTGCCCTAAAATGTCTGCTTTTTTCTTGTAGGGTATTGGAAGAATTTGGAAAGGGTGAAGCTGTGCCCAGCGTTAGGTGGTGGACCCAGGAAAGTAATCCAGAACACCAGGCTATTATTCTGAGGACATGGGTTCAAATCCATCATGGCAGATGGTTGATATTTGAGTTCAATTTCGAAAAACAGATGCAAAAATCTTCTCTAATGATGACCATGTATGAAGTTTTGATTGTAATGAAAGCTCATCTGGTTCACCAATAGGAAAGGGAATCTGCCATCCTTACCTGGTCTGGCCCACATGTAACTGCAGACACACAGCGATGTGGCTGTCACCTAAGTGCCCTCTGGACAATTGGGGATGGCCTAGCTAGCAATGCCCACATCCCATAAACACATTTTTTTAAAATCTTCTATTGGTGCCAATTGTGGGAGGGTCAATCTTGGACTTTCTTGCCCAGAAATTAATGAGGGTAAGATTGGGAAGGTGGTGGCTTTCTGGAGCACCACTATCACACCGAATTTCAATTCCAGCTCCACCACCTCCAAACCCAGAAAGTTGAATCGTCTACTCCTGTTCTCTATATCATGGGGTTACAGCTAGCAAATGATTATCGGGAATGTAACACATGCAGAGCTATCCTTCCCCAGCTGTTTATTCAGATGAAGTAAAAATCTGTTTTATTGTGGCATTCAGGCATTCAAGAGAAATCGATTGAGAAGGCCATCTTGCAGCACAGTTGCAGTTCAATACAGTGATATGCAATGACGCAGTTGCTAAAAAAATTCCCTGGGTTACTTATTTAGATTGCAAGACTGCTTAAATAGAAAGTGGAATTTGGGCTATGACATCTGTTTCTGTCTTGCAAGATATATGTATCCTGTAGAGGCAGAGACTGCAACTACCCACATTGAGGTTCTGAATAGTTAAATGTTATACACACCATGGATATGATCAACTGGACAAAACCACAAGCAGCTATACTTCATCCTTGACCGATATATTAATTAGTTCTGACAGAGCAAGTGCCTTCCCCATTCCTTACCAGCTGCTCGAACAGAAAGGCATTATTCAATTCTATAGCCAAGTTCTCTTTTCCCAGTTCTAATTTGCTCCGTTAAAAATGTTTGCCATTATGTGACATTTACACAGTACTAATACCTTGGATAATGCTTAAGGACGTGCAAAAATTGCAGGCAGCCAACTTTAAACTACATAGAGATTGCAACAAGGGAAAAGACCACTCAGCCCAATCAGAATGTACTGGGATAAAAGAAAGAGTTGCAGAAACTCAGTGGCTCTGACAGTATCTGTGGAGAGAGAAACAGAGTCAATTTTCCTCTGGCATTTCTCTAGTACTTTCTGTTTTTATATCAGATTTCCAGCATCTGTAAGATTTTCCTTTCACTTTTTATGCTGACGTTTATCTTCCACTTGAGCCGTGGCCCTAGTCCCATGTGTCTGTTCCTATTCTCATGACTATTTATCCACTCTATCCTCCAACTACTAAAATATTAAAATGTTCTCTGCTTCAATCAGAAAAAAAATACATTCTACTGTCTTGCAAAATGTTTGTAAAAAAGTTTCCTTTTGCCCTCTACCCTGAATTTCTTGTGTTTAATCTAATCTCTAGTTCACCTTGTTCTTAGTCCTTCAACCACTGGATACCATCCATCAAATGAGCACCTAACCTCCTCTCTTGTGTCAAAAACAAATACAAACATGTCGGCTTGTTGCACACAGATGTGGACTGTGGCTCTTCAGGTCACAGATTTGAAACAGAGAGCTCGTATCGCTCTGTTCACTACACTAAAACGCTTTTTTCAAAGGTGTTGGGGAAATAGGAGAGGGTAAAGCTGTGCCCAGCGGTAGTTGGTGAACCTAGGCAAGTCAAGAACTTGGAGCTATTGGGAATCATAACCGTTGTGATGAAGAGTCATTGAATTTGAAATGTTAACTCTGCTCTCTCACAACAGGACTTACTGAGTTTCTCCAGCAATTTCTATTTTTGTTTCAGGTCTCCTACATCTGCAGTTCTTTGTTTTAATCTAAACGACAGAACCTAATCTGAATAAGTATTAAATGGAGCCCTGCCCAATTTCCAGACCAATTGATGACTGGAAGGTGCAGGGGTGGAACTGGATGTGTGGTGTTGAATGAGGATTTCCCTGGCCACACATGCCAAGAAGGTCATGCGAGGATTTGCATTTCCTGAGAAATTGGAGGTGGGATCTCAATTTTTGGAGTTCTAACACCTTGCTTGACCATTGCTTTGCTTATCAGGATGTGGAAAAGGAGGTTGAAACTGAGGTTGTTCATGCTGTGTCACTGTCCACCATTCTGCTGAGTATTGGCCTGCACATTCAGTTTTAATTTCAGATTTCCAACATTTGCAGTTTGTCATTTTTACTGAAGCTTTTTTGGGCATCCTTTTCCATTTCGCTCAATTTGCCTATGAATCATGAGCATCATTAGAACTAAGCAGAAAGCCAAGAAGTATTTCCAAGAAGAACTCAAGGAACTTGAAAGGATCTTAATAACTGAGTTACTAAGGAGACTATTCTAATCAAAGCAGAGGTTAGCGTGGAAGTTAGTCATTGTACTGCATAATATCTATTAATTATTGCATTTCTATCCGCCTGAAAGTCAAGTTTTATTCCTGAGAGAGTTATTTATTATTTGTGTTGTGTCAGTTAGAGTTATAGTGCATTATAAGAGACAAGTAAATAGTCTTCTTTAAAAAGAGTTTTATGGAAGAGGATAATGTAGAAAATGAGAGCTGTGCACAATGAGTGGTGTTAGACTGCATGACATTGGTGAAAGTTATAGATTAGATTACTTACAGTGTGGAAACAGGCCCTTCGGCCCAACAAGTCCACACCAAAGCGTAACCCACCCAGACCCATTCTCCTACATTTATCCCTTCACCTAACACTGTGGGCAATTTAGCATGGCCAATTCACCTGACCTGCACATCTTTGGACTGTGGGAGGAAACCGGAGCACCCGGAGGAAACCCACGCAGACACGGGGAGAATGTGCAAACTCCACACAGAGAGTCACCTGAGTCGGGAATTGAACCCAGGTCTCTGGCGCTGTGCTCCTTGCTCTGATGAAGGGCTTTTGCCTGAAACATCGATTTTCCTGCTCCTCGGATGCTGCCTGACCTGCTGTGCTTTTCCAGCACCACTCTAATCTAAACTCTAGTTTCCAGCATCTGCAGTCCTCACTTTTGCTTCCTTGCTCTGGAAGACCAACAAACTTTTGACAGTCCAAAGAGCGTCTTTAACCAAGTTGATAGTCCCCCAAGCACAGTTGATGTTTGTCTTGGTGTGTGTCCTGGGAAACAGCCCTTAAAGCACAGAGTGCTGCGTCATGGAGCTGCTCAGGACAAAGAGATGGCATTCTATCTGCTCATCACTTTCCCTGACAATCTACAGGACATTGAAATCCAAGTGTGCTCACCACCACTGCTTTGTTGAACCTCATTATAGAGTAGTGGTGTTGTGCACACTGGTGCTTGACCTTGGGATCTTAATAAAGAGAAGCGGTGCTATCTACAAAGTGTTTGTTTTGAGGATACAAAGTGAAAGCAACAATGACAATAATTAATAGCTTCAAATGACTACTCAGTATTGACAACTTACAGTTTGGTAGATTGTGACTTTAACACTGTAAAACTGCCCAATGGAATTCATAGATATTTTACCAGGTAACTTGACATTGAGCCCCATATGGATATGACAGATGACCTAAAGCTTAACCAAAAATGTAGACTGTGGGAGAAGGGAGAAATTGAGGGAGGGAATTACAGGAATTAAAGTTTAGACAGCTGAAGGTATTTTTGCCAATGGTGAAGCAAAAGACAAGCGGAGGAATGTAGAGTTCTCGAACAGGCATAAGGTTTGAAGAGGTTGAAATATCAGGAGGGATTTGAACACAAGAATCCGAGTTAACATTTCACAACTACCTGAACAGTGGTTTAAAGAAAACAGTGAAATGCACTCTCAAACAGTCAAATGGAACAGAAATATCTGAGTTCAATGGGAAATTACAGAGTAGTATTTAGTTCAGCTTTAACATCACTGTAGCATTATGGAACTGTCCACAAAAGGATTCCTAGTTTGAAATTACTTAGGCGAATGACACCAGCACAGAGGTGGAGGTGGAATTATTATCAATGTTCATAGCCCCAAGGACTTTCCTTGCACTAATTGCCTGGAAATGCCTGAGGCCTTTCGGACTCAGTAGACACCTTCTGAATGAAAGTTGTTAGCAAATGCAATATGTGTGAATATATCACTGCCTTCTTTTCCATGTTGCTGGACACCTGAAAAATATTATACAGATTAATTAGGAATCAAACAGGGGTGCCAGATCTATATTGATTCATACACTGCAGGGAGAGCCCTAACAATAGAGGAGATCTTTGCTGAAAGTGGAAGTGTAACATGTAATGGAACACCTCACTGGCTTGTGCTATATATTTAATTTGGATGTTAGTGTCATTCCTGAAGTTGGTTTTTATTAGTTGCAGAATGAAAAAATAACAAGACACTGGAATTAGGAAGAGAACAATTTAATTTCCACCAAAGAATGAAAGAGGTAAATATTTTACAATATGTTACAGTTTGACTTATTCCTTTGAAGAACTGATAGTGCCTTGTTACTTGGAGTGGAGCAATACATTGAGTGATTACTGCTGTGAAGCTTACAGAAGAAGATCTCATTACACAAATTTGAAATTTCCCAATTACCACTTCAACCTAGAAGGACCAGGGCAGTAGATGCATGACAACACCAGCACCTGCAAGTTCCCCTCCAAACTACTCACCATCCTGACCTGGAAATAAATCACCAGTCCTTCACTGTTACTGGGTCATAATCCTGGAATCCACTCCTTTATGGCATTGTGAGTCTACCTGCAGCACACAGACTGCAATGGTTCGAGAAGGTAGCTCACCAACCACCCACTCAAGGACAACTTGGGATGGGTAATAAATGCTGGCTAGCTGGCTTCACCCACGTCCCACAATTGAAGTTAGTAATGACGTCTCACCATCAGTGCAAAAGCTTCTGGCATACAACATCCATATTGATCAGTGCAGAGGACGGTGGCTGGAGGATCTCTACCTGCTTAGATGTGGGACTCATTTTTGGCTCAGCATGTAGCATATTTATCTCTGTCGGAAGGTTGTGAGTTCAAGTCCCATTCTGACCATCTGAGCACACAATTAAGGCTGACACTCCAGTGCAGGCTCTCTGCACTAATGGAAGGGCTGTCTTTTGAATGAAACTTTCTACTCAGGGCAATTCCGGTGGTGACACACAGTTCCATGGCACTATTTCAAAGGAGAGCAGGCAAACTCTCCCCACTGTCTTGGCCAATAATTATTCTTTGCTAAAGCCTATTATCTGGATATTGTTACATCACTGTTTATTTTTATGGGATGTAGGCATTAGTGACTAGGCCATCTTTAAGAACAGTAAAGAGTCAATGACACTGCTGCTAGTCAGTTAAGTGGGATTTAAACTCATGGTTACTAGCCCAGTGAACATTGCCACTGAGCCACTATCTTCCAGTGTGAAAATCAGCTACTGTGCAATGTTTGGCATTATGGTTACACCTCAGCTCCCCAGTGTCAAAATTGGCAATCGTGCTTCCTACCTTAACTCCAACTTCAAACAAAGTTAATTTCTGTCAGGCTACTTGGGGTGTCATGGGTCATGTTATGCACTGTATAAATACAAATCTTTCTTTCTCATTGTTATATGAAAACTAAAATGGATGCTCAGGAAAAGGGAAATGATCAAAAAATATAGCGGTCCTATCTAAGGGAATATAGACGTCACTAGACAGACCAGTATTTATTATCCATCCCTAATTATCCAGAGGCAATTCAGAGCCAACTACATTGCTGTTGGTTTGGAGTCATATACAGCCCCACCAGGTAATGATGGCAGAGTTCCTTCCCTAAAGAACATCAGTGAACTAGACGGGTTTTTCTGACAATCAACATTGGTTTCATGGTCATCATTAGACTCTTAATCTCAGATTTTTACTGAAGCCAAATTCTACTGTGACATGATGTGAATTTGAGTTCCTAGAACGTTACCTGGGTCATTGGATTAATCACTAAGCCATCGGCTCTGCCCTTATATCGGTGATATTTTCATTTTAAACAAATCTGATTATTGACAGCCTCCTGCGACCTTTACACTGCACATAGACCTGCTCTGGAATGTTCCATCTTTTCCCATCACTGACATCATCATTGTGTGTCTGAAAACTTGGAATCCTCACTCAATGCGCTGGTCCATGTGCCTCCCCGATAACCTTACTGCTTCTTCACTTTATGGTCTGCTCAGCACTCTGCTCATCAGCCTGCTCAGTTCACACAGTGCAACAGTCAGTGCTCTACTCACAATCCACTCACCCTCCCACTCACTCTGCCACTCATTCTCCCACTCACCCTCCCACTCACTCTACCACTCAATGTCCTACTCGCCATTCCTCTTATCTCCCTGCTTACTACCACGCTCTCTGGCCACCCATGTCTTATTCCCCACTCCCTCCCTCCCACTTGCTGCCCTGCTCCCTTGCTCATGGGGCCATTAACTGGCAAGATGGCTAGATGGTGGGAGGGTCGGTGACAGTGAGAGGTCTGGATTTGGCAACAGATGGGGTGACAAAGTGTTGGCAGTGGAACAGTTAGCAAAACCTTTTAAAAAAAAGGTTATTTGTGCTGCACACATTAAAACACCTTTGCGTCGCTCCATGTTAAAGATGTTTGATGGAAGGGGTGACCTGTGGCAAGTAAGCTAGGACAACATTGACACTCCAACTGCTTGGGCAGTGTGCACGGCTCTGCAGTTGCAGTTACATCATGCCTTCGAGTTACCAATCCAATGTCTCTAATATCAGTTTAATGACCAGGCAGGCAGGAAGCTCTTTCCACCCTGACCCAAGATGGATTGTGATCTTGATCTGGCAAGCAAGGAACATTTCCCCCCACTGCTCTGTTGGATACTTTGGCGCCCAATTTAGCACTTGCAAAACAAATGTGGTGCCTTCAAATAAATATTTTAGTCAAAGTTCCCCAATACTATACAGGCAGTGAAATGGAGGTTCTTTCGTGTGTTATTTACCCTGTGTCGCTTTCTAGGACTGCATTTTATGCCTACTCAGTACATCCTCGAATTTGCTGTATACAGCAGATACCTTGTTGGTCATCAGTTGGTGTTGTTGCCAGGGAGTCTGAATAGCATCACCATCCATCTCTTATTGCTTCAAGGTGTTTGATTTGAAGGCACAACAGATGTTGCAGCAGTGTTTGCAACATAACAAATGGCAGCAGTGCGAACTCTTCGGGAACCAGTGATGCTTAGGATTGAAATACACCATTATTCAAATATTCATTAAAGGATTGGGAAAGAATGCTACAGATTAGTTACGCTATAACTGTGGCAACATTAAAATGTCCATCTACAATTCACCCCTCGTCACTCCACTACTGATATACAATGCTGTATAAAAGTTGAGTTTTTAATGTATTACCTTTCTTGGTGCTTCAGTTTCTGCCCCTTTTCTGATACGATGGAAATAAATTTCAACAAAACCATCTTTAATACGGCTGAAGGTAACAATACTTCAACAGAATGTTTTCAGCCAATCAAAGGTCTAATTTCATTTTAGTTGGTCCTCGAAATGACAGTTGAGTCAGAACAGTGCTAGAATGGTGGTCGAAAGCTTCTGATCTGTATCCAAACCACTTCTGGTCAGACAGAAAACTATCCACTCACCTGGATAGGTTTAAAAAGGGCAGACTAGTGATTCACAAGGCAGAACTCCTATTGCACAGGAATCCACCCAGAGTACAGCAAAGAGAATCAGTGCAGAAGCCATGTCCTTTCTTAAAGCATTAGCTGTCATGAGCTTAGTCCAGAGTGAATGTCGGTGAATAGATGACTGAGCAGGATGGTAAGGTGGGTAGTCGAGTGAGGGAAATGGATAGGGTGGGTTAGATTAGATTAGATTGGAAACAGGCCCTTCGGCCCAACAAGTCCACACCGACCCTCCGAAGAGTAACCCATCCAGACCCATTTCCCTCTGACTAATCCACCTAACACCATGGGCAATTTAGCATGGCCAATTCACCTGACTTGCACATCTTTGGACTGTGGGAGGAAACCCATACAGACATGGGGAGAATGTGCAAAACTCCACACAGACAGTTGCCTGAAGCTGGAATTGAACCTGGGACCCTGGGGCTGTGAGGCAGCAGTATTAACCACTAAGCCACCATGCCTTTAAGTCAGTAGATGGACTGACACTTGAGTACTGAGGTAGCATGGCAGGTAAATGGAGTTGTAGGTGAATGAGTAGGCTGGCAGGATAGCAGCTGGTGAAGTGGCAGGGTGGTGAGGGGGTAGGCAATGTTGAACACCAGAGCACAAATGTCCATTGCCCAAATTCAGGGCAGATGGTTTTCTGGTCAGACTGTCATTCCAACCACATACCACTGATGATTTATTCCCTATATATTTATAATATACATGCTCAGGTACATTATTGATATTTTAATCAACCTATTCTGGTGTGCTATGACACACGCTTGAAATAGATGGGATTTGAAACCTGGCTTTCTGTCTCAGAGCTAGGGACACCACCAGTGCATCAGAAGAGCCTTTCACACAATACAGTGTATACCCAGTCAAAATCTAACCCAATTACTCTCAATTAGCATAAGGCCAACACTTGTGTCCTGCTTCTTCTTGATCAACTCTACTAGAGTGTAAGAGGTGCATGTGATTAATAAGTGTGGAGATGGGTCAGGTCAGGAGCTGGTCAATTTATGTTTGTGGGGGGAGTAATCTGGTTAGATTGAGTCGAGAGAAAACCAAGGTGACGTTGAGGGGGGAATCGATGAGTCGTTGAGTTAGATGCGAATTTTTATGCCTGATATATCTCAAGCAGCTATCCAGCATTTACAACTGAACTGTAGGAATACTCTGACTCTAACTCAGAGTCAGGGACGTTTTTGAAAGGTTCCAAGGAGGAATGGAGTTACGTATCAGATGTTCAAACCCTCAGGTAATTCCCACGGAGGTCAGTATGCATGATATTCATTTTGGGTCATAAGTCCCTTACTGATTAAAATCGTAGCCTTTAATATACTTAACAACCTCTACAGCCCTCTGCGGTAAAGAATTCCCCAGGTTCACTACACTCTGAAAGAAGAAATTCCTTCTTATTTCTGTCTACAATGTGTAACGCCTTACTCTAAGATTATGCCTCTGAACCTAGACTCTCCCAGAATGGAAAATAACCTCTTTGTATCTACCCTGTCACCCCACTCCCCCCTCCCCCCCAATAATCTTATACAGTTCACAGAAGTCTTGACTTATTCTTTTAAACTCAATGCATAAAAGCCCAACTTACTCAGCCTTCCCTCATAAGAAAATCCCTCCATACCCAGGATCAACCCAATTAACCTTCACTGAACTGCCCCCAATCCCAGTATACCTTCCCTTAGATCAGGGGACCAAAACTCTTCATGGTATTCTAGGTGTCATCTGACTTCTGACTAGTTTTAGCTAGACTTCCCTATTAAGATACCCCACTCCCTTTAAAAAAAAATTCAACATTCCCTTTGCCTACCCTGTTACCTGCTGAACATATATGCTAGCTTTTTATAATTCAGGCACAAGGATTCCGAAATCCCTCTGTGCATCAGCTTTCTGCAGTCTTTCACATTTAAATAGTAATCACCTCTTATATTCTTCCTGGCAAAGTGCATAATCTCATGATTTCCCTCAATTATTCTATCAACCAAGTTTTTGTCCACTCACTTAACCTGCCTTCCCACCTATTTTTGTATCATCTATAAACCTGACATTAGAGCTACCCTCATCCAGGCAAGTGGAATGTATTCCATCATACTGTGCTTTGTGGACGATGGACAGGCATAGGGGGAACAGGCGAATTCTGCCCCTTTTTCTTTTTTTTCGAAAAGCTTCAATGAAATGCAGCCAGACCATAATCCACTCTGATCACAGCAATGCTGAAACCATTATACTTGGCTTTATTGATTATGCTCAAGTTCCACATCAGTATTTTATAGAGCAATGGAAAAGAAGGGTTGAAAACGTTCTTAAAAAGAAACAAATATAATGGAGTATAAGGAAAATAGTAACAGGTGCAAATGTATGCCATATGGCTCCTTGTGTTTGTTCTACTGTTCAAAGCATGGCTGATCCTTGACTTCAACTATCCTTCCTTTTCCTTAGACTTTGGAAACCTTCAGCCTTTAATATCCTCAATACCTGTGCATCCACAGCCCTTTTGGTATAGGTTTCAAAGATGTACAGCTTGCCAAGTGGAGAAATATCTCTAAATGGCTGTTTCGTTATCTTGAGAGTAAGGTGCCTGGTTCTAGACTCTCTAGCCAGTGGAAGACAGACTGTGTTATCTGCAGGGAATGCTGACAAAGGTATACAGCTTTCTACATTCTATTGATCTGGTATTCCAATTCTCAGAAATGTTGAATGAAGAATTATTTCAAAAACTGTTAATAATTGAATTGAATCTAATGACAAAAACTCCGACAAATTGAAATAGCGTAATTGGTTCTTTGTCAGGTGGTTACTTTCCCATTTGCTTAACCTTCAATTAAAAGCACGCTTGCATTTCTAGGTAAATGCATTTGGGTCAGTCCATTTGTTTCGGCTGTGCTCTGATGCATTGTTTTGTGCTGCACAGCACATTTGTCCAGCAGCACCATTCCCAATGACTAATGAAGGCGCTGTGTGATTCTGAGGTGGGGGGTTTATAGTACCAAAATAAAATGGCAAGGTCAGAACTGTGAACACTTCGATTTTCACAGGAGGTCAAAAAAAAAGCCAGACTTGGCACGTTATCGTGATGCACAGGGACTGGGAGTTCTGTTTCAGCAATATCGCATCAGTGAGTCATTTTCTCTCAGGTACAGTGCGGATTTTAACTAACAATACCGTTTCCTTATCCAATAATTCCCATTCAGCCAGGATATATTTGTCGCTTTTAAAAATAAATTTGGTCAATATGCCAGGTTGCTAATTCGCTTTGAAATGACATCACTTAAACTGAAGTGATGATATTTGCAACCCCTGTGTTGCCCTGCTACAGTAATGAGGAAACGCCCTGAAAACGTATGATAACAGCTTAATAATGACAGCACCCATTTCCATTATTTGTATTGGTTTTAAGCCGAATGAAATCTGATGTGTTTCAACATGAAACAATTAGAAGATACTGCAGCATGTAAATTTTGATCATTATTCCTGGAAATATCTGACCTGATAAGTCCTTCCTGCAAAGTTTGGAGTCACAGTACCACAAAAAGTATTGCAACTGCTTTTCATATATATTGCTTCCCTAAGCTTCATCTGATGAAGGAGCAGCACTCTGAAAACTTATGATTTTTAATAAACCTGGTTTAGATTAGATTACTTACAGTGTGGAAACAGGCCATTCAGCCCAACAAGTCCACACCGACTCTCTGAAGAGCAACCCACCCAGACCCATTTCTCTACATTTACCCCTTCACCTAACACTATGGGCAATTTAGCATGGCCAATTCACCTAGCCTGCACATTTTTGGACTGTGGGAGGAAACCCACGCAGACACGGGGAGAACGTGCAAACTCCACACAGACAGTTTAAGGTGGGAAATGAACCCAGGTCTCTGGCGCTGTGAGGTAACAGTGCTAACCACTGTGCCACCGTGCTGCCCATAGTGGTCTTATGTGACTTCTGACTTTACTTACCCCTGTCCAACACCGACGTCTCTACAGGCTTTTTCTTGTAGGTTATGTCAGACACAATCTTAGGATAGGCTCTTTAATGTCTGCCTCCTTCTCAATCATTAATCCAATTTTCTCTGCTTTTTGGGATTGGCCCAGGGCCAATATCTCTCATGCAGCAACTAGTCTAATGTTTCAGGAAATAGAGGAACCTCGCTGGAAACTGAAGGAATGCCTTTGACCATCAAAAGAGTCACCATCATCCAACTCGATTATAGGGCTATTCTCTCATTGGAGGGAGACACCTGGTGGGGGCTTAACCTGAGGTTCATCATGCCTCAGGTGAGGGGAGAGGCTAAGAAGGAGAGTTCTTCACGATAACCTCAACCAATACACCAGCTGGAGCCATACTGCCAACTGAGCTAATATGATCATGTAGAGAGTTCTGCAGTGTTCTGTGGGACTAAAACTGTAAATAAACCTGGGGAATTAATAATCCACACTTCTTGGGCAGGTTAAGGTAATGTGTAGTTCAAACTAACCCATTCGGCTGTCAATTTGTTTAATAAATTCATGCTGGTTTGAAAGCACGTTACAAAGTTGCCCATTCGAAAAATTGTTAGCAGGCAGTTAATTAGAGAGCAAGAAAGAGAGAGAGAGAGAAAACAATGAATACTTGTTTCTTTTTTATTTATTTGGAGGATGTGGGCATTGTCAGCTGAGCCAGCATTTATTGCACATACTTAGTTGTCCTTCAGAAGGTGATGGTGAGCTGCCTTCTTGGATTTCTGCAGTCCAGTGGGTGTAGATAGAGCCACAATGCTGTGAGTGAGGAAGTTATAGAATTTTGATGCAGTAACCCCAAAGGAGCAGCAATTTATTTCCTAGTGAAGATGGTGAATGGCTTGGAGAGGGACTGATAGGTGATGATGCTCCAGTGTATCTGTTGCCCTTGTCTCTCTAAATAGTGGTTGTCAAGGATTTGGAAGCTGCTGTCTAAGAAGTTTTGGGGAATGATACACACTGCAGCTACTCAGAGTTAATGGATAGGCCTGAAAGCCTGTGGATGTGCTACCAATCAATGAACTGCTTTGCCCTGGATGGTGCCAACCTCTTAAGTGTTGTTGATGCTGCACTCACCCAGGCAAGTGTGGAGTAGTTCATCACACAACCTGACTTGTGCCTCGTAGTTGATGGACAGGCTTTGGGCTGTCAGGAGTGAGTTACTCATTGCAAAGTTCCTAGCCTCTGATCTGCTTCTGTAGCCAAAGTATTTATGTAGCTAGTCCAGTTCAGTATCTGGTCAATGATAACCAGCAGGATGTTGATACAGAAACTAAACTGTCTTGTTTTCAGGACTCAATTTGGTGTTGCATTGACAACACAAGGATATAAGAAATATGAGCAGGAGTCGGCCATTTGGCCCCTCAATAAAATTGTAGCGGATATGAGTCTAACCTGAATTTCTCTCTCCCATACAGTTTTCCATAGCTCTTGACTCTGATACCATGTGGATGAAAATTCTAATTCAGCCTTGAATATATTGAATAGTTAGGTTGTTGTTTTTGTCTGGCACAGACTTGATGGTCTAAAGGGCCTTTTTCTGTGCTGTAGACTTCTATGACTATGACTCACTGCCATATGGGGGACAACATTCCAAGGATTAACAAAACCTCTTGAGAGAAGAATTTTCTAATCATCTCCATCTTAGGAATGTCAATAATTATGAAGCAGTGTTTCTCATTTTTTGACTCCCCCACAAAGGGGAACCATCCTCTCAACGAACGTGTATTGCAAGGCAGGGGCCTCAGGCCAACATGCTACTGGGCTGTAACCTTGGATCTCAACTGAACTTTTATTCCACAGCTAGCAGCAACTGTTATGCCTTCAATGGCAACCTGAAAAAAATGAATATTGGATTGCTCACTTCACTAACAGTGGTCAACAGCTAAATCTATTTAACAGTAAGGAATAGTGAGGGATGGGACTGACCTAGTGAAGTGGACATGAGTGAGGGATGGGGTCAAGCTTCAGGGTAATGGAAATTTGGGGCTAGGCCAGGGGAACATGATACAGGGTTTGGTTTGGTGGGCAAGAGAGATAGGAGAAGAAGTCATAGCTAGTCTGTAGCTAGTGACGAAAGCATGAGGGCTCAGGTTGCAGGGAAGAAAATTGAAGTAATCTTCTTTCCACAAGGTGATTCAGCGTAGTAAATAAGCTTTGCAGAGATGAGTTGTGCCAAACAACTGGGATTGCTCCAACCATACCTGGGAATCAATGACCATTTGCAAGTGAAAAGCATTGATGTTGAGGAATGAACATGGGGACCATTCAATGGGAGCAACCTGATCTGAAAAGGTGAAGGAAAGGCCACCAAAGTTGGAGGCTAGAGTGTAATTGATGAAGTCAATGATTACAGTGTCTAATGTTGGATAAAGGCAGGGCAGTTTGGAACGTGAATACATAGTTGTTAGGAATGGTTAATGGCATGTGGGACATACTGAGCATGAACCATGCATCTTAATTCACATTATCTCACCTGACAAACATTATCTTTGCATCTCAGTGAGCTTTGGCTCTGTGAGTTTTACTGTAGCCTGTCAGGGCTCTGGAAAAATTCACCTAAATCCAACAGAAAGTGACCAAGAGCTGAAATTCCATTTGATTTATCCCTGTAGCAAAGACATCAACAGGGAATGACCTACCAGCACCTCATCTACTTCTAGCTAACCCAGCTTAGATGAGGGATTAGATCTTGTTATAATGAGGAACTTCAATATTAACTATGACAGTGAATTCTAATTCTGTCTGTTGGCACTGTATAACCTTGAGAAAACAATGCAATAGAAGCTCTTTTCATTGTTTTCATGGCAGCTATGCCCAGTATAAAAAAACAAGAAGCAGGGCTGACCCGATGACACTTGGAAAATGAGCATTCAGAGGACAAGAATTCAAGTTGGAGTTGCCAGATTAAAGCAGGTTAATATGTATAAAACATCCTGGTGGAAGCAAGGCTCCATCTACCTTTTAATAAATAGTATAACATCAAAGTTCACAGCTTCAAAACTCAGTTGAAATTTAACATGAACAGCTAATTCCATTGTAAATTAAGGTAATGAAAGTTGTGGAGAGGGTTGCAAAACAGGCTGTCGACTTGCTATCATCCATTTTACACGATCACACAAAGTTTGCCCCAATCAGTGCTTCATAAATTCATTTCTCTCCCTCTACATAACCATTATAATGCAGTTGCTTTAATTCATTACATTTCACTGCCTGGATGAAGCTGCAAATTCATTAATTTATTCCTTAATAAAATTGTCGATTAAAAGGCAGGGTGAATGGAAAATTGTAAATGATGCAAGTCTCATAATGTAGCTTCACCTAAACTAATTGAAAGGAGGGGGAAGAATCTCACTTTTAAAAACATTGTTAAAAATTGGATGATTATAAAAACAATGCTGATGGCCTTTGACATTTTTACTTTATTTTTAAGTAGCTCTGATTCAACGCTGAATGCTGATGGCATTGTTGAAGTAAGTGATGTGGAGGAGTTAGTGAGCTCGCCAGTGCGAGGGAGCTGAATTAGCACACACAGTCGAAATGACAAGCTCACTGAACCACCCGAGGTTAATGACTGCATCTCGTGATGTTATTCAGTCCCTCATACTGTCAGACTCTGTAACCCCTTGCATTCCATTTGATTGTCGTAGCCTCTATGGGAAGTGCAGTGGGAGCAGCAGTTGCAAACAAAATATGATATTTACTGAAAGATGTTGGGGGTTGTTTTTTGTTTGCTCTGATAATGCCTTAATCAGTGTATCATGTCCACCTTTTGCATTTGTTCCAAGTCCCACTACAGGACCTGAGTATGAAAATCAAGACTTACTCTCCAGCAGGGGTATTGAGGGAGCATGGCACCGTCTAAGCTGTTGCCATCTTTTGATAAGGCACTAAACCATATGCCTACTTAGGTCGTTGGCTCTAATTTGAAGAACAGTATCAGAGATATTCCTGGTGTTCTGGACAATATTTATTCCTCAATCAACATCACGAAGAGAGATTAACTGGTCATTGTCAAGTGACTGTTCTTTGGCATGTGATGTGCTCAAGTTGGCTGCCATTTTTCCTACATTATAATGCTTCATTCACCATATGAGATTTCGGATGTTTGTGAAATGGAAGTCATTCGAATGCAAATCTTTTTGGCTTTGACATTGCATTTCAACACTGACAATTTCACCATGTGGAAAGTGCAGCAATGCTTGAGAATGCTACCGGGCCAAAGGTGTCCTCCAAATCACGTACCGTTCCACGTTGGACATGTATTAATGATCCTCATTGTTCCATGGTCAAAAGCCTGGAAGCCCATAACTAGCAGTACTGCAGAAGCACCTTCACCACATGGAATGCTGTGGCGAAAGAATTAAGTTCCGCGTGGCTTCTCAAGGGCAATTGAGGATGGGCAATAAGTGCTGGCCTAGCCAGCGATTCTCATATCAGAAGCATGAATGATAAATAAGCACGCAACAATCAATTTGAATTTCTCCTTTTGTGGGGATATTTCTGGCACTTTTCCCCCTCAACTAGAATATTCCAGTGTTAATAACACAGCTTAAGGAAAACAGCATTCTTAGACTTGAGAGTGCAAACCATGGGTCTCTCACAAAAACTTAATGACACAAGAATTCTCATAACCCCTACTGATCAAAAATCTATTGCAGCCTTGAATATATTTAATGACTCAGCTTTCCCTGACATGAACAACCTCTGAAAAAAAAGAAATTCTCCTCCTTTCTCTATCTTAAAAATAAGGCCTCTTGTTCTTAAACTATGTCCTTTAATTTTCTTTCCCCTTCCACAAGCTTATCCATCCAGTCAAGTCCCCTCAAGATATTCTTTGTTTCAGTGAGTCCACCTCATACTCTTTTAAACTCGAGTGCTGACGAACCTCTCTTCATAAAAAAAACCCTATCATCACAGCAATTATTAGGGAATTTTTTAAAAAAAGAAATCACAGGACCGGGAATCGGAGAGGTAGCTCCTTTGGGAAGATTGGTGTGAGTCTCTGGGCTGCTCTTCCTACCCATTTCAAACTGCTGAGTCTGGCTCCCTCTCTCAACACCCTTCAAAAGTGGTATTAGGATAGGAACCTCCATATAACTGTTGGCCTCCTCATGCATCTCAGGGTCAGCTCCTGGTGGCCTCTAATCTGCCATTTTGCTAATTGATTGCTTGCCTCTTTGGAATGGGCAATCTCTCCATGTCTAGTTCTGCTTCTGGAAAAACTCCTCAGAGTCAAGACAATGTCAGGGAACTGAAACTACATGGCTCCTGCAATTTTACTGGGATGCCCCTCTCCCCTAGCCCACCACCTCCCAGGGACTGGTACAATCCTGGTCAATGAAGTGCTTTGAGAAGCTGATAATACGTTAACCTACGGTAATATCTTAGCCTCGTCAACAACAAAGAAAGACTTTCTCCAGTTGAAGAGTTAATAAAGGCACTTTTCCAGCCCATCAAACCATATTACTTTTAAAATAATTTATTTTTCATTGCTATTTTTCTTTCACAAACCAAGTTCATCCATAACCAAAGTTTTATGATGTTCCTATTTTTCAATAGGCTGTTCACAAGGTGATTTATCTTTTAAACATAAGCTATGGGGAATGAATCACCAGGGAGCGGTGGGATGAAGGGAGCTCAGATATTTTGAATTCGCATCAGATACTTTCAGCACACTCATGATTATTCACACATCTTACACCTTCCTGATGTAAATTCAGTGGAATGTCCTTTCAATCAGCATGTCCTCGGTAGCTAGCACTTTCACCATTGATTCAGAGGGTCATGGCTTTAAGTCACACACACTGAGACCTGGACAGATAAACGAGGCTTGCACATCAATGTAGGACTGAAATGACACTGTCATGTCAGAGGTACCATCTATTGGATGAGATGTTATCCTGTTTGCCTTAACTCTTGAGTGGATGGAAAAGATTCTGTAGCAGTATATGTAAATGCAAGCTCTTCCTCATAATTTTGGTCATTGGATGTTGGTGTCAATAGTGAGACCAACTATTTACTGTCCAACCTTGATTGGACTTGAGAAGTCTTGATGAATCACTGCAATCCTTGTAGGTAGATAAACCCACAGTTCTTCTGGAGCAGGGGTTAGTTCCAGAATTTTCACTGGAATTTTCCAGAATTTAGTGGAGGAACAACTGATTTGGTCCCATGTCCGGATGGTGTGTGTAAAGTAATGCGTTAAGAGCACAAGATGCTCTGATGATGTGGGGTCAAAGGGGTAGAAAGAGAGAGGAGAGAGAGAGTCTCAAGAATGACCTCAGGAAGGACTTATATGTTTCAATAAGATCATCTAACATTCTTTTAAACTCCATTGTCAGTAAAACTTCCTTCATTGGAAAACCCAATCATCCCAGGAATCACTGGTGAACAGAAGGGACACTCTCTGCTCAGATAGAAGTCTATCTGTAAATAGGAAGTCAATAACTGAACACCCCTGTTGAAATGAGCATAGACTGCAGGCCCCCTTACCCTAACATGAAGAAGAAAAAACAGTGTGTGACTTGAACGAATTTACAACTATCTATTGGTTAGGTGGATTGGCCATGTTAAATTGCCCTGTAGTGTCCAGGGATATGCAGGTTAGATGGATTAGCCGTGGGGAAATGCAAGGTGATAGGATATGAGGTGGGTGGGATACATTACAGACAGTTGGTGCAGACTTGATGGGTCAAATGGCCTGCTTCCAACTATAGGGATTCAATGATTCTATGAATTGGCTGTCTGTCTGGATGTAGGTTTGCTCGCTGGAAGGTTCGTTTTCAGACGCTTTTGTCACCATAGTAGGTGAACCACCGAATGAAGCACTGGCGCTGTAGCCCACTTTCTAATTATATGATTAAGTTTCCGAGGGTTGGTGATGCCATTTCCTGTGGTGACATCATTTCCTATGGTGATGTCATTCCAGGTTATTTTTCTCAGGGGATGGTAAATGGGATCCAAGTCAATGTGTTTGTTGATAGAGTTCTGATTGGAATGCCATGCTTCTAGGAATTCACGTGCATGACTCTGTTTGGCTTGTCCTTGGTTGGATGTGTTATCCCAGTTGAAGTGGCGTCCTTCCTCATCCGTATGTAAGGATACTACTGAGAGTGGGTCATGTCGTTTTGTGGCTCGTTGATGTTAATGTATCCCGGTGGCTAGTTTTCTGCCTGTTTGTCCAATGTCCAACACATTGACAGGGATACTATCAGGAATAGTATCACAGCTGCAGAAAGGGAGGTCATCGAGGAGGGTTTGTCTACTAAGTCAGTATGGGTGGGAGTCAGAAACACAAAAGGAGCAGTCACTTTTATTGGGAGTTTTCTATAGACGTCCCAATAGCACAGAGATTCGGAGGACCAGAGGGAGGCAAAGGTGCAGAAGTAATAGGGTTGTTGTCATGAGTGACTTCAACTTTCCTGATATTGATTGGAACCTCCTTAGAGCAAATAGTTTGGATGGAGCAGATTTTATCAGGTGTGTCCAGGAAGGATTCCTGACTCAATATGTAGGTAGGCCCTCAATATGTAGAGGGAAGGCTATTTTGGATTTGGTGCTTGGCAGGCCAGGTGTCAGATCTCTCAGTGGGAGAGCATTTCAGTGATAATGATCACAACTCCCTAACCAAGGATTGGAGCAGACAGTATGGGAATGTACTTAATTGGGGGAAAAGGAATAACAATGCGGTTAAGCAGGAACTATGGAGCATAAACTGGGAACAGATGTTCTCAGGGAAATGCACAACAGAAATGTGGAAGTTGTTTAAGGAGTACTTGCTGCAGGTGCTGGATAGGTTTGTCCCATTGAAGCAAGGAAGGGATGGTAGGGTGAAGATACCATGGGTGGCAAGAGATGTGGAACATCTAGTCACGGGGAAGAAGGAAGCTTATTTAAAGTTGAGGAAGGAAGGATTAGACAGGACTCTAGACAGTTGCAAGGTAGCCAGGAAGGACTAAGGAGAGCTAGAAGGGGACATGAAAAAGTCTTGGCGGGTAGGATTAAGGAAACCCTGAGGCATTCTGTGAAAAACAAGAGGATGGCCAGAGTGGGGGGAGGACCAATCAGGGATAGTGGAGGAAACTTGTGCCCGGAGTTGGAGGAGGTAGGGAGGTCCTTAATGAATGCTCTGCTTCAGTTTTCACTACTGAGAGAGAACTTGTCATTTGAGAGGACAGCGTCAAACAGGCTAACATGCTCGAACAGGTTGATGTTCAGAAGGAGAATGTGCTGGAAACTTTGAAAAACATGAGGATAGATAAGCCCCCTGGGCCAGACGGGATATACCCTAGGTTACTATGTGCCTTTGGTGATGATCTTTGTGTCCTCACTGTCGACTGGAGTAGTACCAGATGATTAGAGGGCAACAAATTTCATTCACTTGTTCAAGAAAGGGAATAGGGATAACCCTGGGAATTACAGACCAGTCAGACTTATATTGGTGGTGGAAAAATTATTGGAGAGGATTTAGTATTATTTGGAAAACCATAGTTTGATTAGAGATAGTCAGCATGGCTTTGTGAGGGGCAGGTCATGCCTCACAAGCCTTACTGAATTCTTTGAGGATGTGACAAGACACATTGATGAACGTAAAGCAGTGAATGTGGTGTATATGGATTTTAGCAAGGCATTTGATAAGGCTCACCATGGTAGGGTCAGTCAGAAAGTAAGGAGACATGGGATACAGGGATATTTGTCTGTCTGGATACAGAATTGGCTGGCCCATAGAAGACAGAAGGTGGTAGTAGATGGAAAATATTCAGCCTGGAGTTCGGTGACCTGTGGTTTTTTGTAGGGATCTATTCTGGGACCTCTGTTCGTTGACAGGATGCAGAACTGGGCTTAGAAGTGGCAGATGGTGTTCAACCTGGAAAAGTGTGAAGTGATTCATTTTGGAAAGCCAAATTTGAATGCAGATTACAGGGTTAAAGGCAGGATTCTTGGCAGTGTGGAGGAACAGAGGGATCTTGGGTCCATGTCCATAGATCCTACAAAATTGCCAAGTTGATAGGGTTGTTAAGAAAACAAATGGTGTATTGGTTTTCAGTAGCGGGGGGATTGAGGTTAAGAGCTGTGAGATTATACTGCAGTTCTGTAGAGTCCTGGTTGACTGCACTTGGAATATTGTGTTCAATTCTGGTCATCTCATTATAGGAAGGATCTGGAAACTTTAGAGAAGGTGCAGAGGAGATGTACCAGGCTGCTGCCTGGACTGGAGGGCATGTCTTATGAAGCAAGGTTTAGGGAGCTAGGGTTTTTCTCATTGGAGTGAAGAAGGATGAGAGGTGACTTGATCGAGGATTGACTTGACAAGATGATGAGAGGCATAGATAGAGTGGATAGCCAGAGACTTTTTTTTCCCGTGGTTGAAATGGCTATCTTGAGGGGCATACCTTTAAAATGATTGGAGGAAGGTTTCGGGGAGATGTCAGAGGTAGGTTCTGTACACAAAGAGTGGTGGGTGAATGGAATACACCGCCAACGATGGTAGTAGAGTCACATACATTAGGGACATTTAAGCGACTCTTGGATAGGTACATGGATGATAGTAAAGTGAAAGATATGTAGATCAGTTTGATTTTAGGGTCTGATAAAAGGTTGGCACTACATCAAGGGTCGAAGGGTCAGTCTTGTGCTGTACTGTTCTATGCGCTATGTACTCATCATTACTGAAACTAGCTTTCAATTCCAGGTTTTATTAATTGAATTTAAATTCCACCAGCTGCTGGGGTGAAAGTTGAACCGATATCCCCAAAGCATTAACCTGGGGCCTGCATTACCAGGCCCAGTGAGATCACCACAACACAATTGTCTTCCCAAATAAAGTGAAATGAATACAATGTGAATTATTTATAAGTGAAATCGAATTTGATATCATACATCGCCTAACTAAAATGTTGTGGTATTAAAACATTAATTCATGGATGTGGGCATCACTGACTGGACCAGCATTTTTGCTCATCCTTCGTTGTCCTTGAGAAGGTGATGGTGAACTGCCTCCTTGGGCTTTTGCAATTCATTTGGCGAAGATACATTCACAATTACTTTAGGGAGGAAGTGACAGTGAAGGAACCGCAATATATTTCCAAGTCAGAATGATAAGTGGCTTGGAGGGGAACATGCAAGTGGTAGATTCCCATGTATCTGCTGCCCTTGTCCTTCTAGATGGAAGTGGTCACTGGTTTGGAAGATGCTGTGGGAAGAGCTCAAGTGAATTTCTGCAGTGTATCTTGTGGATGGTACACATTGCTGTTACTGAGCGTTGATGGTGGAGGGAGTAGATGTGATGGCAAATAAGTGGTCAACTACAGCCTTGATGTCAAGAGCAGTAAATCCTTTTTTATATTCATTCAGGCAATGAGGGCATCGCTGTCTAGGTCAATGTTTATTGCCATCCTTAATTGCCCAGAGGACAGTTAAGAGTCAGCCCCATTGCTGAGAGTCTGGAGTCATATGTAAGCCAGACCAAGTAAGAACGGTCTTTCTCTATAGGACATTAATGATTTAGATGGGTTTTTCCAATGGTTTCATGATTGTTATCATCAAACTCTTAATTCCAGATTTTTATTTAAATCAAATTCTACCTTCTGCCATGACAGAATTTCAACCTGGGTCCACAGAACAGTACCTTGGTCTCTGGGTTAACAGTTCAATGACAATTCAACTAGGCCATCACCTCCCCCAATTTCCTGTTACTTCAGCAATTCCAAGTTGTTGTGCAGAAACCATCGCACCCGCATGTTGCAGCCTGTAGTAGGGAATAATTACTGTAGAAACCTTAAGATTCTTTCATCATATGGCTAACCAGACCTCTCTCCTGCTCCATAACATTGACATGTATTGGAATAATTTGCAGGTTATAACTCAACCTATCAGACTGCATTATAAATGCACCTTCATTGGTCATCAATCCCAGGGAGGGATTCAAACCTGGAACTTCTGACTCAGAGCCATGGACAGTATCCACAGTGCCACAAGTACTTGCACACAACAGAAAATAAGTGCAATTTGAAGAGCTGTCTCAATGTAGCATAATTAATTCAGTTGGTGTAGCCAGAGATGAGGGCAGGGCCAAATCCAGGGGAACTGAATCTTAAACCAGTATTAGTGATGATGTAAATTACAAGCTTCTACTGCGTAGCCCATCAGTGTTTCAAATTTGCCACTCTTAAATTAGTTCAGCCACTTGCACTGGTATCTGGATAGAAAAGCCAACAAGCCCGACCTTCAGATGGATCTGGGAATTGCTGGCAGACTCAGCTCTCTGTATAAATTGGTCAGTTAGAAAATACCGAGGAACCTCGATTATCCGAATATCAATGATCCGAATATCAGATTATCCAAAGGGGATTTCAAGGTCCCGATAGAAACATTACGTCAAAGAGCTGTTTCAATCCTGATCGCGTCTTTTGTTTACAGGTACAGCGATTAAAAATGGCTCACTGAAATGCTGCCGAGAACAGTCCTGGATAGTCCAGGCACCATCTCTAAATGACTGACCTCCTGCCCTCACTCTCTTCCCACAACACTTTCCCTGGAGTTCTACACAGGGATGTACTCTAAACCCCCATCCCCTAGATAATCTCTCCACGATTGTCCTGTACGGGGCAGAGGTGGAACCTGTCAAAACATTGTGTGTGTGTGTGTATGTGAGTGTGAGTATATATGTGTTTGTGTGCGTGTGTATGAGTGTGTGTGTGCGTATTTGTGTGTTTGTGTTTGTGTGTGTGCTATTTCGAGACCTACCTCCCAAAAGGCAGCAGCACACTTACTGTTGGTGTACAACCCGCTGCCCGAGGTCGGGGGGGGCAGGGTCTCACATGTAGCGTGCTTTTGCCTAGTCTCCTGAACGGGGAGCAGATTTCAAAGAAAACTCCAAGCCCCAGAGGAAATCAATTAACCGAATAATCAGCTTTCTGATCGAAATAGTGCCCACCCATCTCGTTCAGATAATCAAGGTTCGTTTTTGTACTGCTGCTGAAAAGGGGAAGAACAGTCAGGCAGTCAGTCCAGACTGCTGCTTTCCATTCCAAGAGTACTGTCCAAACATGTTATATTGATGAAAGCCAGAACTGAAGCCAATCTTGATGTACCTTTATATTTTATTATTTGCACGATTAAATTCCCTACAGTGTGGAAACAGGCCCTTCGGCCCAACCAATCCACACTGATCTTCTGAAGAGTAACCCACCCAGACCCATTTCCCTCTGAATGATGGACCTAACACCATGAGCAATTTAGCATGGCCAATTCACCTAACCTGCACATCTTTGGACTGTGGGAGGAAACCGGAGCACCCGGAGGAAACCCACGCAGACACAGTGAGAATGTGCAAACTCCACACAGATAGTCACCCAAGGCTGGAATCGAATCTGGGATTCTGGTGCTATGAGGCAGCAGTGCTAACCACTGAGCCACCTGCCAGCCCAAAGGAAAGCTGCTCAAGGAGATGTGGAGCAAAAGATACCCATTACAAACTCATGTTTCCTACCATAGCCTCCACAGTTTCAGTCTGTTCCAAAATATAGCAGCATTGTCAATAGCACTTTCCAAACCTACAACCTCCATTACCGAGCACAACAAGAACACTGCCTCCATCTGCAAGTTTGTCTCGAAGCAAAATACTATCCTTTATTGTCACTGTCTCAAAATCCTACAGCTGCCTTCCTAACCGCACTGTTGGTGCACCTCCACCACATGATCTCCAAGCTGTAGTCACCTTTTTAAAGACAATTAGGAATAGACAATAAATTCCATGAACAATTAAAGTGAATCTCAACTAACACTTCCTCCCAACCATCTTCCTGTGATTTATCACAATTAACATGTAATTAACCCAAAATCAGGCCCTTCTTTTGCTCTGGGATGATATGTGAGACAATGGGGCAGCTAAGGACACCCTCAAAATGGGCAGTAAGGGATTCATTTCAGTTTGTACAGTTGGATAATGATGAGTTTTTTTGTGAGCATCCTTCTTTATTGAAATGTGCCCAAGGAAATGCTGGAGCGTCTCAGGCAGTGTAGCATTGTGTCTGGAGGACATGGTCAGGGTCGGTACTTCAGTAGTTTTAGTGATAGTTAGTTGGAGAAGTGAAGAACTTGCTGTATCCTCACTATCTCATCCTCTTTGTCCTCCTGTTCCCAAGGTGGCCTTCAGATTCTTCTCATCTTCTCACAACAGAGACATTGTGATTAATTCAATCAAAAAATTGAAAACTGTGATTTTATTTTGTGTGAAAGCCTTAGGGGACATGGGAACGTGGGGTTAAAATAAGCTGAAGAACAGATCAATCATCATTTAATTGATTGGTGGAACAAGCTGTGTTAATCAAAACAAAACTTGCGAAAGAAACTCTGGCAATATCTGTGGAGAGAAAACAGAATTAACATTTCAAGTCTAGTGACTCTTCTTCAGTTCAAATGCTGCCAGACCTGTTGTGTCTCTCTAGCAATTTCTGTTTTCGTTTCAGATTTCCAGCATTTGCAGCTCTTGGTTTTGTCTTAGGCTACGTTAATGTTTCTGATATTTATTTCGATGCATTCAAAACACTGACTACTCAAGGTGGGAGCAGTAACTCAACAACATGGATTCTTTATTCAAAGATGTTTAGATTAGATTAGATTAGATTACTTACAGTGTGGAAACAGGCCCTTCGGCCCAACAAGTCCACACTGCCCCGCCGAAGCGCAACCCACCCATACTCCTACATCTACCCCTTACCTAACACTACGGGCAATTTAGCATGGCCAATTCACCTGACCTCCACATCTTTGGACTGTGGGAGGAAACCGGAGCACCCGGAGGAAACCCACGCTGCAGGTGTTTCTGCAGGTATGGAGAAGTCTGCACTGTCCAGGTCCTTTCTCCTGCCACCTACTGGAAAAAAACCCACATCATCTCACTCTTAAATAAGTGATCCCTTACTCTGAGATTAGGTCCTGTGGTTTTAGACAATCCAAGGAGAAAGAACAATGTCTCAAAATCTACCCTGTTAAAACCACCAGAAGTCTTACATGTTTCAATAAAGGGGCCCTTTCATTCTGTTAACCTCCAATGAATTTAGGCCCAATCTACTCAACCATTCTAAATAAGTTGGAAGTCACATGGCAGCAGGTTACAGTCCAATAGGTTTATTTGAAATCAGAGTGCTGCTCTTTTGACACCCAAGAAAGGCAGTGTTCCAAAAGCTCACAATTTCAAGTAACCCTATTGGACTACAACCTGGTGTCATGTGGGAGGTGTAGTGGACAGCGAGGAAGGTTATCTCAGATTACAACGGGATCTTGATAAGATGGGCCAATGGGCGGGGAGTCGCAGATGGAGTTTAATTTAGATAAATGTGAGGTGCTGCACTTTGGAAAGGAAAATCAGAGCAGGATTTATACACTTAATGGTAAGGTTCTGGGGAGTGTTGCTGAACAAAGACTTTGGAGTGCAGGTTCATAGCTCCCTGAAAGTGGAGTTGCAGGTAGATAGGATAGTGAAGAAGGTATTGGGTATGCTTTCCTTTATTGGTCAGAGGATTGAGTATAGGAGTTGGGAGGTCACTTTGTGGTTGCACAGGACATTCGTTAGGCCGCTTTTGGAATATTGTGAGCAATTCTGGTCCCCCTTCTATTGGAAGGATGTTGTGAAACTTGAAAGGGTTCAGAAATGATTTACAAGGATATATCCAGAGTTGAAGAATTTGAGCTACAGGAAGAGGTTGAATAGGCTGGGGCTGTTTTCCCTGGAGCATTGGAGGCTGAGGGATGACCTTATCGAGGTTTATAAAATCATGAGGAGCAAGGATAAGGTACGTCGACAAAGTCTTTTCCATGGAGTGGGGGAGTCCAGAACTAGATGGCATAGGTTTAGGGTGATAGGGGAAAGATTTAAAAGGGATTTAAGGGACAACTTTTTCACACAAAGGATGGTACATGTATGGAATGAGCTGCCAGAGGAAATGGTAGAGGCTGGTACAATTGCAACATTTAAAAGGCATATGGATGGGTATATGAATAGGAAGGGTTTAGGGGGATATGGAATAAGTGCTGGCAAATAGATCTAGGTTAGGTTAGGATATTAGGTTGGCATGGATGAGTTGGACCGAAGGTTCCGTTTCTGTGCTGTACATCTCCATGATTCTAAGACTTCTGACTTTGTCCACCCCAGTTAACACCAGCACCTCTACATCATGGCTCTAAATAAGAAAATCCATCTCAACCCACAATTAACCCAGTGAACCTTCTCCAGGTAGAATCCCATGCCAGTATACCTTTCCATATTTCTTCATGGAATGCAAACATTACTGGAAAGACCAACATTTATTGCCCATCTTTCATTGCCCTTGACTGTCTCTGAGAGTATTTAAGAGGCAACCACTTTGCTGTGGATCTGGAGTCACATGTAGGCCTACATCTGTTCCTAGGTCCTAAGTCATGTGGTCTAATATTAACCATTTTAGCCCAGCACAATATGAAGGCTGAGGCCTAGATAAGCTTTCTGAGGTGAAGTGCCCAGAACTGAACATAATGGACTTGACAATCTCTGTCCAAGATAGATGGGCACCTGTTGATTTGGCTTCATAGACTTAGTTATTTTATCCTCTGTAGACAGGGGATTGTGATTTAAGCTTCTGTCCTGGGAAGAGAACAAATAGGACATTACTGCAATCCTAAGCTCCCAGTGGAGAGTGATGCTGTACTCGAGTATGATTTAGAGATTATTTTTGTACTTTTGCACTCTTTTTTTCTTTTCTGAAGACTGATTTTGAGTATTGGAATATGTTGAAGGCTTATTAAGTACCCACTTTGAACCGTAAACTCTTTTTCCATGGGAGTTGACTTAAGAGTTTTCCAGCACTGGATTACCAACCGAACCACTACGGCTATGTGGTCAAAGTAACCACTAATCATGAGACGGGGAGTTGATTGTGCTCTATATGTTGGAATTTAGAAGAATGAGAGGTGACCTCATCGAAATATACAAGATGCTGAGGATAAATACAGAAAGGTTACTTCCTCTTTTTTAGAAAATCTAGGGCCAAAAGGCATAATCTTCTTCTCTCAGAGTGCAGTGAATCTGTGGAATTCTTTACCACATATGTCTGTTGAGGCTGGGTCATTGAGCATATTCAAAGCTGAGATAGACAGATTTTTAATCAATAAGGGATTCAAAGCTAAAGGGGAACAGGCAGGAAAGTGCAATTGAGAATTATCTGATCAGTCATGAGATTTTTTGAATGGCAGAGCAGATACAATGAGCTTAAGGATTTACTTCTGTTCCCATGTCTTATGGTTTTATAGTATGAGTCAGAGTGGGGTTGGGAAGTTAATCTACAAATGGACCATTCTCCATGTGCTCAATTGGACTTGTGGGCCTGTCCCCTTTGAACTCAGATCAGACAAAAGAAAAGCAATTCACACAATCTACCAAGAGTTCAAAATGGTAGGGATTTGGTGGGGAATGGCAGGGAACTCATTATTGATTTTCGGCGGGATGTTACTCATGCCCCCCTACACATTAACAGCACTGAGGTGGAATGAGTGGAGCTCCTGGGAGTGGTCATCCACAACAAGCTTTCTTGGACTCTTCAGGTGGATGAACTAGGAGAAAGTGAGGACTGCAGATGCTGGAGTACCAGAGTTGAAAAATGTGGTGCTGGAAAAACACAGCAGGCCAGGCAACATCCGAGGAGCAGGAGAATCGACGTTTCAGGCATAAGCCCTTCTTCAGGAATGAGTCCATGGGGGGTCAGTTGGTTTCGTGGGCAGGTGCTGAGGAAAGAGATGTGGCTGTAGTCGCGAGTTTGTCTCAGGATGTGGCTGAAGAGCTTCAGGGCAGAGGAGATGACCGGGGGGGTGCAGTGAGAGAGGGATTCACTGAGATCCTTGTAGAGGGAGGAGGAGAGCTTCTTCAAGGTAGGCACCCTTGCAAGAGGATTCGCAGTAGGTTAAGATCAACTAGGAGAAAGTGAGGACTGCAGATGCTGGAATACCAGAGTTGAAAAATGTGGTGCTGGAAAAACACAGCAGGCCAGGCAGCATCCGAGGAGCAGGAGAATCGACATTTCGGGCATAAGTTCTGCCATTCAAAAATCTCATGACTGATCAGATAATTCTCAATTGCACTTTCCTGCCTGAAGAAGGGCTTATGCCCGAAATGTCGTTTCTCCTGCTCCTCGGATGCTGCCTGGCCTGCTGTGTTTTTCCAACACCACATTTTTCAACTCTTCATGTGGATGCACTGGTTACAAAGGCCCAACAATGTCTCTTCTTCCTCAGGCCATCGAGAGCATTCTGTCTGGATGTATCAGCACATGGTAGGCAACTGTACCATTCAAGATCGGAGACGGTTACAGAGAGTGGTGAACTCGGCCCGGACAATCACAAAGGCCAACCTCCCATTTATAGAATTCATCTACCAGGCCCGCTGTCAAGAAAAAGCCGCAGTACTCTCAAAGATCCATCCCATCTGGCAATGTTTTTCTACAACCTCTACCATCTAGGAGAAGGTACAGAAGCCTGAACACATGCACCAGCTGGTTTTGAAACAGTTTCTATTCTACTGTTGCTAGAATACTGAATGGACTCACAAACTCTTAACAATCGCCTGTACCTGTGTTTTGGTTTTTGCCGCTGTTTACCTATTATTTACTTATCTATGCGACTTAACTCTGTGATCTGCCTGTATTGCTCACAAGACAAAGCTTTTCACTGTGCCTCGGTACACATGACAATAAATTCAATTCAATTCAATTCATTTGGCAGCCAGGTTCTGATAAATGAGGAAATGTATCAAAATGGCATTTATCTTTGCTGCATCAACCTTCCAAAGATTGACAACAATCGTATGTGATAAGCAAGTTGTTCTTGAAAAAGCATACAATATACATCCACATTGAGATCACCCAAAATAATTAAATAGAAAAATCTTACATCAGGGAGAAAGGCTTTTTAAAACAAAATCAGTCTGGGTAGGTCTGGCCCCATCAATGAATTGTGGTTCTTTTAACCGATTATGCTACCCAATCACTAAATTGAATTTTAATCTTCGCAATGCAAATTGACTGTGTCCTTACTCAGCATAATTGTTTGACTCATTTACCAGACAATTCACAGCCCTTCTCCCAGAACATTTCATTGCAAATAATAGAGTCCAATAGTTAAGGAGGTGTGATAATGAAAAAAACACACCATGTAATTATTCACTATGTGATACTATTAATTGACAACTATAATTTACTTGTGCTTTCACCCTCTTCCTTAGTAACTTGCCACTTGGAAAGAGAGAGAAAACAAGCTGAAATGTTCGGGTGATATATGAAAGCCAATTAAAAATACAGGCAATACACAAGACAAATGACTGTATCCCTATCTTTAATGTAGATAAAAGATTTTGCAAGCATTGCTCAGTTCAAACAATTTAGTAGAATAATTCCCTCCTAATAAATGATTAGAAATTTTCTGAATCTGTAAACACAAACCCTAGTCTTCAAATTCAGGATGAAGCTACACTTAATCGAGTCAACAGAGGTACAGCAAAACCTTCTAATGAGATAACCTTGCCCAATAGAAGGCAGTAAATAGACTATTAAAGATTGAAGCTAATATTCGAGTCCTTCCAAAGTTACAGCCCATTGTGAATGGCTCAGCAATTTTTGATTTACCTCAAGATTCATTACTCAATGGTGTATAAAATCTTGTCATGCTGTTGGAGCAGAATTAGACCATTCAGCCCTTCAAGTTTGTTAACTCAGTTAATTTGATTTTGGATGACCTCGATCCCAATTCCTTTCACCTACTTTTTAATCCTTTATGATTCTCATTATCTGTGTTCTGCCCAAAGTTAGGACCTTGGTTCATTGTTGCCTTTCTCCATCTTGTGCTGGTTTCTCATTTCCCAATAACGACCTTTACATCATTCAACTTGATACTCTCTCTCTCCTTCTTTCTTGTGTTTCCTTTAAATCATCCCACCATAACAGTTCTTCAGTCCATTGCGATTTAATAGGGTGGCACGGTGGCTCAGTGGTTAGCAATGCTGCCTTGCAGTGCCAGGGACCTGGGTTTGATTCCAGCCTTGGGTGACTGTCCGTATGGAGTTTGCACATTCTCCGCGTGTCTGTGTGGGTTTGTTCCGGTTTCCTCCCACAGTCCAAAGATGTGCAGGTCAGGTGAATTGGCCATGTTAAATTGCCCAGAGTGATAGGTGCATTAGTAGGGAGTAGGGGAATAGGTCTGGGTGGGTTACTCTTCAGAGGGTCGGTGCGGACTTGTTGGGCTAAAGGGCCTGTTTCCACACTGTAGGGAATCTAATCTAATGTACCTGGTCACCTTGCCTTCTCCTAAATGCATTCAGCAATTTCCTTTGTTTCTTCGCTGTCCTCAGCATTTCCCCATTTATTACCTTTTCTAGCAATCCTTTCCATTCTGCTCCAAACATACATTTCAAAGCCATTTTTGCAAGTTGATCTCACATCCACACAAAACAGCATGACAATAAAGCTCTTTCCAAGTTATTTCTATTAGACCATAAGGTGTAAGAGTGGAACAAGGGTTATTCCACCCATCAGGGTTTCTTCACCATTGAATGAGGTCATGGCTGATCTGATTATCCTCAACTCCACTTTCCTGTGATTTCATCACTGATTTTAAAAAATCCGTCTATCGCAGTCTTGAATATACTTAATATCCCAGACGTTACTGCCCTCTGCAGTAAAGAATTCCACAAACTCCCTACGCTTTGAGAGAAAAAGATCCTCCTCATCTCACTCTTAAATAAGTGACCCCTTACTCAGATGTTACGGCCTTTAGTCCTGACTGTCCTTCAACGGGAAACAATGGGCGTGGTGGCTCAGTGGTTAGCACTGCTGCCTCACAGTGTTAGATATTCGGGTTCACTTCCACCCTCGGGCGACTGTCTGTGTGGAGTTTGTAAGTTCTCCCCGTGTCTGGGTGGGTTTCCTCCGGGTGCTCTGGTTTCCTCCCACAATCCAAAGATGTGCAGGTTAGGTAAAATAGCAATGCTAAATTGCCCATGATATTCAGGGATGTGTAGATTAGGTGCATTATTCAGGGGTAAATATTGGGGAATGAGTCAGGGTGGGTTGATGTGGACTTGTTGGGCTGAAGGGCCTGTTTCCATACTATAGGGTTTCTATTTTAATGTCTCAGAATCTATCCTGTTGATCCGACTAAGTATCTTACATGTTTCAAAATGGTGTCCTTTCATTCTTTTAACCTGTAATGAGTTTAGGTCCAATCGACTCAACCACTTCTCATTAAAAAAACACCCTCTATCCCACAATTAATCCAGTACACCTTCTCTGGTTTGAATCTGTTGCCAGCATATCTTTCCATATTGTTTCATGGGATGTGGGCATTGCTGGGAAGACCAACATGTGTTCCCATCCTGAATTGCTCTGGAACTGATTGACTCTCTCAGCCATTTCCAAGGACATTTAGGGGGCAAACACTTTGCTGTGGGGCTGGAGTTATAAGTGGGCCTGCATCTGCTCCTATGTCCTAAAGTCATGTGATCTAATTTTTTTTAATTAACCCTTTTAGCATTGACACAATTTTGGTAAATCTGCACTGTAAAAGTTTGAGGCCTCCAAAGCCTTTCTGAGGTGAAGTGCCCAGAATTGAACACTGTGAATTAGGCAGTCTCTATCCAAGACAGATGGGGATTTGTTGATTTGGCTTCATAGACGTAGCTATTTTGTCTGTAGACAAGGGATTGTGATTTCAAGCTTCTCTCCTGGGAAGAGAACAAACAGGCCATTACTGCGATCCTGTGCTCCCAGTGGAGAGTGATGCTGTCTTTGAATATGATTTACAGATTGTTTTTGTACCTTTACACTTTTCTCTTCTCTGAAGACTGGTTTTGAGTAATGGAAGATGTTGAATAAAACCTACTTTTAACCATGTAAACTCTTCTTCCATGGGACTTGGTTCGAGAGCTTTCCAGCGCAGAGGCCGAAGAATTACCAACTGAGCTGCTATGGCCAAAGATACCACCCCAGATCTATGGCTCACACTACTGCCAGGTTTTTGAAATCACCCTTTTATCTTCTCAAAACTTGAGTGCAGCAAATGCTCTCACCTGCCATTTAAGGTGCATGTTGGCAAGTGGTCTCTTCATAGCAAGAGAATTTAATACAGGAGCAAGGATGTCCTGCTGCAACTGTACAGGGTGAGGTCACACCTGGCATATTGTGCACAATTGTTGTCTCTTTATCTGAGGAACAATGTTCTAGCTATAGAAGGAGTACAGCAAAGATGTTAGAGGCTGATTACTAGGATGGCAGGACTGACATGTGAGAAGAGGTTGAATCGATTAAGATTATATTCTTAACTGGAGCTGGAGATCTGAAGAATGAGGGGAGAATTTTCATATAAATATCTAAACTTCTAACAGGATTAGACAGGTTAGATACCCGAAGGATGTTACTGATGACAGGGATTCCAGAACCAGAGGTCACAGTCTAAGAAGTCAAGGTAGATCATTTAGGACTGAGACTAAGAGAAATTTCTTCACAAAGATAATGGTGAGCCCGTGGAATCCACTATCACAGAAAGCAGTTGAAGCCAAAACATGGTATGATTCCAAGAAGGAGTTGATGAAAGAGTTGATCCTCTTAATACTTGATGTTAAGGGGATCAAAAAATATCAGGGAAAACTATGAACCAGATATTCAATTCGACGATCAGTCATGATCGTAATGAATGGTGGAGCAGGCACAGAGGGCTAAATGGTCTAGTTTTCTACTATTTTCTATGTTTCTATATAGCTCTTGCATTATTGGAGGAATAATTCATAGTTTTCCTGGTGCCCTGGGGTCACTTCCTTCCTCATCCAAATCAATCAGAGTGGATTAACTGATGAATCATCTTATTTTCTGCCCATCTGACCTTGTGTGTACCAAATGGTACCTGTTATGACTTTTCTTCAAATTGTTATTCATAGCATTGCAAAGGGATATAAGTTGTCAAAGTTTTTCAACTTGCACATATCAGGACAATTGCAAGAATACCAAATTTGAAATGTTTACAGCAGTTTACACTACAGGAAAAATGGTGCTGTTTAGTTGGAAAAGTGAGTATGCATAGCTGAGGTGTTGCCATGGAGAAAGCAATAACAAACCATAAGCTCCTCAACCTGCAGGGTAATTTTAAAAAGGGCAGAACTTGAATATATTCCTTTTGTTTGCGAAGGGTTGGTCATTGCATATGCTGCTTTAGCAAATGTAAATGAACCATGCAATAAGCTGCAGTGATTATCTTAAATTGCTTGCTGGTGTAGCCATTCGGACACTCGGAATTATTCCTCAAGCACTACTCATTTGTAGAATCACATCTAACAGACTATTTAGGTTCATAGAGATATACAGCGTGGAAACAGATCTTTTGGTCCAGCACATTCATGCCAACCAGATATCCTAACCTAATCTAGTCCCATTTTCCAGCACTTGACCCGTTTCCCTCGAAACACTTTCTATTCATATACCTATCCAGATACCTTTTAAATGTTGTAATTGTACTAGCCTTCACCACTTTCTCTGGCAGCTCATTCCATACATGCACCATCCTCTATGTGAAAAAGTTGCCCCTTAAGTACCGTGTAAATGTTTCCCCTCTCGCCCTAAACCTATGTCCTCTAGTTCTGGTTTGTTCTTGAGAAGCAGACCAAACGCAGCCAGGAACCCTAACTACCTTACCATACATCAAAGAAGTTTCAGAAATGACAGCCAGACTACTAAGACACCTTGGAATCCTAGTAGCACACAAACCCACCAACACTCTCAAACAAAAACTAACAAACTTAAAAGACGCAGTACAACCCATGGACAAAACCAATGTCATCTACAAAATTCCATGCAAGGACTGCCACAAACACTACGTAGGACAAACAGGAAGAAAGTTAGCCACCAGGATACACGGACACCAGCTAGCCACAAAAAGACACGACCCTCTCTCCCTCGTAGCCCTACACACGGATGAAAAAAATACCACCAATTCGACTGGGACAACACATCTATCCTGGGACAGGCTAAGCAAAGACATGCCAGAGAATTCCTAGAGGCCTGGCACTCCAACCACAACGCCATAAACAAACACATAGATCTAGATACCGTCTATCAACCCCTCAGAAAACGAACAGGAAATGACATCACCACAAACCCCAGGAACCCCATCCAGGACAAACATATAAATAGAAAGCAGGAGACAACAGCTTTGCTTCACTTGGAGATCGCCACTGATGATGTTACCTAGCCAGGTAATGAAACGTCTGGATATCAAACCTACAGCTCAGCGATCAAACCTACACCATAAACCTCAACCTGAGCTATAAACCTTCACAAACCTTGCACAGTGGTATTTTCCACCAATAGGATGTTGCCATTGGTCCAAAATGACATTCTGGGTTCCACACACTTCTGGGGATGAGTCGGGGAGCTAAAACAGACTAAGGGGCAGACAGAGACATAGTTCAAAAATGTGCATGCGTTTGTCATCCCTTCTAAAGTGTCCCTAACCAACATCATAACAGACCTGTTAATGATTCTTACTAGTTTTACCCCAGCAAGGCAAATCAACCCAATCAAACTTATTGTCAGTTCAAAATCTTGACCATGAGAAATTTCAGATCATTAAAGGAACTTAGTCAGCTAGACATGATACAGATTAGGCCCTGTAATGAAATATCATTCCCCCTCAGTTTTATCTCAAGTTAGAATACATCTATAGTTTATTCTCTCATCTTGAAGAAGGATCCACCTCCTGATGCTGCCTGGCTTGCTGTGTTCTTTCAGCCTCCTTCCTGTCTACTTTGGATTCCAGCATCTGCAGGTTTTTTTTGTCTCCAATTTGTTCTAGCTGAAACAGTCTCTCTTTTACATTTACCAATATGAGAGCTTAGAATTCAAACTTAGGATCTCTAGGATATTGGTATCTAGATGTGGGTTTGTGAAGGCATAAATATCAGACTGAAACTTTAATTGCTTCTGAATAGTTATTGCAAAAATCAATTCCAAATTGCTGCATTATGAATATTATATGATTGAAATATTGAAGATAATAATAACATGCCTATTCCATATCAAATTCATAGGCAATGTTTAAATCCATCTCTAAAATCCCTTTAGATTTTTAAATAAATAGGATTTAAGGAAAACTACACCTACAATTCAATATAATTTGTTGAGATTCTTTTTGTCTCAAACTTCAAAAAGAACAATTTTTTCTTAGAAGTTAACCTCCTCTATTTTTCTAAGATGGCTGATCAATCTCCCTGTTTGTATGCATATGTGTGTTGCATTTTATGATTTGTTGTTTGCCTCTGTGGCAGTTTTCATTGTTCATTCTATGATCAGATAAAAGATGTTTTATCACTTTGTTTATACTGTCTATTTTTGAACATCTGGAGTTCAGGTAAACTGTCAAGTGTTCAGCTACCCTCCAGATGCAAGGCTTACAAGTTTCTTAGCATTCTGTATGGTGTTTACTTTTAGCTTTTCACATTTTTTCAAATACTACTTTGAGTGCATTTTTTTCCCATTCATTCCATTTAAATTAATTAATACTTTAATTTCTCCATGAAATCGGTCACTTCCTTTACAGATTCACATGTCCACCTTTGTAGACAATGAAGGTGGTGATGCATTTGAAAAGGCTGGATCGGGGAATGGAGATAAGAAAGAATAAAGTTGCTTTAAAGCAATTGATTGATCAAAATTGGCCAAATGCATATCGAGTTGTCAATGACAGTTTGAATAAGGGTAATATGTCATCAAGACTATCATCAACAAAACTGAGAAAATTCTGGAGAAGGTTGTACTTTGTGAAGATTGTGCCTATGGAACTTGAGTTGATGGGGAGATGCAATCTAATGAGAACTGGTGGATAAATCTAAGGAAGAAAAGAGCTGTAAATTCTATCTGAGGAAAACCAGAGCTTTGAAGGACTTAGTGCATGAAATTGATGCTACACGTGCTCAGGGGCTGGCTAATAAATCTGTGGGATTCTTCTTCTTTACAGCTGCTGTTTAACATACAATTTATCATTTATATTGAATGTGATTTGCTTGTTTAATTTATGTTGATTTTGGCTTGATTGTTAAATTCAACTTTATAAAAAGGTGAAATATTGTACATTTTTTTCATTGGAGTGGCCGCGTCAATTTGGTTCTGTTGGTTTGTGGACTTTTATCCTCTCTCTTCTTTCAGGCACTCCTTTAAACCTATTTCTCTGCTATTTTTGGTCACCTGTCCTAATATCTATTTCAGTACTTTAGGTTAAATGTTGATTGATAATGTTATGAAGCTGCCAGAGATGTTGTCTTATATTTGGGTTTCTATATAAATACAACATACTGTCATAAGAGACAATTGAAAGGAGTACCACATGGGCAATTGTCAAAGCTCTGGCAAAGTTAGACACCAGCTCATACCAACACTGTGGCCAATTCCTGGAAATAACCTCTGGGGATATCCATAATATAAACGATTCAGTAAAGCTCTTCACTGCCATTACCTCACATTGTGAACTATGTATCTTTTTTCTTTATTGTTTCATGGAATGCTGGCATTGCAAGCAAAGTTTGTTGCCCATCACTAATTGGCCTTGAGCTGAGTAACTTGCTAGCTCATTTCAGAGGACAGTTAAGAGTCAACCGTCTATTTTATTTTATTCATGGGATGTGGACATCACAAGCTAGACCAGCATTTATTGTCTATCCCTAATTGCCCAGAGGGCAGTTAAGCGTCAATCACATTGCTGTGGGTCTGGAGTCACATGTAGACCAGACCAGGTGAGGACAGCAGTTTCCTTCCCTAATTAGTGAACCAGATGGGGGTTTTTTTCCAACAATGGTTTCATGTCATCCTTAGACTCTTAATTCCAGAATTTTTTTAAACATTGAATTCAAATTCTTCTATCCACAGTGGAGGATTTGAAACTGGTCTCTGGATTAACAATCCAGCGACAATTCCATTAGGCCCCCATTCTCCCTGTGCAGTAAATGGGAGTCAATGCTGCTTTTTTTTTCTGTTCTTTCACAGGACGTAGATATTGCTGACAAACACAATACGGTGCTTGAGAAGACAATGGTGAACTGTCTTTTTGAATATAACTGAATGGGAATTTAAAAGGTCAAATAAGATTATTGCCATAATCCACATTGTTGTGGATTTGGTGTCACACTAATTTTTCACAAGAAAGAGTAGCAGATTTCTTTCCCTGAAGGGCCAATCATTTTTTTTTGTAAAAAGAATAACAATCCAGTGCTTTCATGGTCATCATTACTGATTCTAGTTTTCTTTTCTAAATTTATTTAATTTATTAAAGTTAAATTCCCCAGATGCCAGTTTGAATTTGTGCTTCAGTTTTTTTTATTCCAGGCCTCTAGATTACAATGCTGGTAACATCACTACCGCCACCACCTCCCCCACCACCTGCAAGCAAGAAGTGAATGTAATCAGGGAAAAAGAATAGAAGGAACTGCTGCTGAAGTGCTTCTCTGCCAAACATTGAGTGAATTCTAATGCATATGTAGTTCTTTTGGAAATCTAATACAAGACATACTAAACTGCAGCAATATCCCACCTTTTATTTCTAACTCCACTATATAAGCTCATAACTGTTTAGGTGCAATGGAAGCAGAATTCCCTATTATCTAGCAGCACATGAAAAAGCCCTAACATTGTTGTCAGCCTAAAAGGGCAAAGTTTTCATATTTACTTGTTCCCCTGTCACAACTAAAAGCTAGACATTGTTGCTTATTCCATTCTCTGTTCCAATGTTCTTGACAAACTATGTAAATCCCCTGTAGCCAGATAATAGTGAATGGCTGGCAGACAGCAGAAAGGATACCTGCAATTTATCTGTTTGTAGTTGGTTTTGATGACACTGTTGGGAAAAGAAAGGCTCAGAGCTGTCATCTGCCTACTTATTTCACTGCTTCTCCTTGGAGAACACAGAGAACTAAAAGAAGAATGGGCGACAGTGGGGAGGAGACCAAGAGACAGAGAGAAGCGGATCAATAAATGGGTTAGTGTTTGCATCACTATTAACACTGCCGCTGTCATTGTTCCCATTCACCATATCACTCACTATGAGATTCACTGGTCAATGCATTTCCCCTTCCAGCAAATCCAAACAATCTTAGTGGCTGTAAAAGGAAGACATTCCACACAAGTGTCGAGTACACCAAATGAACTCCATGTATTCACAACATAAATCATCCTCTCTTTTTCAGATAGAAGTCAACGCCTCAACTGGTCTGCACTATTTCACAACCACAGTTTAACCTGATAGGGCGATTCGTCTCTGTCAGACTGTTAAAATGATAATGCCAATTAAATAACACGAGTAATTGCTGGTTTGTCCCTCCAGAATTCCCTTAAGATATTATTGTGGAATATGAATGAGATCTGGTCTGCTCAGGAGAACAGCAATGTGATTTGTATCTTTTAACCTTCTTTCAACCCTGCTTTCTGATCCAATGATCATAATTATAATTCAAATATCCAGGGTCAGTCACGAGGTTCATAAAAATCTGGAGGGAGAAAAAAACACACTTTTAAAACCTGACAGCACAAAGCACAGAGACACTGATGATGAAAATCTGGGACTATAGGCAGCCATAAAAAGTCATATTACCTCCCAGAACCATCATTCATTTTGCTTTTAAATTACTGATATCCGGAGCAAATTTAAATGATCATCTAGGATGTCTATAAATGGTTTGACAATCGAGCAGTGACATTATTGGATGTTTTAGTTATATTATAATAAGAATGAGAACTATAATAAAAACAAGAACTATTGTGTAAAACCCAGCAGATTTTCTCTTGATGATAATGTTTTTAACAATTCAAATTACTTTTTAGCTGGAACCATAAGGTGATTTAAAGCTGTGATCAGTAAGTTGTTGTTCTGAAAGTGCCTTGGAGAACTGATTTTAGCAAGAGCATCTTGTTTAAGGAGGAAATTTGACCATAATGATCTTGCTTAAACAACGAATATCACCAGCAGGAGGCTCTTTAAAAAGAATGTCTGATTATTACAATCTTGTGGAAAGAGTGAATCGGAATATCAAAATCTCAGTTAATATCCTTCACTAGAGAATTGTGCGAAAGAATGAGTCACAAAATCAGGGTCTCAATAATCATAGAATCACGGTTGCAGCAAAGAAGGAGGAGATTCGGCCCATCATGTCTTTACCCCATCTTTTTATTAGATGAGATTCCCTAAAGTATGGAAACAGGCCTTTCAGCCCAACAAGTCCATGCTAACCCTCTGAAGAGTAACCCACCCAGACCCATTCCCCTATCCTATAATTTACCCCTGACTTGGCAATTTAGCATGACGAATTCACCTGACCTGCACATCTTTTGGATTGTAGGAGGAAACCCACAGAGGTGCGAGGGGATTATGCAAACTCCACACAGACAGTCACCTGAGGCAGAATTGGACCTGGATCCCAGGCGCTGTGAGACAGCAATGCTATCTACTGAACCACCATGCCACATCTCTGCACGAACAATTCACCTGACCTCACTCCTGCTTTTTCTCCTTGCTTCTACAATTGCTTTATCCTTTGTAGATAATTAAGCAATTCTCCTTTTAAGAATTCAACTGAATCTGCTTCCATTGTGTAAAAAAGTTTTTCCTTTCAACATATGAAAGTTCAGATTTTAGAATCTCTACAGTGCTTCTTTAATTGCCTTAAATCGGTATCTTCTGGATCTTGACTTTTTCATCAAAATGTTTCGCTTTTCTCTATCTGCTGTGTCCAGACCTCTTATGGTTTTGATTCAGCATGTCAATCAGTACCTTAAAGAGAAAAACGCAGTGAAATTCTGGAATGCAGAAAAATTCAGTGAAATGATGCAATTCTTCATCAGAACGTTTAAAGGTTTTAAAACCTTTTAGCATCCCTGCCAGCACCAACAGAACGCTGTACCATATGCAACGTAAAATTAAGCCTGTTGCTAATCACAGCTACTGGGAAAGCCCAATTATTTTGTAAAAATGTATGTTTTTATCTGACAGCTTTAATGTGCCCAAGTAGATTCACTTTTGGCCTACTCTGCAAAACCTGATGAAGGAACTGACTTTGCTAACAGTAAAAAATCAACATGGGACTGAGTGAAGCGAAGATACATGAAGACAATGAGAAATAAGACAACACTAAGTTAGATGTAGAACAGAGCAGACATTATAGGAGTCTTGAACATCTAGTTTGAAATTTACATCAAAGTTTACTTAAATTAGATTTGGTGTCCGTAACAAATTGCAACCTGATAGTTCACAACCGGACTGTTCTTAACCTGAAGAAGGATAAAGTGAGGACTGCAGATGCTGGAGATCAGAGTCAAACGTTGTGGTGCTGGAAAAGCAAAGCCAGTCAGGCAGCCTATGAAGAGCAGGAAAAATCAATGTTTCGATCATAAGCCCTTCATCTTGATGCCCGAAATGTTGATTTCTCCTTTTCTTAACTTGACACAAACCATTACTACAGATCTCAGAGTTTCTCAGTCTCTCTGGGTCTCACCTGAGGTAAAGCATTGTACTCAACTGACCTGAGACAAACTAAACATCCAAATGTCCCAGAAAAGCCACAGCAATCTTTCACTTCCAGAACATTGAAACAATCATCAGGAATTTTGGTTCTCTTTGCTTAGATGGTTTTGATTTATGTGGCCAATCAGATTTTCATGCATTTGCAATAGATGTATGGATACAGGCCCTTCTGCCCAACAAGTCCACACCGACCATCTGAAGAGTAACCCACCCAGATCCCTTCCCCTATATTTACCCCTGACTTGGCAATTTAACATGGCCAATTCACTTGATGACCTGCACATCTTTGGATTGTGGGAGGAAACTGGAGCACCCAGAGGAACCCGCACAGTCACAGGCAGAATGTACAAACTCCACACAGACAGTTGCCTGAGGTGAGAATTGAACCTGGGTCCCTGGCACTGAGGCAGCAGTACTAACCACTGAGCCACCATGCCACCCCATGATAGCTCAACCTATATCATCACACTGTATAATCGAATCTTGTTATGTTCTTCAAATACATTCTAAATCCCTTATTCACCTTTTACAGGCATACAGATGTCCATTTCAGCCTTAATTTAAAATTATTACCCTCTTCAGTCCCATAATTGAACCATGTTAACCTGTGCAAGGGACAAGAACTGGTGAGATTTGAGAAACAAACATAATCACAACTTAGAAAGGCATGTCTTTTTTGTTTGGGTAATGAGAAACAACAAGACAGTCAATTAACTTCAAGTTTAAAGGGTGGCATTGTGACTCAGTAGTTAGCACTGTTGCCTCACAGAACCAGGGTTCAATTCCAGCTTTAGTTGTAGATTCCAGATCCATCAGCATCTCTATAGAGAAGATCTAGAGCCCCAGAAATTTTAGGGTAATTTTTTTAAAATTACAGATCTCAATTCCCTTTTAAAATGATGTAAGAAAAAAATGTGGTTAGGGTCTGGAATGCATTGCCTGGAAATGTGATGGAGGCATGTTCAACTCAGGTGTTCAAGAGGGCAGTGGGTGAAATAATGTGCAGGAATATGAGGAAAAGGCAGCAGATTGGTATCAGATAATAGAACTGGTACAGGCATGATGGGCCAAATGGCCTCCTTCTGCACTGCTACAATATTGTGATTCCTTGTTTTGGATTTTGCACATTCATTAGGCAGTAAAACAGGCATCCTGACAGTGCAAATCACTCCTCACATCTTTGTTCCTCCTCCCAGTAACTTGGGAGTCTTCCTGTACTTAAATAACAAACTTCCAGAGGAGATTCAATGTTAACCAAGTGCAAATGAATATAATTTCCTTTCAAACAATGTGAACAGTTCCATGTTGAATAAAGGGCTGATTCCATACAGCAAATTATACAATGGTACAAGAGCACTATTGATATGGGGAAGAAAACAGTAAATGTGCCTGCTGGAGATTAGACCAAAGTTTAAGCAGACCAGAAACTCTGAGAGATTCTGTTCCTTCCAGAATTCTAATCCCCAAATTGGTAATGTCTTTTTGGTCTCCATCTTCACTGGTTCCAGAAATTTTAGACCTTTAGAATGGTGCTGAATATGACCTTCCAGTCTAAAGGGCTGCAAAACTAAATGTCTTTCCATCATTATTGTCCGCATACAATGTAGCATATGAAAACTGATTGAAATGTCAAATTTTCTTCATTTTTGGATCCAGTTTTCTTATCATTTGGACATAATTTGTTTGAGAGTTGGTTAACTCAGATGGTGGGAAGGCTGGTTTGCAACAGAGAGTGATACCAAGAGAGTGGGTTCAATTCCTTTACTGGCTGAGGTCACCATGAAGCCCTGTCTTCTCAACACTACCCTTCACCTGAGGCATGCAAACCTTCAGGTTAAATTCACTCACCTCCATTCTCTAATGATGGAGCAATTTATAATCCTCTAGCACTATGGCAACATTCATTTGGTGCATTGAACAAAGAACAATATGGTCATCAAGGTGATTCATCACAGCTTCACAAATGAGTAAACTTGCGTAGACAGAAAAGAGTGGGGCAAAGAATGAAGATTGAGGAAGAGATCTACAAAACAGGGCTGATAAAACAGAAAGTAATGCCAAAAGCTCACACTTGTAAAAAAAGGCATTTATCACATCTCATTTAATCTGAGTTGTATTTGTTTTGCTGATCATCCTAAAAAAAAATCTGCATCGAGAAACCTACTCAAAACAAATTTTCTTTTCAGAATTTGATGTCAAAGCACTTTTTTTTTGTTTAAGAAAAGGAACAGGCCATAATCTTATTGCTGTCTTATGGGAAAAGAAATATCACAGAGCAGAAACCAATAGAAGTATCAGCTAGACGTGGGTTCTAAAACACGATGGTTTACACAGTTGAAAATTAACAGTGTAATTCATGGGCTAGCCATTGTGTAAGATCAACTCCCGCCCAACCCCAAAATAAATCTGATGCCATGTAATCCCCGCTCTACAAGATTCCTTTGTATGATGGCGAAAGCCTTTCAAGAGTTAAGCATTGTCTCAGGCTGATCCCGGAAGGAATATAAAAAAACACAGCCATGAACCATCCAATACACTTTTCAGCAAATTAGGGTGATTAATTTTAGCCTGAAGCATCAACAAAGAGTAAAAGCATTTCATTTATTGTCGTTCTCAAATATCCTGTTTGTCCTCATTACATTCTCTGCACTATACAAATTATGATCATAGCTTTCTTTGCACACTTCACAGACAAGAGTTAATTAAAACAAACACATTTCCTAATGTAGGATATGGACTGTAACGGAGAGAATGCTTGCAGGGAAGCTTGAAAACAGTTTTCCGTTTCTTTTAACACACTAGTTTCTTTTTCGCACAAACTATACATAATGTACAAATAGTGTTACCCATTGCTCAGTATTAACACATTTGCCTTTAGTCAGGAAGGGCGTAGGTTCATTGCTGCTCAAGATACGTGAACGCAAAATTAAAGCTGACAATCCAGTGCATTCCACGAATGTTATGTTGTCAGAGCTGCCATACCTTTCAGATGAACCAAAGTCCTTAGTGTTGCCTGAAGTAAATGTATAAAGTCCCATACTACTACTATTTCAAAGGAGAACAGGGAATTTTATCAGTGATATTTAACCCTCAAATAATAATAAAAAACAGATCATCTGGTCATTACATATGGCTTTTTTTGGGAGGTCTTGCTGTGTACATACTGGATGTGATCTTCTCTACATTACAACAACTACACTAACAAGTTGGGTCATTGGCTGTAAAGCACATTCAGATATCTTGAATTTTGAAAGGTGTTATATAAATGTAAGTCTGTCTTTCTTTTAGCAATAACGACTTTAAATTCTGTTGGCGTGCAACAGAATTTATGTAAATTGTGCTGATATAACCGATCATTGATCTTGATAGCAGTAAGAGAAGGCAGCAGTCTAGACTGCGTTGTGAAGAGACAGGTATTAGACACTACCCTCAAGAGATTATTTGATAATTTAGGATTCACAAATGTAAATAAAGGAGTTTTACAGTATTTAGAGACTTGAAGAGCTTTGCACAGAGGGAAGGAGCAAGCAGCTTTAGGAACAATGTATGTGCAAACTCCCACAACCCAGAAATATCTCTGACTGTAACCTCAATATGAAGGTAGAAGCTTTGGCTTAAAGCACTAGGTAAAACATGATGGCAGCGATGGGAAAAAAAACAATCTAGAGCATGGCAATGCAGTGTCCAAGCAGCATACCTGAAAAGGGGGCAGTATTGGACCTTGGAAGACTTCGATAGTGCAGTTAAGTAATAAAAAATGAAGACTGCAAAACCAGACCAAGATGTTGAAAAACTTTGACAAGACAAAATCTGGAAAAGCAGAACTATGAAGGCAGGGAAAAGACTTTGGAAGATGTTGGTTGCAGGGATGAAGTGTGGGAAGACTCCTAAGAAGATTTGGAAGCCTGACCATGAGCTAATATTGTGGAGAACAAAAATCGAAGAACTTCAACAGTGAGTAGGAAACATCAAGTACTCACCATTTCAGTCAGGTACAATAGTCCATAGACATTACAGCTTTGGTGTAGACTTTGCCACTATCTCAACTATTTGATAATGCTGAGGCCAGAAGCAAGAACTGTGGGAACAGCAGCTTTGGATCTAGAGAACAGCCTCAGGTTTACATGTGAATGAACAGCACCATCAAGTTAGCATATTTTCATATGCTGTAGCCCCAATAGCTGATGGTATTACGATAAGAAAAATTGTGGAATAAAGCATTATAGAAGATAATGTTTAGAGTGTTTGATACATAATATAACTCCAAACGAAATTTAGAAATTGACTGGTCAGGATTTAATTAGTGATCTCAGCATTTGGGAGAATCAACAGAAGACTTTATAGTTGATTTATTTTATCCAGCAGGATATTCCAGATATGGGGCTTGAAGAAGTTGAATAGAAACACTATTACCATTACACCAAACTGTACGAGGGATGAGGAATTCTCAGACTTTCTTTAATCTAAGGAGGATTGAACATTTGAAGAGGCTATCTGATTTAATATTCAAGCAGAACTCAGCTAGGAGAAAGTGAGGACTGCAGATGCTGGAGATCAGAGCTTAAAAATGTGTTGCTGGAAAAGCGCAGCAGGACAGGCAGCATCCAAGGAGAAGGAGAATCGAAGAAAGGCCTGAAGAAGGGCTTATGCCCGAAACGTCGATTGTCCTTCTCCTTGGATGCTGCCTGACCTGCTGCGTTTTTCCAGCAACACATTTTTAAGCAGAACTCAGCATCTAAAATGAGTCAATATGTGAGGAGATATTGGGGATTTTACTGCCATGGTGCTATCATCCTCATGAATACTCACCAAAAATATCTAAAGGGCTCAAACCAACTTTATCTAAATCTTAGATTGTACAAGCTACTGCTCCAAACAGAATCACAAGCACATCAAATATAAGGTGTGTTGGAGCTGGGGGGAAGGGGGTCTCTGTGCGATAACTGTGTAAAGTTGGAGAATGTTAGAAATCATTGTAAGTAAACTACACTTCAAACATCTCAAAAAGAATGAGAAAGTCCTGCCAGAAGAAAACTTCCAGAAAAATGAGAAATTCATACAACACCAGGTTACAGTCCAACAGGTTTATTTGTAAGCACTAGCTTTCAAAGTGCTGCCTCTTCATCACCTGGTGTTGCGTGATTTTTAACTTTGTCCATCCCAATCCAATACCATCTCCTCCAAATCAGAGAAGTGGAAATTATACAACAAGAAAATGTTCAAGAAGGTAAAGAAGCAGAATTAAGACAACATCCCTAAGTCGAAAGTCGAAACCAATTCTGGATCATGAATGTATGATGCTTTGAAACAGAATTTGTATTCAACACAGGAGCAATTGTTTCAATATGGTTGGACAGCTTGCCTTGACTGAAGTCTTTAAGAGTCGGATCAGCAAATGTAGGATTCCAAGGTCCAATAGGCACACATCTTCAGGTTCATGGACAAATCACTATAATACTTAGTCACATAAGATGAAGTATCAATGAAACACTACATATACTGAGGAAAAAGAATTACTTATTTTTGAATAAGATTGCATGTGCTTGTCTAAGTCTCTTATGGAGTCAAAAATCGTGGCACTGGAGAAAGCACAGAAGGTCAGACAGTATTCGAGGAGCAGGGGAGTTGACATTTCGAGCATAAGCCCTTCATCAGGAATGCTTTTTGTCTCTGACTCTCCAGCAGCTCAGTCTTCACATTCTCCTAAGTCTCTTATGGAGACCAGATGAAAACTGTTTTCAAAATGAAAACAGAAGAGAATTTCTGCAATAATTTCCAAAACTTTACATATTGTAAAATCTCAGTTTGACAGTATGATAGAAAGCGGGGTCATATCATCAGTGACAGAACCATCACAACTGTACTTAGGGCTCGTAATTGTTCCCAAGACGATTGGAGAAATAAGATTGTATGTGGATAGGAGACAGCAAGGAAATCCATGCTATTTAATCTTCTGATTACAGCTTGACAAGATTGGCAACAACTAAGTTTTCACAAAGTAGTGAGTTCTGATGGAACATTTAAAGCATTAGTCATGTTTGCTGACCACATTATTACACAATTTGGGCAGTCAAACTTCAAACAGCTCCAATCTGGGATCTCCTCTGCATCAGATATTTTCCAAAGAGAAGCATTTAGAATCCTGAAAGGAAAGCAGGGAACCAATCTCCATATGGATCATATCATTATGCACAACCAAAAACAAAGGAACACAAATAGATGGTCAATGAGGTGTTGAAGCCAGAAAAAATGCATAGTTTATAGTAAATGAAAATGCCAATTGCCTACAATGTTGATTATATTTCCCAGCCACCTTAACTAAGAACAAGGTATCACAGAGGATCGGAGGGAGACAAAAACCCTCGATGAGTTTCCAGCACTAAATGCATAAATGATGCATAGTGCTTCTTAGTCGTGGCAAATAAATAAAGTGGGAAAGCTTAACCCTGACTGAACCAATCTTACTCAATCCATAAAAGAGCTTTTGAAGAAAGCCCACCATTGGTGTTTCAGTCAGGAATGGATTGAAGCTTTTGAAGGGATTAAAGGGGACGTACTTTCTCCTAATGTTTCAATACATTACCATCAGGCTGATTCACTATAGTCATTGCAGATGCATTATCCACTGGTCTAGGAGCAGTCATTATTCAAATGCAAACTGACATTACATGGAAACTGGTGAGAGCTTTGGTGAAGCATATACAGAGGTACACAAACATAGAGAAGTGAGTGCTAATAGTTGCATGGTAATCTAACAGGTTCACAAGCTATGTCATGACATCTAATGTCCACATAGACTACAAGCCTTCGGGAACATTACTGGGATTGAAACAAATCTCAGATATGTCACAAAGTATTCCAAGATCCAGGCTTGGATATTATTGTGGTATAGTCTTTGTTCCAGTAAGGCACAAGTAACAACAGATACAGTCTCAAGGACAGCAGTTGACTGAGTATAAACAAAAAAGTTTTAACCATGTAGAAGAAGGAGAGTCTATTTCTGCAGATATAACCAATACTTTCCTGGTAAGTGAGAGCAAACTCGAATAAATTTGTGCAGCTCAAAATCTGGCAAATAGGACACAAAAGTCAAACATTTTTATTAGTAAAGGTTAGTCGAAATATAGTCCAGCAAACTGAGTGCTGAATAGATACTGTTAGATCCCTCTCTGATTTTTCATTATTTTTAATTTTATTATTTATTCAACTTTTAGTTTGCAGTTGTGAACCAGGAAATGGGGGCTGACGGTGACTGTTAGACTTTGGGAAACAGCTTGTGGAAAAAGAAAGAACAGTCCAAATAAACTTTTGTTTGTTTTTTGAGGCTAGGCGTGGAAGTTAATAGCAGGCTGATTCTTGCTTAAACGTTTCTACAAACACGTGAACCCTGGGAAGAGCAATGTATTCAAAAACATAGCAGAAGCTGGTTATTAATGAGATAAGTATTGGAAATTGGTTCTAGCAAGTCTGGGAGAGACCTAGATTTATGCAGATGGCAGATGTCGATTGGTAATTGAGATCCCTAGAAGATGTGGTCAGTCTATCAGGGTGGGACCAGAGTTGAAGTTGTGTTTTGAACTGTGCTTTCTGGAGAGAAGGGTTTTGGCTGTTGATGACACAACATGAAGATCTTGAAACTTCTCTCCTAATCTCCCTCACCAGCTTTTGGAAGCCCATGGAGTTTAAAGCTGAATGAGAAATATTAGTACCTTTACCCGAATGAACAGAAAAGATGACCCTGCTCAATGTTTCCAGAAGAAGCAGTCAAGGATTCGACATCTATGCTTGTGAAACAATGCATTGTGAAAACAACTTAAGTAATCTGACCAAGTTTGGTAGTTTTTAAAATTTATCCTTTAACTGTATTTGTTTGTTTGTCATTATTAAATGTGATATTTCACACATCCTTGCAAAAAATTAATCTATACAATATATATTAATTAAATGAATCTGAGTGTTATGTGATTTTAATCTCTCATATTTTCAGAGTTAATTGTATCTCCATAATTACTGTACCCAGCAAGGTCCTATTGTTTAATTCCTTGTGGTAGTCTTATTATTTTGCATCCCTGTGGCACATTTAACATATTGGATTAGATTACTTACAGTGTGGCCCAACAAGTGAACACCGACCCACCACCCCGGACCCATTCCCCTACATTTACCCCTTCACCTAACACTACAGGCAATTTAGCATGGCCAATTCACGTTACCTGCACATTTTTTGGATTGTGGGAGGAAACCAGAGCACCCAGAGGAAACCCACACAGACACGGGGAGGATGTGCAAACTCCACACAGAGAGTCACCTGAGGCAGGAATTGAACCCAGGTCTCTGGTGCTGTGAGGCAGCAGTGCTAACCACTGTACCACCGTGCCACCCATATCTCCATTACGTACAACTTTTATATGAATGGGGCTGCAAAAAAGTGTTTCATGTTTAAAGCACAGACATTAATTTGATCACTTAGTTATTTATTATTTTTCTCTGCTAAAGTTATTGTGTATATGATAAATCATAAAGTATTTTGCTAAAACCATGAAACCATTGTTAATTATTCACAAAGTCTTGGATTGTTTCTTCAAAAGTCTCGTTAGGAACCATTGGAACAACTATTGAAAGTCTTCAAAGGTTTCAATTTTCGAGTGTTGTGAGTACAGAGGTGGAAAGTCTGATTTGATTGAGCTGGCAGTCTCCATGTAGTAACAGTATCATGAACAGAAACAGCACTTGATAGTAATGGAAGATTTGTTGGTGCACAACCATAGAATGGTTATCGCAAACTTGATGTGAAGATAAGTCCAGCAGAAACTTTGCAGAAGGTAGTGAGTTTTGAGAAGATTTGTAGCTCAGGTTGAGGTTCTGAATGTAGATTTGCTCACTGAGCTGGAAGGTTCATTTCCAGATGTTTTGTCACCCTTTTAGGCAACATCTTCAGTGGGCCTCCAGGTGAAGCACTGTTCATGAACATGTTCATGAACACAATTCATGAACAGTGCTTCACGTAGAGGCCCACTGAAGATGTTGCCTAGTAGGGTGACAAAACATCTGGAAGTGAACCTTCCAGCTCAGCGAGCAAACCTACATTCACAGAAAATATTGAGTTAAAAATCACACAATACCCGGTTATAGTCTAACAGATTTATTTGGAAGCCTTTGGAGCACTTCAACTACCTGATGAAGGAGCAGCACTCCAAAAGCTAGTGCTTCCAAATAAACCTGTTGGACTATTAACCTGGTGTTGAGCGATTTTTAACTTTGTACCCCCAGCCCAACACTGGCATCTCCAAATCAGGAGATGTTGAGTTATCACAAAGTACCGAGGAAAAGCACAGTGTAGTGGTCAGGCATATCAAAAGACATACAAGATTACACTTCACCATGTCAGACATGTGCCTTCCAAAAACAAATGTTTAAAGAGCCAATAATTTCATCATGATTTCCAGAAAAGCTATGTGAAAGGCCAGCAATAGATTTATTCAATGTTAGAAGAAAGATATACTGAGTGTTAATCAATTATTATTCAAGATATGAAACTTGAAAGGGTGCAGAAAAGATTTACCAGGGTTGCCAGGGTTGGAAGATTTGAGCTATAGGGAGAGGCTGAACAGGCTGGGGCTGTTTTCCCTGGAGTGCGGAGGTTGAGGGGTGACCTTATAGAGGCTTACAAAATCATGAGGGGCATGGATAGGATAAATAGAAAAAGTCTTTTTCCTGGGATCAGGGATGCCAGAACTAGAGGGCATAGGTTTAAGGTGAGAGGGGAAAGATATAAAAGAGACCTAAGGGGCAACGTTTTCACACAGAGGGTGGTATGGGTATGGAATGAGCTGCCAGAGGAAGTGGTGGAGGCTGGTACAATTGCAACATTTAAAAGGCATTTGGATGGGTATATGAATAGGAAGGGTTTGGAGGGATATGGGCCGGGTGCTGGCAGGTGGGACTAGATTGGGTTGGGATATCTGGTCGGCATGGATGGGTTGGACCGAAGAGTCTGTTTCATGCTGTACATCTCTATGACTCTATGACTCAAGATGGATTAAAGTGGCAAGACTTCATCTAACTATAGCAGTATCAATTATCAGAACACTGAAAAGGAAATCAGCAATAAATGATTTCCTGGAAAAAAATGTAGCATTGAACAATGGACCTAATTGGTGAATGAGAATTTCTGACATCAACCAAGTAACAAGTTTTCCATTCCATCCTAATGCAAATGGAGAGGCAGAAAGTGCAAAAAAGACTATGAAGTCACTGATGCATAAGAATCAGACTAGGTGATTAATCATCACTCCTTGATGTTCACCGGTATTACCACTGCCGAGACCCCACAATTAACATGCAGGGGGTTACCACTGAATGGAAACTGAACTGAACCAGCCATATAAATATAAAGGGTTTGATGAAGGGTCACTGGACGTGAAACATTGACTCTGCTTTCTCTCCACAAATGCTGCTGGACCTGATGTTTTCTCAGCAATTTCTGTTTTTGTTTCAGATTCTATATTGCCAAAGTCATTTGACTTTTAGTAATCAACAGGTTGACACAGTTTGCCTTAAACTGTTGACCTCATTTTGAAGAAGTCACATCGCTCTCTTTAAACCATTGATAAATAAACAAAGCTTTTCAAATCCAGAAAGTACCCAAAGAATTCAATATCTTCCTACATCACCCATAAATATTGATATGTATTCCCATCACACGTCCTTTACCACTTTCCACTTACCCTACCTTCACCGCCAATACAGAGTGGCAGCTGAATTACAGGGTGCACTGCATTAACCCACCAAGCTTTCTTAAATAGTATCTTTCAAACAAACAACCTTCACCATCTAGAAAGGCAAAAGCAGCAGTAACAAGAGTTTTAACACCAACTGCAAAATCCCTCCAACTACATACCATCCTGATTTTTATCTTATTAGGTCATGGGACCTGGGCATCACTGGCAAGCCCAACATTTATTGCCCATCCCCTGTTCTCAATGAGAAGGTGGTGGTGAGCTGCCATCTTGAACTGCTGTTGTCCATTTGCTGTAGGTGGAACCACAATGCCGTAAGGGAAGGAATCCCAAGATCTTTATTCAACAACACTGAAGATATAGTTCCAAGTCAGGATGGCGAATGGCTTAGAGAGGAAATATCACGTCATTCCTACACTATCACTGTAGTTAAATCCTGGAACATCCTTCTGATCAGCACTGTAGTTGGCAGTAGTTTGAGAAGGCAGCTCACCAGCATCTTCTTCAAGGGTCTATTAGGGATGGGCAAAACTGCAGGCAGAGACAGTAAAGCCCATATGATATGAATAAGTGTTCATTTTTCTTATTAAGTGATTCTACTAAGTTACAGGGTAACACCATTGAACAATGTTACTCAGCAATGGAATTATTAATGGAGAGAAGATTAAAGATAAGTGTACCAGTTGTCCAACACGACTGCAGGTCCAGATCACAGGTAGTTAAACCAACTAGAGAAAAGCCACAACAAAAGGCAATAACAGCAATACAACTCTAGATACAGAGTCACAATTCTGTCAACCTTAAAGCCAGGGTTGAACACTTACTCAATGATCAGGAAGTTAAAAGATATGGTCATCAGAAAAAACATATGAATTGAAACCTTATATTGTCAGAATGTCTGAAGGAATATTCAGCATGAACAGTAAGGCATGGAGCTAACCCAAGTGAGAAGTGAGACTGAGCACAATCATTACAGGATGTAGGATAGCTGTCCTTACTCAACATCAGACAATGAACAGAGTGACATAAGTTTTGCAGACATGGTACTCCACCAGCATCCTAGTGCTGAACTCAAGCGAACCAGATCGAGATGTCTGGTCCGTGTTCTAAATCATTTTAACCTGTGAAATGTTGATTTTTGGAGAGCTTGAGAGCCAGATTCTGATAATAATGTTAGAAGTGATAAGACTATGTAAGTTAGTAGAGGTAAACTCCTGGAGTAATGTAGACCAGATAGCGAGAAACTTGGGAGAAATGTTGAAAATGTAAAGCATGATGATCTAATTCTGATATCAGCAAGAGAGAAGACACCAATCTAGAAGTGTGCACTGTGCAGTGTGTTTGCTTCATTAGGGAGCTGAATATTAACGTGGCAAGTATGACAAGGTGTTTAACAAGTTATAATCTTCTAAACTGGCAGCTTGCCACTGCCTAGTGAGAATCGTGTCTCACCACTTGGAAAATGCTCAACAGATGCAGCAAGTTGTTCCCGCTGTTGAGATAGGTCTTACTGGACTTGTCAGTAAGATGGACTAGGCCATCTTGTTTCGACCCCCCCCCCCCATTCGATTCCTCCCGGAGTTTACAACTCTGCTTTGGAGTAAGCAGCTGTATGATTGTTATGTGCAATGTTATAAATAAACATCCAAAAACCGGATCAAGTTCTATCCTTTACTACCTTGCTTTCTGGATTTGGATAGCATATTTGTTATGTTTCATGTTATTTCACTGTGAATCTGGAGGTGGAGTTGTGCCATGGGCATTTGAGAATGTTCTATTCCCAGCAGTCACGTTATTATAACACAAAATGCTGCAAATTCAAATCCCTGCTGGCAATATTTAACAGGAATGTCCGATACCATTGTTCTTGATTTTTCCCCCTCTCTACCTCATTAGCCAATAGTTCTGTCAATTATATTTATTAAATAAAGATGATAAATGGTACTGTCTTGTAAATACCATGTAAGTCATTTTCTATCTGGAAACAATATTACTGCAATGCTGAGATTTGAAGTTGTATTCTTATATGAATGTATTTGCATATTAAATACAGGAATATAATGATTTTTTTCCCAATGTTGGGAGGTTGTGGGATTATGGTGAATATGCCTATACAATTTATAATATCAAATTCCTTCAAAACTCAGTGAAAAAAAAATGATCATGCCAGTCCTAAAAGACATAAGCTTAATGTAAAATTGTATGCTGCAAATATAACAAACTTCCTAAAGCAGATATTTCACTAGATGTTATAGAATCATACAGGATAGAAAATGGCCATTTAACCTTTGTGTCATTTCCCAGTCCTTTCCCCAAAACACTGCCCTTCTTTTTTTTAAGTATTTATGTAACTTTCAATGGAATCTGCTTCCATCTCCTTTTGAGACAGCAGATGCCAGATCACACCTCGATTTAATGCAGAATGGGTTTGAATGCTCCCAGTTCCATGACATGGACAATGGCAAAACAGTTGGGAAAACATGGCAAGAATTTTAAAAAATGAGATTCTTAATGACAAGAAATAAAAGGACAAGTTTCCATTTAAGGATTTAACAACAAGGTGAGAATCTCATGAGTGAGTGGTGAGAGGCATGTATTAACTATTACCCAATCTCACCTCATTTCTATCCAGGTTGCTACTTCCCAAGGCAACAGAGAGAATTTAGGTGGCAACAATTCATGACATGAAGGTCCCAGCAGATAACTCAAGACTGCAACTTATAGACATCTCCTCTGGATATCCATCTCAGTCAGCATTCCCCAACATTTTAGGACTCCATGGTTAGCAATCACCAAACTGAATTCTAAATTCTATCATGTTATGATCACTACTTTTCAGGGGATACTGTACTCTGAGATCATTTATTAAACCAGCCTCATTATACATTAACCAATCCAAAATAGCTTGAGCCCTGGCTGGATCTGCAACATATAGTTCTGGGAAACTGTCTCAAATTCACTCTATGAATTTTTTCATGTGGTTATCCCTGCCAGTTTGATTTTGGCAATCCAAGTGAAGGATTAAAGTCACTAGTGATAAAGTAATGCCTTTCTTATGTGCTCTTATTATCTCCCGATGTATTCTCTGTCCAAAGGTTTGGCTACTATTAGGGGCCCTATAGATTACTATTACCAGCCTCTGCTTCCTCTGTTATTTCACACCTCCGCCCCTATGGACCCGATATGTTCCAATCCAGTATCATTTGCTGTTATCATACTAAGCCCACTTCACACGAACAAAGTTACTTCACCACACTGAGTTTCCTGCCTCCCCTTCTGAAAGGCTATATACCCCTGAATATTTACTTCTTTGATCTCCTTGTACTCATGCTTCCATACTGATTATAAGATCATATTTAATCATCTTTATTTGTTCCATGAATTCATTTATTTTGTAATAAAATCTATGCATATTTAAGTAAAGATCCATTCATTTTGCCTTTTTGCCATTTTTTCCGCCTTAACCTTATTTGATGTTGCCTTTTAATGTTTATGCACTCTGACCCCTCCTATCCCACTCTGGGTATCATTGCATGAATTGAAGCATTGTAATGCTGCCATATCCTTTTGCTTTGTAATCCTATGTATCCCCTCCCAGAACCTTCTTTCTCAAATTAGTTTAAAGCACTCTCTGCAGCCTCAGTTCTTCAATTCACCAGGACATGGTCCCAGCACACTGAAAGTGAAGCCTGTCCTACTGGAATCATTACCTACAGTATGGAAACAGGCCCTTCGGGCCAACAAGTGCACACCAACCCTCCGAAGAGCAACCCACCCAGACCCATTCCCCGACATTCACCCCTGACTAATGCACCTAATACTACAGGCAATTTAGCATGACCAATTCACCTGACTTGCACATCTTTGGACTGTGAGAGGAAACCGGAGCACATGGAGGAAACCCACGTAGACACAGGGAGAATGTGCAAACTCCACACAGACAGTTGCCTGAGGCAGGAATTGAACCCAGGTCCATGGCGCTGTGAGGCAGCAGTGCTAACCACTGAGCCACTGTGCCGCCCATTAATCATTCCTTTCTACCTCACTATAGTTACCAGTGTTCCCTGCACTCATTCCTCCTACACCAATGTCAAGCTATACATCTAACTCCTTGACTTTATTTGTCTATGGATCAAGTGATAACTCCGGGATTACTATTTTGGACTCCTCCAACGTTTGATCCATTTTACTAAGTGCCTCCGACAGACCCGTTTTCTGTTCTTATGTCAAGCTATGCATTTTTACAAAGTTATTAATGGTTAGTGTTGTGGGGTCCTCCCTTGCCTGGGCTGGGCAGATACCTGATCTCTTGAAGTCCGCTGAATGCCAGAAAACCATGGCATTTCTCCCTGCCAGTGAAGTGCCAGTGATGTGGAGGGGAGGCATTGACTTAGTGATATTGTCACTGGGCTGTTAATCCAGACACCAGGTAATGTTCTGCAGACCCAGGCTCAAATTCCACCACAGCAGATAATGGAATTTGAATTCAATAAAAATCTGGAATTAAGAGTCTAATGATGACCATGAATCCATTGTCAATTGTCAGAAAAAAAAAATCTGGTTCACTAATGTCCTTTAAGGAAGGAAACTATCATATTTACCTGGTTTGGACTACACACACAGTAAAATAACTGCACAGAGGCCGATACCCCGTCACCAAGTCACCCATTAGTACACAGTACATAGTATACTGACTGTCAACAGCCAGCTCTGAACCAGTCCCTAAAATCAAGAGACTCTTTGAATCCCCTGTTTAGTCTGTCAGCAAGGGCTCCCTGTTTGACCAGGCTAACAATCAGGCATTTCATCGTCAATGGAGATTACAATTGATTGGTAATCAATATGGGCCAGGAGCAGGCAGGTGTGACTAGTTTAGTCTGGGATTATGTTCGACATGGACTGATTGGACTGAAGTTGTATGTGCTGTATGAATCAACAACTCTATAAGTATGGACCATGTCCTATGGCCCATATCCCTCTAAACCTTTCCCATTAATGTACTTATCCAAATGTCTTTTACGCATTGTAATTGTGCGAATATTTCCTCAGGAAGTTCATTGCACATGCAAAACACCTTCTATGTAAAAATTCTTCCCCTCATGTCTTTTTAAAATCTCTCTCCTCTCACCCTAAAAATGGACCCCTAGTCTTTAAATTCCCCATTCCCCCTCCACATCACTGGCACTTCACTGGCAGGGAGAAATGCCATGGTTTTCTGGCATTCAGCGGACTTCAAGAGATCAGGTATCTTATTTTTAACCATATCTATAACCTTCATGGATTTATAAACATCTACAACTTCTATAAACTTGTATATCTCTCGACCTCCTACTCTCCAGTGAAAAAAGTCCCAGTCTATCCAACCTTTCTTTATAACTCAAACCTTCCATACCTGGCAACATCCTGATAAATCTCCACTGGACCCTCACCAGCTTAATAATATCCTTACTATAACCAGGAAGATCAGAACTGGACATAGTATTCCAGAAGAGGCCTCACCAACTATACCTTCTGTACAAACTCAACATGATTTCCCAATTCCTACACTCAAAGGACTGAGAAATGAAGGCAAGTATGCTAATTGCCTTTTTAACCATTTTGTCTATATGTGATGCAAACTTCAAAGAATTGTGTTCCTGATCCCCTGAGACCCTCTGGTCTACAACATTACCCAAGGTCCTACCATTAATTGCATAAGACCTCGCATTCATCCAGATTGAATTTCATCTGCCATTTTTCAGTCCTTTGATACGTTTGATCACAATCCCTTTGTAACCTTAGAAAACCTTCTTCACTATCTACAATGCCACCAATCCTGGTGTCATCCACAAACTTACTAACTATGTCTTCTGCATTCTCATCCAAATCCTTTATATTAATGACAAACAAAAGAGGACCCAGAACCGATCCCTGTGGAACACCGCTAGTGACACGCCTACAGTTCAAAAAACCAACCACACCCTGTCTCTCGCCATTAAGCCAATTATGAATCCATTCTAAAGAGGTGAGAATGCAAAACTGTGCAAGAGAACACACTGGAGCTCATGGAGGGAAGTCCTGGAAACTCACCAAAATTGACACTTAGCCAAATCCTGGGAAAATACGGTATTGTTCTCTCCTTTGCCTACACAACAGGGAGAAATTGGGGTATTAGGGTAAGGTCAGCTGAGGCAGTGGTAAAGGCAAAAGATAGAAATCATTTCATAAAGATAGAAATCACTTAACAACTCTAATTACTACACTCTTAAGATCAATGTGCCATTGACAATGCTTATTAAGCATAAGATAAACATGTCTTTTTACTTAATTAGATTGGACTTCTCCCAAGCCTTGACAATTAAACCTTGTTTTTATAGAATTTGGTAAACTCAGGTAAAACAGTGACTGACCATTACTTATGCAACATTGATTGTTTCAGATTGATACTTCACTGAATCTATTTCTTATGCATTCGTGCATTAAATAGTTAATGTCCTGTCATGTACATGTGCGCTGTGCAATCACTAAATGCGAATTTTATGATTAGGTGCCAACACAAAACCACTTTTGAGTTGAGGAACTTTTCATTTTAAGCCTTAATTAATTCAATGCTTTCCAAGTTGTCTATATTGTTTATGCTGTCAGAGTTTCCTTTTATTAAACACATTCAGAACACAGTGAAGACAATGCTGCAAAAACAAGGATGACTCTTCAAAATAACCCAACGCTACCAGGGCAGCAAAAAAGGTGGCTACATTTCACTGAGCTCAGTTAGATGCACTTTGACCTTCTAAACTTAGATGATCTGTTCATTGTTACACTGCTGTCCTTGTGAGCTTGCTGTGCACAAATTGGCTGCTGAAGGCTCATTGTTGGGACACCTTTTCACTTTGTATATTAACAATCTAGATGAAGGAACTGAGGGTAGACTGGCTAAATTTGCAGATGATACAAAGATAGGTTGAGGGACAGGTAGCATTGAGGAGGTGGGGGGGCTGCAGAAGGATTTGGATAAGTTAGGAGAGTGGGCAAAGAAGTGGCAGATGGAGTAGAACATGGGAAAGTATGGGGTCATACACTTTGATAGGAAGAATAAAGGCATGGACTGTTTTCTAAATGGGCAGAAACCCGAAATACAAGGAGGCCTGGGAGTTCTAGTCCAGGATTCTCTCAAGGTAAGCTTATAGGTTGAGTCAGTAGTTAGGAATGCAAATGCAATTTATTTTGAGAGGACTTGAATATTAAAGCAGGGATGTACGTTTGAGGCTCTAAGGTGCTGATCAGACCACATTTGGAGCATTGTGTGCAGTTTTGGGCCCCATATCTCAGGAAAGATGCACTGGCCTGGAACGTGTTCAGAGGAGATTCACAAGAATGGTCCCAGGAATGAAAAGCTTAACATATGAGGAACATTTGTGGACTCTGGATCTATACTCGATGGAATTTAGAAGGATGAGGGGGCACCTAATTGAAACATACAGAATACTGAATAGTCTGGACAGAGTGAATGTTGGGAAGATGTTTCCATTGGTAGGAGAGACTAGAATCTGAGGGCACAGCGAAGACTTTTAGAACAGAGATAAGGAGAAACTTCTTCAGCCATCAAGTGGTGAATCTATGTAATTCATTGCCACAGAAGGCTCTGGAGGCCAGGTCATTGAGTGGATTTAAAACTGAGATAGATAGGTTCTTGATCATAAAGGGGATCAAGGGTTAGAAAGCGGGAAAATGGGGTTGAGAAACTTATCAGCCATGACTGAATGGCGGAGCAGACTCGGCGGACGGAATGGCCTAATTCCTGCGCTTATGTCTTATGGTCTTATGAATTTCCTGGGTTACATAAGCAGTAACCCTTCAAAAGTGTTTCAGTATCTGTATGGCATGTTGGGCTCAAGAAAGGCACTATAGGAATGCAATTCTTTTTCCCTTTCAATTTAATGCAGTTCAGTCTCAGAAAGGATATCCTCAGCTCCCATACCTCCTCCACTGTGATTACTTCAAGAATCCTCTGGGACTGAAATTCTCCTGTTGGTGTCAGGTCTGGGGCATTGTGCCACCTTACAAAAGTACCAGGGGCATCCAGACTGCAGAGTTTGCCACATTTCAAAAGTCATGATTGAGAAATCTCTGGGGTTTTATCCCCACTGCTTGTAAATCTTTCAGGTACTGGCAGGCCAGAACCGGTGACTAAGGAACAAGACAGAGAAGAGCAGTCAGCTCAGCCAACTCTTGGTGGAAACTTTCCATCTGTCAACTTGCATCTTTCAAATAAGAACATAAAGATTTCCAATAGCCTATTAAAGAAGCTGGTTGTAAGAAATTGGGGTAATTGGCTTCAACTCAGCTTCAGATCAGTAATGGCTCTTTGAGAAACCGTCCTGAAGCAGCATTTTTTTCTCTCTAAGAGCTTTTTGGTTAATTACCAACATGGAAAAGGAAACTCTGTTTAATTGGGACACTTGGATAATGGAGCCCATTACCAGCTCCATCATAACGCCCCTGTACAGTACTTAGGCTTGAACTGATTACCATAGCCAGATAGCCTTTTATATCGGTATTTACTGGACGTTTAACCTTTTCAGTCCTGTGCATCAATTTCAGCTGTCTAACATGACTACATCGATCCGACATGGACTCATTCCACAGAGATTCTTTCTACATAGCCCCTTCTAAATGTATGTAGTTCGGGCGCATGTATTCTTCAAATATATACAGTACACCTAATACACATACTTATGTATCTTCCATCCATAGTTTATGCACAATATACATACAGTCCATATATTTCCTGTACTAATGTGCTTTTATCAATTTATGTATTAAGAATGTGCACACCAGAAGCATTGAACAGGCTTTATTTCAAGTTAGAATCTTTCTGCTTAATGCACTTGCCTGAACTATACTATGGGGAGATGGGGAGGTGAGCAAAGTGTGAAAGAAGTCCCTGGATTGTTTGATGCGGAGATCTTAAGTTGTGGTGTGTTACATTTCCCTCAGGGTGTCCAGCATATTGTCACAACATTCACTTTTCCATGTATGGTGTAGCCTGTTGTCTGGAGCAATGGATCATTATAGAAGGGGCTCCATCGTTCTTCCCATCACATCACTGACCATGAATCTCTTCCACTCTTACTGTCTGCCATTGACACAGTTTGAATACTCAACCTGTTTGATTGTGATTTATAGCATTTTCCAACTGGCCAGGAAGTCTTAGGTTGGACATTGACCCAAAGGTGTTTCAGGCATGGAGTCCCACACAACCCCTATTAAATAAACTGAACTAAACATGTCACAGAAACAGAAATTCCATGAGGAACTCAGAGGTCTGATGGCATTTGTAGAGAGAAAGCAGATTTTCAGGTCCACTGATCCTTCTTCAGAATTAATAGGCGATAGGTGAAGACAGACCCCAGAAGAGGAGAAAGGCCGTTTTGCAGATGAAGGAATAGATAATAGTAAGCCAATGGAGAAAGAAAGCTGCTAATGGGGACCATTAGTAGGTGAAAGTGGGTTGACTGTGCTGAAAGCAGCCCTTGTCATGATAGGAGCTGGGAAGTGGCAGTGGAAAGGACATGGAAGAAAGTGTTCAGGCTCTAAAATTATTTAACTCTGGATGACCAGTATCTCCATAATGCCTGAAAGCCTTTCTCTCCCTTTGGCTCTCTCTCCACCTCTAGCATACTCTTTTCATAATCACCAATTCCTGTCTTCAGCATTTAAAGCACTTTTTCCTGGCTACTATCAGCTCTGAAGTCGGAACTGAAATATTAACTCTCCTTTCTCTCCAACAGTTACTGTCAGATCTGCTGAGTTTCTCCAGCAATTCCTGTTCTTGTTTCAGATTTCCAGCATATGCAGTTTTTGGTTTAGTTTAGATTAAACATGTGTTTTCGAGAATAAGGAAGAATGTGAGAGTTCATTTCATGAAAGCATTTTACAGTAGCTTGAGATATTTGGTGATGGAAGGAACCTTCCTCTGGGTAATGAAACAAGAATTAGGGCTCATAATCTCAGAATAAGTCCGAGCTTCTTTAAGACTCTGATGAGGAGAAATTTCTTGACTGAAATGGTTGTGAAATTTTGGAATTCCTGACCCGTGAGAACTGTGGATATTCAGTCATTGAGTATATTCAAGGCAGAAACAAACATAGTTTTATATACTAAGAGGTAAGGAGATTGTATATAATTTGAGTAGATGATCAATCAATGTGGTCCGTTTTTCTATTTATGTGGTGTTTCTGAAATTAGGAAAGGAATGGATTTGAGAAATCTTTTGAAGATTCAGATTCGGTAACGAGTCAAAGAGTTCAATGAAGAGACAAACAGAGGAAATGGATCTTTGGTGAAAATTACCTTTGGGTGGGGTGGGGATGAGCCAACTTCCAGGAGAGGTTTTGCACATGTGACCAGCACATGGAGTGAGCTTGCTTCCAAATTAAAATTCTAAATTTGAAGTCACCAGCATCATAAAAATATAGAACAAGAAATAAGTTCTTAAGCAACCTGAGATTAGAATAGATTCCCTACAGTGTGGGAACAGGCCCTTTGGCCCAACAAGTCCACACCGACCCGCCGAAGAGTAACCCACCCAGACCCATTTCCCTCTGACTAATGTACCTAACACTATGGGCAATTTAGCATGGCCAATTCACTGACCTGCACATCTTTGAATTGTGGGAGGAAACCCACACAGACAACATGCAAACTCCACACAGATAGTCACCCAAGACTGGAATCAAACCTAGGACCCTGGTGGTGTGAGGTGGCAGTGATAACCACTGAGCCACCATGCCACCCAAATTGACACACTATTCAGTTAGATGCTAGCCATTTTGGTTCAATAATACATAGGGCTGAATTTTTTTTTTTGGTTAAGTCTGAATTGCATTATGTTTTGTGAAGGGTTCATACCACAAGGCCTAGTGAGTTTTCTCACCCTATCTTATGAAGCTCTCTCCATTAATATCCCACACCACCCCTATGGCATCTCTCATGTCCATTTCTTCCCCTTCTTTCTACATGCCATTAACAGAAAAGCTCACTAGTTGATGGATATCCATTGTAAGAGGAGTATCCCTTGCACCCATGCCTCATTTGACAACCTGTGGAGCACCCAGGCAAGCACTGTCAGTCCAGAGCTGCCCTGCACAATTGCAGACGTTTGCTCTGGACATGGTAGTCAAGAAAAACTTGGTAGCCTTGTGATGATACCATGGCTTTAAGAGGTGGACTTTGTGCTGTGTTTCTTTTTGAGACAGAGGTGCCAAGTCGTATCTTCCAAGGCAATAAAGTAAGCAGCTTGTGAGATCCTGAGGTTTTTTTTTAAGTTAGAACAATAGAAGCAGTATGAATGGGTGTAGTCAGCTCCCACAGAAACTATGGTTTTAGTTTAGCTTTCAGTAGTTGGGGTTTTAAAATTGGTTGTGGAAGCTGTTGTCCATCTCTCTCTTCCAGAAATTTCTCTTGATGTTCTTTTCTCCTTGAATAGAGAAACATTGCATGTGAGACAATCTATTTTATTGAATTTGCCTTTGCAAAGGGTGTGTTTATGGGATGTTAGTATATTGGAACAGTTGCTGTTTGGTAGTTAAATAAACTATTATTCTGTTAAGTTTTTCAATAAAGTTATAATAATTCTTCTTTCTTTTGTTGGTGCTTTAACTGTAGTGTAAGAATAAAGTGTGTTTTGCTTAAAGCCTTGTAATTCGCCAATCGAATTACATCTTGAACATAGCACCTTACACTTGCCTTTAAATAAGATGGAGACTTGAGTCGAGACTATCTCTTTGATATACTTGAAGGGGGTTTGGTCTGGTCCATAACATCCTACCTTGCAGGAGAGACCTGGAGGTTCAGCTACACAACTGGTGCTAACATTGGACTTCCTCTTCCCCTATGACCAGCGGTCGAGTCCATAACACCAGACCTTACCATCCTGGTCTGAGGTGACTTCCTGGTTGAAAGCCATTTGCAGGACTACCCAGCAATATAGGAAGAAGAACAATGTCTATCTCTACTCTATCAGCATCTTCTCTCTATTACCTCAGACTCACTCCATCTCATTTACAGTGCCCACTCCCCACAATGGCTAATGCTCTATCTCTTTCACTACTGCCGGCAACATCGTCCCTCACGCATTTTCAGCCACACCCTTGCCAACTATCTGTTCAGGAATTGCTGTTCTGTCCACTTTCACATCTGTAATGTCCGTCTCTTTCTCTGTCATTCCAGGAAGAAAGCAGTCTACAATAGGGGAGAAAGAGTCAAGAAGGTGGTGTGCTGCCATCATTCGGCTCCCCATCCCTTATGTGAAGAGGATCCTTACTCTGATTGCCCAGAGCAGGCCCTGGACTGATACCAGAGACTGCCCTTGACTAACTGTGCAGGGAACTCCTTGAGTAAAGCTCTTTGATTTGACTGAGGCCTGCAGACAACAATGACAAGCTTCCTGGCTTTGCATCTATGCTAAATAGGAAAGCAATACAGCAGTAAATAGGAAAGCAATACAAGTTGAAACTTTATTGCTGGAACAGCACAGCAGGTCAGGCAGCATCCAGGGAACAGGAGATTCGACGTTTCGGGCACAGGCCCTTCTTCAGGAATGAGCAGTTATACAATCCTGGCATCTCTAGCTGAGGGAGCAAAGTGCAAAAGGGCAAGAAAAGTCATTGCAAGGAAGGGATGCTGTAGAAAGGTTCAGAGTGAGTGAAAGCAATGGTAGAGAGCATTGAAATGGAGCTGTAGCCTGGTCCAGTAATGAGCCCGGTATCCTTGCTGCAGCATTACAATGATACCTGCCAGTGTAGCTTGAGGTGCAGCGTTGAAGTGCAGACACAACCTGGATCAGAAATGTGGCATGAGGGTTCTCAGAGGCTGGCCCATGTCAGATGCCAATGTCCTTGAATGTTGGGTGCCCCTGTGGCATGTGCCAGCTTTATGTTCTCTGAGGCTTAGTTTCCACCAGAGAGGTCAATCAGGCAAGCACCAAGTTGAACCTGGCTGGTTCTCGCTTTGTTTCCTTGTTGAGTTTTCCCAATGTCGAACTTGCTTGGTAAATTGGAAGGCTGAAGATTATTAGGCCAAGTTGAGTATTAAATGATGAATGGTAACTATCAATTGGCATCTTGCCACTGTCTGACAAGAACCTCGGCACACTGCTTGTGAAATCATAAAAGACAGAGTGAGAGGATTGAGATGATTAGATTGGCCTTGCTGCATTTAGTCATAGAGTCATAACATGGAGACAGACCCTTTGGTTCAACTCATCCATGCTGACCAGATATCCAATACCAATCTAGTCCCATTTGCCAGCACTTGGCCCATATCCCTTTAAACCTTCCCTATTCATATACCCATCTAGATCTCTTTTAAAGTTGTAATTGTACCACTGTTGCCCATTTCTGCTACACAACGCTCTGAGCTCTATATGATTCTACATATAATCTCCCTGCTTAACAGGACTCTAACCTTGATCTCACTTGAAACATAAACTAAGTAGCACACATGCCTTGTTTGCTTCATTCTAGTTTATTCATGTTCAGAGCAGTCAAATTTAAAAGAAACCACAGGTATTATTGATATAAAGGGAAGCACCTTCACAATAGTCTGTGAATACTTAATCTGACCCTACCCCACCATTCCAGTTTACACTATTCCTGCATCCCCCAGCCATTGCAGGACCAAAGTGCAAGCCAACAGGTACATCAGGCCCATCGACTAATGTCTCTAACCCACTGGCTGAATAGAGAAGAGGCCGCAGTTCAATTCATTGTGAATTTTATATTGATCACCTTCGAGCACAAATTTCCTTTCTGGTGCCCATTTTGAACCAGTGTCTGGATCTCTTCCAATACCTCAGCAAAAGAAACTTGCAAACAGCACATTTTCTGTACTCACACAATCTCCACACTTTCTTAGATGGTTAAATGTTGCGAGATAATGCTCATGCTGCAGGTACACTTTTGATGAGGCTGTGAATGGGACAATCAAATGGGACATCAATAAGTTCAATTGCCAGTTCTCCTTCCATCATTGAACAGGACTCCGCTATGTCCTCCTTAAGCATATGACATACATCATTCCCATGCACATCCTCTTTTTAGTGAAGGGTGATGATTTAAAATATGTTCTTCCTTTTTGACTGCAGATTTCTATCATGCTGTCCACTGTCCACCTAGAAACGAATTCAGGATCTGCTGTGGAGATTTTGTCGCTGGAAATAACTGCTTGTGGTCTCTTTATTTTTCAGCTTGTCCTTTATTGTCCAAAACATGAGATTTTCAGCCCCCTGGTGCTTTCATTCACAGTTTGCTAGCAAGGGATTTAATTGCCTCGACTATTGTGTTGCTAAACTCATTCATATCAACTTTAGTTTGTGTGCTGTTTTAACTCATTTCTTACCCCACCTCAGGGCAAACACATTCTTAAATGATCGTGCTTGGTTGAGAGACAAATTGAGCATTGTTTAAGGATTCAAAGTGATACAAGCTGCATTCTCAGGATGCTCCTTTTTTGCAGCCACAATGGGTCATATTGATCTGACTGTGTGGGATGGACTGAGGTAGCAGGATTCATCATGCTTGAGACAGGCTGCTGTAATGAAGAAGGATAAGCTTTTACACTGTTGGGGTTTCATTGAGCGGACTGGATTGATTACCAAGCCTCCTAACGAATGGCACCTTCCCCAGACACTGTGGGGAGGGTTAAGCGCTGTGAACTAATATGAAGCCCCCCCTTCTGATAAAAATGCCCCACAGCATTTACCACTCAGTGAAGCAAGTGGGTGTCATATCTTCTGCATGAGGTTTTTGAGTAGAAGCTATCCATTTTTAAAAACTTCCTTTTCAAACGAAAGGTAGCTTGTTGTCTGATTTAATCAACCTTCCACACAGTGGCTAGTCAAAGCAAATGTCCAGCTGTTGCAGAAGACTCCTGTCTCCCGGACTGTTAGCCCCATTACTCCGAAGCCTCAACAAATATGGTTGTGAATATATGTGCACCTGTCCAGCTCTAATGGCTTGTTATTATCATTTTCCAGCTGTGATTGATGGAAATTATTTGATTAATGGATGGTTGAATGTTTTCGAGCTTTGCTAAAGTGAGCTGCAAATTAATTTAATATCCTCTCTGGTCATAAGCTATGAAACCTGGATCAGTGTGATGATGTGTAAACCATTTGTGGCATGTATTTAATCTCTGGACAATGGATGGAGATGTTAATGCATGCTACACTAGGTTCTATTTATGCAGACTATTAAGATTGCTCAGGCTGAACATAATTTCAACCACTTCTGAGCTGGGAGAGGACTAAACAACTTGCATTAGGAACAGAAATATCAATTAAGGAAAAAGACCTAAATGCGGACACTGTCAAGTGAGTCCAAACAAAAAGTGCTCTCAGTCTGGCCAGTTAATAATCAACCTGGAAATGACAGCATCTCTTTAAACAGTTCATCCACAAGATGGGGATTGGTGTGATGCATTGAGCACAGTCTCCCTGTGCCACGAACTGGTGGGTTTGAAGCTTTCTTAATTCCCTCCAGGTTCTTTGCATTGTTAAGTCATTTGGGTAAAGAACAATTTATATAAAACACCACACACTGCATATGAGTCACCAGAATTAGAAACCATATGGTTACTATGGATTACAACATTAACTTGCATTTATATAGCACCATTAACATAAGGGTTACTTAGTATTCTGTCCTGAACAGTGCAAAACAAAAAATAAAGCTTCAAAAGCCTGTCTCCTATTTCAACAATAATAAAGGAATGTGTCAAACTGATTCCTAAATGGGTGTCAGGAACTGCAAACCATATCTAGACATTTTCACAGCACAATCAGATATCACAATGGATATCTTGAAGGTATTGGCCACACATAATCCACCATATGCCTCAGAATGTGAGAACTGAGAATGTAACAAGACAATGAAGGATGTAGCTACATTTCATAAATCATTCACTGCATACTTTACAGTAAACCACAGTAAATGACTGTTTAAAAGATTTGCTTGTCATACATTGCACGCTACAAGATGATACCAACCCTCAGCATTATACCAGATAGCACTGTGTAATACACACAATCATTAGACATAAGTTGTTGGGTGTATATTGTATAAACATCAATAGGATGCTAATTCTATATTACATAAATCGTTATTCTTTAGTTATTGGTATTCCAGTTTCTGAGATCTCACAAGGAGACAAAATCCACTTTAATACTTGCCAGTTGTAAAAATTTGCATTGGTTAAATAATTGAAAAACTTTCCTTTTATTAATTACTTTAATTGAATATACAAGGATGATGTTTAAACTGTGATCTTAGAGTCATAGAGATGTATAGCACGGAAACAGACCCTTCGGTCCAACTCGTCCATTCTGACCAGATATACCAACCTTTCTTATTCATATACTTAACCTATCAGGAAAGCCTGAAGATCAAAAAGAAGATGGAATGATGATCTGATAACAGTCTTTAATATTATGAAAGATTTGGCAGGGTAGATAAAGAGATGTTTTCACTCGTGGGGAGATCAAAACTAAAGGGCAGAAATATAAGACGGTCACACATAAAAGCAATCAGAAATTCAGGGGAAAACCACTCAGAGGGCTGTTAGTATATGAATCTCTTCACAACAAGGAGTAATTGAGGGGAATAGCATGGAGGCATTTAAGGGAAAATGATAAAAACCATGAGAAGAAATGAAAAAAAGGTTATGCTGATAAAATTAAATGAGCAGGAGCAGGAGCGGAGTCGTTTGGGGCATTAACACTGGCATGGATTAATTGGACCAAATTACTTCTTTATATGCCGTGTAGTTTAATTCCACGCTTGCGAGAGTGGCATGAATTAACCTAAACTGATCACGGATATAAATTGCTAGAAGAAATTTTCATCCAACACTGTTTTCTGAGGTACATCACAGAGTTTATCAATGGACTCCTGCTTCAGGACATGCATTCTGCTACTGTTTGAATCACCCACGGAGCCCATAAGACATAGAAGCAGAAATTAGACCATTCGGTCCATCAAGGTAAAAACAATGACTGCAGATGCTGGAAACCAGATTCTGGATTAGTGGTGCTGGAAGAGCACAGCAGTTCAGGCAGCATCCGAGGAGCAGTAAAATCGACGTTTTGGGCAAAAGTCCTTCATCAGGAATAAAGGCAGAGAGCCTGAAGGGTGGAGAGATAAGCTAGAGGAGGGTGGGGGTGGGGA
>NC_057729.1:47710762-47712776 GCF_004010195.1 Chiloscyllium plagiosum
GTGTGTTCTGTGGTGGCACTGGTCCTCCTGGGAGCAGATCCGGCGGAGGCGGAGGAATTGGGAATATGGGATGGCATTTTTGCAAGAGGTAGGGTGGGAAGAGGTGTAATCCAGGTAGCTGTGGGAGTCGGTGGGTTTGTAAAAAATGTCAGTGTCAAGTCGGTCGTCATTAATGGAGATGGAGAGGTCCAGGAAGGGGAGGGAGGTGTCAGAGATGGTCCAGATAAATTTAAGGTCAGGATGAAATGTGTTGGTGAAGTTGATGAATTACTCAACCTCCTCGCGGGAGCACGAGGTGGCGACAATGCAGTCATCAATGTAGCGGAGGAAGAGGTGGGGAGTGGTGCCAGTGTAATTACGGAAGATCAACTGTTCTACGTAGCCAACAAAGAGACAGGCATAGCTGGGGCCCATACGTGTGCCCATGGCTACCCCTTTGGTCTGGAGGGAGTGGGAGGATTCGAAAGAGAAATTGTTAAGGGTGAGGACCAGTTCGGCCAAACGAATGACCTATCACCTTCATCTCCTCCCCCACTCACCTATTGTATTATATGCTACTTTCTCCCCACCCCCACTCTCCTCTAGCTTATCTCTGCACCCTTCAGGCTCTCTGCCTTTATTCCTGATGAAGGGCTTTTACCCGAAACGTCGATTTTACTGCTCCTCGGATGCTGCCTGAACTGCTGTGCTCTTCCAGCACCACTAATCCAGAATCCATTCGGTCCATCAAGTCTGCTCTAGTATTCAGTCAAGGCTGATAAGTTTCTCAACCCCATTTTCCCATTTCTCCCCATAATCTTTAATCCCTTTGACAGTCAAGAACCTATCTATCTTTGTCTTAAATATACACAAGGACCTGTCCTCCAAAGCCTTCTGTCGCAATGAATTCCATAGAGTCACCACCCTCTGGCAGAAGAAGTTTCTCTTCATCTCTGTTCTGAAGGGTCTTCCCTTTACTCTAAGATTATACCCACGGGTGCTAGTCTGTCCTGTTAATGGAATCATCTTCACAATTCCCAGGCCATTCAGTATTCTGTGAGTTTCAATTAGATCCCCGCCCATCCTTCTAAACTCCATTGAATACAGACCCAGAGTCGTCATATGTTAAACCTTTCAGTCCTGAGATTATTTTCCTGAAGCCCCTCTGGACCCACTCCAAGGACAGTATATCCTTCCTAACATATGGGGCCCAAATTTGCTCACAATACTCTAAATGTGGTCTTACCAGAGTCTTATAAAGCCTCAGAAGTACGTCCTGCTTTTGTATTGTAGTCTTCTCATAATAAATACTAACCTTGTATTTGCCTTCCTAACTACAGACTCAACCTGACAGTTTACCTTAAGAGAATCCTGGACTAGGACTCCCAAGGCCCTATAAATTTTCACGCTTCAGAATTTTCTCTCCATTTAGAAAATAGTCCAGATCTCTATTCCCCCTGATAAAATGCACGACCTCTCACTTTCACACATTGTACTCCATCTGCCACATACTTAACCACTTTCCTAACCTATCTAAGTTGGTCTGTAGCCTCCCTGCCCCCTCAATATTACCTGTCCCTCCGCCTATCTTTGTATCATCTGCAAACTTAGCCAGAATGTCCTCAATTACTTCATTGAGATTATTAATTTATAAAGTGAAACGTTGTGTCCAACACTGACCTTTTCAGAACACCACTTCTCACTGACTGCCATCCTGAGGACGACCTCTTATCCCCCACTCTCTGCTTCCTGCCAGACAGCCAAGCTTCTATCCATGATAGCACTTTGCCTGTAACACCATGGGCCCTTCTCTTACTCAGCAACCTCCCGTGCGGCACTTTGTCAAAGGCTTTCTGGAAGTCATAGAGTCATAGAGATGTATAGCAGACTTATACACTGCGGACCAACCCGTCCATGCCGATCAGATATCCCAACCCAATCTAGTCTCACCTGCCAGCACCCGGCCCATATCCCTCAAACCCTTCCTATTCATATACCCATCCAAATAACTTTTAAATGTTGCAATTGTACCAGC
>NC_057729.1:47713147-47756224 GCF_004010195.1 Chiloscyllium plagiosum
TTTACCATTAAGTGTATAAGTCCTGCTAAGATTTGCTTTCCCAAAATGCAGCACCTCGCATTTATCTGAATTAAACTCCATCTGCCACTTCTCAGCCCATTGGCCCATCGGGTCAAGATCCTGTTTTAATCTGATGTAACCTTCTTCGCTGTCCACTTCACCTCCAATTTTGGTGTCATCTGCAAACTTACTAACTGTACCTCTTACGCTCACATAAATCCAAATCATTTATGTAAATGACAAAAAGTAGAGGACCCAACACTGATCTTTGTGGCACTCCACTGGTCACAGGCCTCCAGTCTGAAAAACAACATTCCACCATCACCCTCTGTCTTCTACATTTGAGCCAGTTCTCTATCCAAATGACTAGTTTCCCTGTATTCCGTGAGATCTAACCTTGCCAATCAGTCTCTCATGGGGAACCTTGTTGAATGCCTTACTGAAGGCCATATAGATCACATCTACCACTCTGCCCTCATCAATCCTCTGTTACTTCTTCAAATGTCCAGGTAGACAATATCCACTGGCTCTCCTTGGTCTAACCTGCTTTTATCTCCTCAAAGAATTCTAACAGATTTGTCAGACATGACCACCACCACCACCACCATCACCACCAGGCGAATCTGTGTGTAATTTCCCATCTTTTGCCTTACTCCCTTCTTAAACAGGGAGATATATTAACTGTTCTCTGGGACCCTCTCTGACTCCAATGATTCCTGAAAGACCATCAGTAATACCTCCGCTATCGCTTCAGCTATCTGCTTCAGAACTCTGGGATGTAGTCCATCCAGTCCAGGTGATTTACCCACCTTCAGACCTTTCAGTTTTTCTAGCACCTTCTCTTCGCTGATAGTCACGTTAATCACCTCTGCCCCCTGACTATCTTGAAGTTTTGGGATGATACTCATGAAAACTGACACAAAGTATTTCTTCAGTTACTCTACCATTTCCTTTTTTCCCCATTACACCTTCCCCAACGTCATTCTCCAGCAGCCCAATGTCTACTTTTGCCTCTTTTTTGCCCTTTATATATCTAACGAAACTCTTACGATCTTCTTTCATATTACTGGCTAGCCTACCCTCATATTTAATCTTCGCCCCCTTTATTTCTTTCTCAGTTGTCCTCTGTTGATCTTTGTAGGCTTCACACTGCCCTTCCCAGCATTATGTCCTTTCTCTTTTGCTCTAATGCTGTTCCTGACTTCCCATGTCAGCCATGGTTACTTTGTCCTCCCCTTGGTATGCTTCTTTTCTCTCCGGATGAATTTTTGCTGGGTCCTGAGGGGTGACCTTATAGAGGTTTACAAAATTATGAGGGCCGTGGATAGGGTAAATAGGTAAAGTCTTTCCCCTGGAGTCGGGGAGTCCAGAACTAGAGGTCATAGGTTTAGGGTGAGAGGGGAAAAATATAAAAGAGACCTAAGGGGCAATTTTTTCACTCAGAGGGTGGTACAGGTATGGAATGAGCTGCGAGAGGTACTGGTGCAGGCTGGTACAATTGCAACATTTAAGAGGCATTTGGATGGGTATATGAATAGGAAGGGTTTGGAGGGATATGGGCCGGGTGCTGGCAGGTGGGACTAGATTGGGTTGTAACATCTGGTTGGCATGGATGGGTTGGACTGAAGGGTCTGTTTCCATGCTGTACATCTCTTTGACTCTATGACTCCCAAATTACTCCCAGAAATTCCTGCCATTGCTGTTCCATTGTCTTTTCTGCCCGGCTTCTCTCCCAGTCAGTTTGGTCAGCTCCTCCCTTATGTCTCTATAATTGCCTTTGTTTAACTGTAATACCATTCCATCTGATTTCAGCTTCCCCCTCTCAAACTGCAGGGTAAGTTCAATCATATTATGATCACTACCTTGAAAGGGTTCCTTCACCTTAAGCTCCCTTATCAAGTCTACCTCATTGCACAACACTAAATTCAGTATTGCTTGTCTCTAGTGGGCTCCATCATAAGCTGCTCCAAAAAGCCATCCTGTAGACATTTCACAAATTCCTTTATTTGTAATCCACTACCAACCTGATTTTCCCCGTCGACTTGCATATTGAAATCCTCTATGATCACTGTAACTTTGCCTTTCTTACACACTTTTACTATTTCCTGGTGTATTTGTTCCCTACTACTGTTTGGAGGCTTGTACATAACTCCCATTATGTTTTTTTTACCTTTGCAGTTCGTCAATTCTTCCCACACAAATTCTGCATCATCTGACCCTGCATCATTTCTTGCTATTGATTTAATTTCATCTCTTACTAATAAGGCAACCCTACACTCTCTGCCCACCTACCTGTCTTTTCAATCAGATGCATTCCTTGGATATTTAGCTCCCAGTCCTGATCTCCTTATAGCCATATCTCCATAAGGCCCATCACATCAAACTTTCCAATTTTGATCTATGCATCACACCTTTTGAATTTAGCTGCTACAGATACTGAAATAGAATTTTAAAACTGTTGCACAATATGGACGAGAGGGGAAAAATATAAAAGGGACCTAAGGGGTAACTTTTTCACACAGAGAGTGGTGCGTGTATAGAATGAACTGCCAGAGGAAGTGGTCAAGGCTAGTACGCTTACAACATTTCAAAGACATCTGGATAGGCATATGAATAGGAAGGGTTTAGAGGGATATGGGCCAAGTGCTGGCAAATAGTTAGGTTAGGATATCTGGTCAGCAGGGACAAATTGGACTGAAAGGTCTGTTTCCGTGATGTACATTTCTATGACTCCATTAATGCATGACTAATCAAGGGTGATTTTATATCTCTTTTTACTATATTCCCAGATACAAAGCTCCCAAGCACTAAAAGAGCGATGATTCTTCTCTGATACAACTTTTGCTATCCCCTTCCTCTGCAAGAGGCAATGACTTCATCAATGGTTCGGCAAATAATTAGTTATCCATCAGTCCCCATTCTGTCAAGGTCCCATGATTCAAACTTCCAATCTAAGTATCAGAATGCTTTCTGATTGTGGCTCAACACAATCATCCCATCTCCAACATGTACGTTTTTCACCATCAGGAGTTGGTGCACAATGATCAGAAATAGCTTCATGACAGATTTACCCATATCTACCTCAGGAACTCTTGTTGAAACCTGTGAGAAGAATAAGCTAAGCTTTAGTGTTAAATGGATTGGTGAACAAAGGAGAGATAAAACCACAAAAATATTCTAGCGATATGTTAGGATAAGGATGAATACTGGTTTCAGAGAAGAACATAAAATTGAGCAAAGTTAACATTTGTTGGGAATAACGGTCCAATATTAACTTGGAATATTATAAACAGAGCAATGATTCTCGGATTCTTTCAGAAGGATTGGACAATGGTTACTGCACAGACACCATTAACCACTATGGGTTTCAAATCAAAGTCATAAACACATCTCTGTTAACAGAGAACAGAGAATATAGGAAAGTACAACCCTGGAAAAAGCCCTTTAGCCCACCATGTTGGTGCTGACCAGTATGCTATTCTAAACTAATCTCATCTGCCCTCACATGGTCCATATCCCTCTATTCCCTTCCTCTTCATGTATCTGTCTAAAGGCCTCTTAACTTTGCTATCACATCTGCTTCTACCACTTCACCTGGCAACACCACCCAGGTATATCACGCGCTGTGCAAACAAAATGCTTTGCATATTTTCTTTAAATTTTCCCAATCTCAACTTAAACCTATGGCTCCTAGTATTCTTTTATGATCCTATTTCTGATCATTGATATTTTCAAACTGAGAAAAAGACTCCAACTATCCAGCTTATTCATGCCTCTCATACTTTTGAAGATGATACAATTGGATTCTTTGAGGACTACTCAGACACCTTCTTGTAAATCAAGCAATACCTTTTACTTTACAGGGGCTGGTTTTCCTACTGGCAGCAAGGTATTGATACTCAGTCTGAGAAGAGCTAACGGTTACATTACACGTACAATTTTTATACATATCTGACAGATGCAAATCATTCCGTTTGGCAGTTGGATCAGCGATGACACACAGTCACAAAATAGTCACAAGATTTACAGAGAACTGAACAAACAAGATGTGGCTACAAATTTAGAAATGTAGTAACACCAAGTTGTGAAAAAGAACAGAAGCAAGTGATCAGGTAAGCTGGAATAATGGTTGCTGCTGCCTGGCCTAATGAGATTACAATTTTAACCCATTAACCCTCAGTAAACAGATGTGCTTCCACAATAATTTGATATACTTCTATCTTTTTCCCAAGGTGGAAATGACAAATACTGGGGGGGTACATCAAGAGGCAGTGGGCCCAGCTGATTCCTGCCCTACCTGTGAGGAATGGACAAATGGTCAGTGAAGGTCTTGTCAAGAACATACATCTGTTGGCTCAGAAAGTTTTCTGACTCGAAGTTCTCATTCCCTCCAAGCAGGCCAATAATGGGACAATTAATTTCAAGAGAAATAACTCATTGCACATTTGTAAAGAATGTAATGAGATTATAAATTACATGAAAAATAAAAAAAAGTGTAAGGAACAAAGGGACCTGGGAGCATAAATGCATAAATTACTGAAGTTGTGGCTTGAGTCAAGTATGAACTTTAGCAAATAACCGTAGAAAAGAATGCAGGCAAACGTTATGTTTATATTTCTTATGAGAGGTAATTAATTCCCCTTTGATGTTTTCTTTTATATATATTCTTAATTATGTCTATTGTTTATAAGTAGATTAATTTGTTGCAATTCCCTGAAGGAATGTTTTGCATTATCATTCTCAAAAAATAAAGGAAATGTAACAACAATTTGAATTGACATAGCACCTTTCACAGACAGCAGTTAAATCATTCTAAGGATCCCACAGCATCCCATAGCATTCCATTGGAGTGTAAGTAGAGAATTCTAGAAAGCAAAAGATTAAGGCAGGAAACCAAAAGAATGGCTAAAGAGCTGAAATTTAAAAAAAAATTTAAATAGTTTTCTTCACCACTAATGCCCCAAACACTCAATAGATGGTTTTTGTCAACAAATTTAGAAGTTTGTACGTTAGGTAGAGACTTGCCACAGCTTCAGTAGATCATTGGCAGAAAGTTCAATGAAATGGTATAAACAATAATGGTGAGAGATTGATGTGTTCTCTAGAGTTATTATGTTAACTCTGGTGACATGAACACCAAAGCTGAGTACTTCCCGAGAATATGTATGAGTAGATGTATTCATAGAGCTACTAAATACATTGCAACCCTATCACAGAGATTGATATACTCCAGGCTGAATCTGGTTTCACAACACAATTCATATAAATTTAACAGCTTTTGCTGGGAATCCAATATCACATAGCAATACCAGTTCATCGTCTAATGCATCATGTTCCAGAACAGCTACAGATTCTCCGAAAGACAATAAGTGGTCTATTACTCCAAATCATAGAAACACCATTCGGCCATTCAGCCCCTCAGGCCTGCTCTATAATTCAAATGGATCATGGCTGAAATATACCTCACTTTTACTTAATTTAAAACAGAAGATGCTGGAGAAACCCAGCAGGTCTGGCATCACCTGTGGAGAGAAAAATTGACACAGCATTTCAACTCCAATGGCTCTTCCTTGAAACTTTATTCATCTGCCTCAGCTTCAACTTTCTTAACCACCAAAGCTGCATCAATCACAGTTTTGAAAACTTTGATTATCAATGCTCTTAGTCTTTTGGAGAGTGCAAGTTCCACCTTCTCACTAACTGCAGTGTGAAAATGCTTTCTGAATTCCTTCCTAATGGTCACACTCTAATTTTAAAAGAATGTCTCCTTGTCTTGGATCCCAAGGACCAAGACTCACTTGTGCCTAAACTCAAATTCCAGGATTTTTACAGGAACCCAAATTCCCCTTGGTCCAAACTGTGTGACTCAAAATGTCTGCGACTATGTCATCTGTCAATTGCATGTAGAAGTTGAAAACCTGGAATGTTGAGAAATGTTTTAGACCATGAAAATAATCTGTCTGTCCCAATATTTTTCAGGTTGTCTGCAGTATCCTGAACTGCTTTGGACAAATTCGGCTCAAGTCTATCTGCATTATGATGATCTGAAGCTGCCCTGTTGTTTTGCCATTAATATTAATAGGAAAGATTCTGTCAAAACATATCACAGTTGCATACTGCCACTTATAGTAAACTGAGACCAGTATTTTGTAACTCAAGTGTAAACTGGGAACTACTCTCCCCTTGTCTCTTTTTATGAACAACATATTTATAGCACTTGCTGCATTGTATAAAAATGCGCATAGTGTTAGATTGTGTTTAAACCAGTTATGGACATGGTGTTTGTGAGTATTGAAAAACTTGCTGACAGCTGCGAATTTTCTTTACGTTTACACCCTGTCATGAGGAAGGTTTGAAACAATAAAATATTTGCCTGTAAAATCTTGTGGAAACCAAGCTAATGCATATGGAAAGGATCACAGACATATCATCTGGAAGATGGATGCTGTTGCCACATCATTTTAAACAGTTGCTCTACCTTTTTGAGGTGCTGGAGTGATTATTACTGGTTACTTCTTATGTCACTTTCTGTGCTTTGGTCAGCAAATAACTTACGCCTTTTGCAGCTTACACATACAGAGAAATGTCTGAGACACATGCAAGTTGTGCTATGCCAGACAGAAGTTGAGAACTGTCAAAAATAATAACAGGAGATGTGAGAAATAGACAACACCTCCAGCTGCGTCAAAAAAATGATAGGGACTCAAATAAAAATGAGGGGTACTCATCTATCATCCAGTTTCCATTTCCTAGAGGAAGAAAAGAAAATATTGCATTTACCTGACATGGTCAAAAAACATCGCGAAGCATTTTACAACCAATAAAGTACTTTTGAAATGCTGTGCTGTGTTCTATTATGTGTAAGGTGCTGTACAAATACAAGTTGTTGTAGTTCATTCAGACACCTATCACTGTTCTTTCACCATCACTGTGGAGTAACCTGTATCCTCTTGCCGAACAGCATCTTCACCACATGAATTGCAGGGGTTTAAGAAGGTCAAACATCATTGTCTCCACAGGCAACTGGGCATTGTCAGTGAAAACAGAAATTGCTGGAGAAACTCAGCAGGTCTGGCAGCATCTGTGGAGACAAAGCAGCATCTGCAGTTCCTTGCTTTATTTTGGGGATTGGTAATATGTGCTGATAACCATGGAAGAAGGCTCGGAATTAATATGGAAGTTCTTGGAACCATAGAGTCTCTGCAGTATGGATAAAGGTCATTTGGCCCATTGGGTTTGCACCAACCCTCCAAAGGGCATCCCATACAGACCCACCCCATTCCCATAACCCTGCATTTACCCCAAACCTGCAGATCCCTGGACTCAAAGAGCAATTTAGTTTGGTCAATCCACCTAACCTGCCCATCTTTGGACTGCATGAGGAAACCAGGGCATTTGCCGAAAACCCACACAGACACGGGGAGAGTGTAAACTCCACGCAGTCACTCACGGCTGGAATTGAGCCCAGGTTCCTGGTGCTGTGAGGCAGCAGTGTGAACCATGGGGCAACGGTGCCTCCCAGATGCACCAGAATGTTGCTTAGATTGTGTCAGTTTCACTGTAAAGAGAGGCTGGACAGGCTTGAGTTGTTTTCTTTACAGCAAAGAAGGCTGAGAGAGAACCTGGGAGAAAATAAGGACTGCAGATGCTGGAGATCAGAGTCGAGTGTGTGGTGCTGGAAAAGCACAGCAAGTCAGGTAGCATCCGAGGAGAAGGAAATTGATGTTTCAGGCAAGAGCCCTTCATCAGGAGTGCTCTGGCCTGAAACATCGATTCTCCTGCTTCTTAAATGCTGCCTGACTTGCTGTGCTTTTCCAGCAACACACTCTCGACTGAGAAAGGACCTGATTGAGATGTATAATATGAAGGGGCATGGAGAGAGTTGTTAGGAAACTTTGTTCTCCTCAATTGAAGGGTTAACACCAAGGGGACATAATTTTAAAGTTCAGGGCAGGTGGTTTAGAGGGCATTAGAAAAAACTGTTTTCACCCAGAGGGTTGTGGGAAAATGGAAGGCACTGCCTGAGAAGGTAGTTGAAGTGGGAAATCTCGCAACCTTTAAAAAGAACTTGGATGAACACTTGAAATGTTGCAACATTCAAGGCTATGGGCCAAGTACTGCAAAGTGGGATTAATGTAGGTATGTTGTCTGTTGTGGAAGAATCACTCAATGTTCTATAAAAAATTGTCAGGAGACGCAGAAAATCTTTCACGAACTTAAACTTTAATCTTGCAAAATCAAAGCTGTGGAAGCCAGCAAAATGTCTTCCCTGACTCCCCACAAGTTTTTTGTTCTCCTCCAGTTTGTACAATTTGTCGGTCCCGTGCTTATCGGATAACATTAGCATAGCCAATCATGCTGGCTTGCTTTGTCTTTCTAAACTAATCATCATCTGTCACACTGGTTCCCTCTATCACATTTAACCTATCACATTACAACACCATCATCTTCAGCCTTAGCTCATCTCCCAGTGATTTAACTAACCTATCACAATGCACTACCATTATCTGTTACTGGAGCTCTGTCACATGATTCCGGGCATACATTGCAACACTAAGGTAACTACATAACTGCCAGAATAACTTGCACATGTCCCAGTCAAATTTGTGGTCCTTGTTATCTGTGTGCAAGGCTACTAGGGACAGCTGATCGTGGCTTTTAGTGGCTAGTTGGTGTTTGTAGATGTAGATTGCTAGTTGACTGCCTGTTTGCCCTATATGGTGTTTCATGCTGTCTTTGCACGGAATCTTGTGAATTAAGTTAGTCTTGCACATGATGGGTATCAGGTCTTTTGTTCTGATGAGTTGTTGTCTGAGCGTGGCTGTCGGTTTACGGGCTGTCATGAATCCAAGTGTTCGGAGAAGTCTAGCTGTCAGTTCCGAGATTTTTTTAATATAAGGTTGTGTGACTAGTGAGTTAGATCCTCGTTGCATTGTTTGTTTGTTAGGCATCTGCGAATGAAGCTGTGGGAATATCGGTCCTTGGTGAATACTCTGTGGAGATCTTCTTCTTCTTCTTCCCTTCATAGGTCCAGACTAGTGTTGTAGCCCTTTTGAACAGGGTCCTAATGCAGCTTCTTTGTGCGTTCGGGTGGTTGCTGTTGTAGTTCAGGATCTGGTCCATGCATGTAGTTTTTCAGTACACTTCTGTGGTGCACTCTCCATTCTGTCCAGACTGCAGCACTCCCAATCTATGAAGGGAAGAAGAAGAATACATTTACAGAGTTTTTGCCAAGAACGGATGTCCCTACAACATCATCCGTGGATACCTAACAGACAAACAATGCGACCAGGACATGCTAAAACCTAACTCACTAGCCATGCTACCTTACATAAAAAGAAGTCTTAGAACTGACAGCTATACTTCTCCGAACACTCGGATTCATGACAGCCCATAAACTGACAGCTATGCTCAGACAACAATGCACCAGGACAAAAGACCCTATACCCATCATGTGCAAAACTAATGTAAGTTACAGGATTCCATGCAAAGATTACACGAAATACTGTATAGGACAAACAGGCAGACGATTAGCAATTCACATTCACAAACACCAACAAGCCACTAAACACCACGACCAGCCGACACGAGTAGACGCACATGTAGATGACAAGGAGCACAAATTTGACTGGGACAACACAACGATTGTAGGACAAGCTAAACACAGGGCAGCCAGAGAATATCTAGAAACGTGGCACTCATCCATGCAGTCGATCAACAAGCACATAGACCTAGCCCCAATATATCGGCCACTAAAACGAACAACCGGAACTGGAAACTGGAAGTAGCAGGAACAGAACCAAATAAATTCCAGAACAGTACAGCAACGCTTTACAGGAGGTTCTGAAGCATGTAGACAGGGGACGAAACATCTGCAAATCAACTTCCCAGCTCGGTGAACATACTCACAACAACGATAGCATTAGAGTGACCACCAGATCATATGTATTTTTGGTGATCCACCATCACAGTGCCGATTTCTCCATTGGGTTTAAAAATGCCTATAATGTGCTAAGTACATTCATCCACTGCTTATAGAAGGGTCATTGATTTTAATGTCCCTCTGTAAGCATTGCATGGTGTACTAAAAGAGAACTGGGGCAAGAAATGCCTGAGATCAATTTTGACAAAGTCACTTTCTTGTAATGTGTTGGTTTAATGAGTTGATGATTCAACCTTGTTCCCTATTGGAGGGCTCGGAGCAGTAAATAATGTGGAGCCAGGCTCCAACTCTATGCCTTTTAAGGTCTGTGTTTCAATTTTTAAATTGTGCCCACACATTTCACATTCCACCATTTGGAGGTATTCTCATAGAGCCAGAGATGTCCAGCATGGAAACAGACCCTTCGGTCCCACCCGTCCATACTAACCAGATACCCCAACCCAACCTAGTCCCACCTGCCAGCACCAGGCCCATATCCCTCCAAACCCTTCCTATTCATATACCCATCCAAATGCCTCTTAAATGTTGCAATTGTACCAGCCTCCACCACTTCCTCTGGCAGCTCATTCCATACATGTACCACCCTCTGACTGAAACAGTTGCCCCTCAGGTCTCTTTTATATCTTTCCCCTCTCACCATAAACCTATGCCCTGTAGTTCTGGACTCTCCGACCCAGGGAAAAGACCTTGTCTATTTATCCTATCTATGCCCCTCAAAACTTTGTAACCCTTTATAAGGTCACCCCTCACCCTCCGAAGCTCCAGTGAAATCAGACTCATCCTGTTCAGCCTCTCCCTATGGCTCAAATCCTCCAACCCTGGCAACATTCTTGTAAATCTTTTCTGAACCCTTTCAAGTTTCAAAACATCTTTCCGATAGCGCCTCATCTTCCGCCTAGGAACCCTCCAACCACAAGGGATGAATGCAGATTTCTCCAGCTTTCTCATTTCCCCTTCCCCCACCTTTTCTCAGTCCCAACCCTCAGACTCAGCACCGCCTACTTGACCTGCAATCTTCTTCCTGACCTCTCTGCCCCCATCCCCTCACTGGCCTATCACCCTCACCTTAACCTCCTTCCACTTATCGTATTCCCAACGCCCCTCCCCCAAGTCCCTCCTCCCTACCTTTTATCTTAGCCTGCTTGGCACACCCTCCTCATTCCTGAAGAAGGGCTTATACCCGAAACGTCGATTCTCCTGTTCCTTTGATGCTGCCTGACCTGCTGCGCTTTTCCAGCAACACATCTTTAAGCTCTGATGTCCAGCATCTGCAATCCTCACTTTCTCCTCAGGATAGTAAGACACAATCAGGTGGCTGGGTTGTGTGATATGAGGACAATGCAGATCAAGGCCCCAGCTGTACATCCAAGGAATATAGCTGCAGCACCTTCTTCCAACAATGCAGCATGGGTCATGGAGAAAGTAGGCTGTGATGCATCACATCCCCTCTCTGTTGCGCTGTTTCAAGCAAAACTAAACAAACCATTTCTTGGCTATGGCTTGTAATTAACTCCAATGGAAATGGCAAATGGTTAGTTCACTTTGCTCCATAGAAGAAATTCCCATGATAAGGAGGGACAGTGTTAGGGGTAGAAATTGCAATCCTAACATTTGACATTTCCATAGCAGAAATCCAACCTGCGGAGCTTACTTTGCTCATTTCCAAATGCAGTTGTCATTTTTTCTATTCTAGAATATAAACAGTAGAGGTGAAGTGAGGTGAGCTGTGCCAAGGAAGAAAGAATGATACCTGTACCTAATGGGGTTTAAAACACAAATGTAAACTCTAACAGATATGAATGACCTGTTGAGCTGCTGTGTGCTGTGAAAGGGATGTGAGCGGTTTTGAAGTTCGTACTTCATGCCCAGAATTTTGTTTTGGACTTATTTATAAAATAACTCATGAAGCATCTTGAATCAGCATACAGTGGCTGGGATTTAATTGTACAATGCCGAGGAATTTTAAGGGTGAGTGCCGGGGGGTTGGTGTTGGGGAGGGAGGAAGGGAAGGAGCGTGCAGGTTGGGAAATTGGGATGTTCAATGCTGTCTGGTTCTCCACTGCCCACCAAGAAGAAATCTCACTGGACCATTTTCCAATTCGCTTGCTATGGGCTGGCTGGCATGCATCTGGTCAATCGGAGGACTCGATGTTGAAGTTTAACCTTGCCAGTAGTTTAACCTTCAAAGGAGCCAATGGTGAGTGACTATGTCTTTTTTTTTCTGAGTCTTGCGAGGAGTCATGGGAAAGTGTGAATCAGGAGAGTCGGACGCAAGGGTAGGAAGGTGGCTTCCAATGGCCATTCCTTTGCCCAACTCCATCTCTGATCTCAGTTGGCCCTCGGTTGGGGTAAATGGACGACACTACACCAAACATGACAAGGGTATCACGTGGTTTCTAGTCAGTAAACCAACCACGTTTCTCCCATGCTGAGAAGACAGGTAATCAGACGGGGGTGGGAATGGAGGGTGTTAGGGAGACAGTTAAATCCTTAAAGTGACTGTTAATTGATGGTTTAAAGACCTCAATTGTTAGTGATTTTGAGAAGGTCGCCAACAGATTTTTGTTTGGTTCAGCAAAACATAATTGCTATAGCGGCAAGTAGGTGGTCAGCCCGATACTCCTGCATACCCCTTGGTAACAAGAATTGATCTACCGCTGCCTTATCAATATTTGAAGGTTCTATATACAATGCCTTTTGAGGAAGGGAATTCCAAAGACACACAACCCTCTGAGGGACACGTTTCTCCTCAGCTCTGTCTTAAATGGGCAAGCTCTTCTTTTTAAAATTCTGACTTTAGTTCTACATCTTGGGCCTTTGGCACACTGACCCTCCACTCTCTGGGACCTGCACCATGTAAGACTTTAAAGAAAACAGCCAATTTCTCAGCAGAACATCCCTTGAAACCTGTACATTCTGCTACAATCTCCGGAACCCAGACATTGCTGGCTCCTGATTTTCCACAGCTTCTGACAAGATGGCAATTTTTAAAAGTTAATGCATGAGATGTGGGTGTCACTTTTTAGGCCAGCATTATTTGCCCTTCCCTAATTGCCCAGAGGGCAGTTTAGGGTCAAGTACATTGCTGTGGGGCTGGAGTCACATGTAGGCCAGACCTGGCTGAGGATGGCAGATTTCCTTCCCTTAGTGAACCAGACAGGGTTTTTCCCAACCATTGACCATGGTTTCTTAATTCTACATTTTTAATTAAATTCAACAGTGGGATTTGAACCTGGATCTTCAAGCATTACCTGGGACTCTTGATTACCAGTCCAGCAATAACCGCCACGAGGCCATTACTCGCCCCCCCCTCATTTACCAAGAAACTCACTGGTTAGCTCTTCAATGGCTAATTGGCATTTGCTCTGGTGAATTGTTTTGCTGATAGAGGGAATCTTGAGAAACTCGCTCCGAATACTTTGTGCGTAGAGAGTTAAATCTCAGTGTAAACTCCAGCCAGCTCTGCTTCTCACTTTTGTCATACATTGTGCTGTTTAATTATCCAAAATCAATGATGATTTGACTGTATTTGCTGCAGGAGTTTTTAAAGATCTTGGGGACCTTTTCAGTCTACCCATTTTTAAGTTAAAAGATGAACAAGGGGAAAATGTTGAGTGTTTGATCTCAGATGAGATTTTCTACTCCATCTCAATGTTGCAAATTCTGTTGAGCCACTGACAGAGAAGAGATGCATTTCTCTCAGAAGTAATCCATTCATTTGAATGGCCAACATTGTTTGAAACAACAATGGGGCAAGAGTCCAAAAGAGTGGCACTGGAAAAGCACAGCAGGTCAGGTAGCATCCAAGGAGCAGGTCAGTCAACCTTTCGGGCATAAGCCTTTACACTCCTGCTTCTCAGATGCTGCCTGACCTGCTATGCTTTTCCAACACCACCCTTTTCAACTCTGATTCTCCAGCATCTGCAGTCCTCACTTTCTTCAACAATGGGACAAGGTAAAGGTAACGTTTGCAATAGTCTTACTGGACCATAGGCTGCTCTCGAGAGCTGACTGGTTGAATCTGAGGTCACTATGCCTCAGGCAAGGGGAGAGGTTGAGATGTGGTACTTTTATCATAACTCCAGTCAGTGCAGAAATTAATTTCATGCTGTTGGTGTAACTCTGCACTTCAAACCAGTTACCCAAGCTAACCAATGCTCTACACTAGTGTAGCCATTAACAGAAAATCCAACATTCCAGTATTAGATTCCCTACAGTGCTGAAACAGGCCCTACGGCCCAACAAGTTCACACCGACCCTCCGAAGAGTAACCCACCCAGACCCATTTCCCTCTGACTATTGCACCTAACACTGTGGGCAATTTAGCGTGGCCAATTTACCTGACCTGCACATCTTTAGACTGTGGGAGGAAACCGGAGCACTCGAAGGAAACCCACACTTACACGGGGAGAATGTGCAAACTCCACACAGGCAGTCACCCAAGACTGGATTAGAATCCGGGTCCTTGGTGCTGTGAGGCAGCAGTGCTAACCACTGAGCCACTGTGCCACCCCAAATTGTGAGTATGCAAAAGACTTTTTGAAAAATATGTTATATTATTGCTTCTAATTGTCTTTTAGGCACAGTAATTGGCAATGCAAGGAACAATCAGTACTTAAATTGGAAAAGAGAAAGTACCTGTTACTGAGATTGGTCATGACTCAGTGGCAGGGGCAACCACACTAATCAGATTTCAGAGGAGGTGTCAGCCAATTTGGCAATTAGAGAAAAGGTATTTTTCTGTAATCGAAGAAGGATGGAGCCCTCAGAGATTTGACACTGTAGAATTTTCTCATAACTTGTACATTTTTCATCAACTCATCTTTTCTCTTAAAATATAAATCAGTCATTTTATGAGTTAGCTGTCAAACAGAAAATTTACTCATCATCTTCAATTTGCAATAAATACATCACCCAATCAGAAAGAAACTGTGTTGGGCAGATGTAATCAGCAGATTATGAAAAGCAGTACACTCAGCACTGAGTTTGACTGTTTGCCTGTCCAATTGAAGCTGGTTGGGACATTGCCAAAGATAATTGCCAACCACCAGAACCTATAGGAATGTTGAGGTGGAGCAAGCAAACAGGCTTCTTGTGTTACCTGGTCCACACTCAGTATTAACCATGGTCAGTAATTCTCATCCTTGTATTCAAATGCTTCCATGGCTTTGCCCCTTCCCATTTCTGTACCTTTCTCCATGCACAACTCTTCACAGTTTCTATGATCCTCCAATTCTAGTCTTTTGTGCATTCACCCTTCTTTTAACCCAACATTGACGTTGTGCATGGAGCCATTTAGATCCTGAATTCCCATCCTAAACTTGCCCATCCATCTTCCATGAAGATGTTCATCAAAGCATATATCTTTAGTCAAGCTTTTGGTCATCTGTCCCAACATGGCCTAATTTGGCACAGTTCAAATATTTTGTCTGATTGTATTTCTGTGATTCATCCTTGGATGTTATAAGTTGTATAAATGCAAGTTATTATTATTTCGAAGCATTTTTAAGGAAACCAGGACCTTGAAACGTCAAGGATTTATAATGGACATGAAGGAGCGAACATAGCCAGAGAAGCTTGTTAGCACTCTGGACATTAGCGAAAACTTAAAATATTTTGTCATTACTCCAGGTTGAGAGTGAGTGTTAAGTCTATAATTTACTTCTGAGATTCAAATGGCAAATTCATGGGAGCAAAGCTCAAATAGTTTAGGAATGTCATGTGGTCACAGAGCCTAAATTACAGACTTAAATACAACACCTGCCATCTTTAATTTTGGATAACATGTTCAAGGCTCTGTGCAATGAAAGTTGCCTTAACAAACGTTAAAAGTAAAATTATAATGACACATTTAAGAGGTTCTCAAGGTGTACTCACCGAAGAATATATTGCAAATCTGCAATCGTGAATATTTTGCAAATTTATATTAACGAATGAAACCCCTGAGTTAATATCAAGTGTTCCTTATTCTCCATATAATGTAGGTTACCTGCATTTTTATGTCCCTCTACACAAATGCATCAGTGTTTTATCATTATTACTTCAGCTAAAACATACTAATTTCCACACAGATCATCCTTCTGGCTTCATTGGAATGATATTAGCAACAATTAACAATTCAAATGAAACAACTGATTCTTACAAACTAGGTTGAGAAGACTGAAACTTTTTCCACATGGAATCCTGAGTTAAATGATAAGAAGAAACCTCTGCCCTCTCATTGCAGCAATTACCTCAATCAGCACTCTAGTGCTGGAGCAATATTCTAAACAAATACCTCTGTTCCTGAAAAGATTATGAGAGGATGTACGCTGTCAAATTGCACTTTAAATTGTGAAGCCAAAAGGCAAGGATTTCTGAGACTAGGTCTTTGATTGCACCTATCCTCCCCACCATTTCACGCATACACACAACATGCAAACGCACACACTCCCCACCATCGCACCCCACCCAGCAGGGCCTTTGGCAAGGTCTCACATGTCAAAGAATCACAGGAGTATAGTCATTAATTTTCATTTTCAATTAAAGCAATGTAAAGGATGGCAGAAAATGTCAGATGCAGTGTCAAAGGAGCGTTGTCCTATTGAAGGGAAATATTATTCTACCCCAGAGAGCTGTGAATGTTCAGTCTGTGAGTATATGACAAAGCAAGAGCAATAGACCTTTGGGCACAAGGAGAATCAAATGATCCTTGAATAGGACTGAATACTGTTGAGGTAGAAGGATTTTTAAATACTATTCATTCATGGAATCCCACTGACTGAGCAGCATTTATGGCACGTCCATTTGCCTTTGACACGATGGTGGTGAGCTGCCTTCTTGAACCCCTGTAGTCTATATGCTTTAGGTAGACCCTCAATGCCCTTACAGAGGAAGTTCCAGACCTCTGACCCAGTGACAGTGAAGGACCGGCGAACAATTTCCAAGTCAGGATGGTGAGTGACTTGGAGGGGAACTTACATGTGGTGTTCCAATTCATCTGCAGCCCTTGTTCGTTTAGATGGTAAAGGTCATGGGTTTGGAAGGAGCTACTTAAGGAGTATTGGTGAATTTCTGCAGTGCACCTGATGGAATTACACACTGTTGCTACTGAGCATCAATGTTGGAGGGAGTGGATATCTGTGCATGTGATGCCAGTCAAACAGATTGTTTTGTCACAGATGGTCACAAGCTTGTTGAGTGTTGTTGGAGCTGCACTCATCCAGGAACATTGGGGGTATTCCATCACATTCCTGACTTACACCTTGTAAATAGTGAACTTGCTTTGGGGAGTCAGGAGGTGAGTTACTCACTACAGAGTGCCTGGCTTCTGACCTGCTGTTGTAGCCACCGCATTTACCTGACAAGCTAACAAAAAGAAATTGCTGGAGAAACTCAGCAGGTCTGGAAGGGTCTGTGAAGAGAAATCACAGTTAGCATTTCAAAACCAGTGATGCTTTTTCAGAACAAGGAAAAGTCATCTCTATTTATTACTGTGATTGTGCCGATGAATTTTTGATCAAAATACTACCAGCTAAATACACACTGCAGCATCATTGCAAATATCTAAACTGCAATTACAATTAGAAACACTTGTCTAATGAGCTTTTCTGATTGGTGGATACACATTAGCTGCTGAGAAGCAGATGGGGAATGAAACACACAAACTTTTTTTGTAATAAATGCAGGATAATTGCCCAGTTACAATGAAACATGGAAAAGATGTTCGGATCTGTCGGCATCAATACGTCCTGGACTGTTATGAAAGCACAGCAAACATCAAGTACATTATAGATATTTATGGAGTGTGACAGGGCAGGAGGAGGTTATTCTGTCCATCATGCAACTGCTGGCTCTTTGAAATAGCTATGCAATTAGTCCCACTTTGTTGCATTTTCCCTACAGCCCTGCAAGGTTTTCTTCTTCATGTGTATATCTTAATAGATTTGACCTCAAGATATTTAGATCACCTTCCTTAACGGGGAAATTCCTGGGGCTATCCTTACAAGCATGATACTAACTCAATCAACAGTCTACACTGAGTTAAGGACGATCAGTCAGAGAATTAAGAGCTCTGATCAACGGCAAAGGAAGAGATAAATATGCCAAGCATCATATATGACATGTATACTATCATCCACTGATTGTATCATCAGCTACGTGAGTGTGGATATTTTCAATCTTGTAACCAATTATGATATTTCTTGCTTCATGATAATCAGCTTGTTATTATTTTACAGACATTTGCAATCAACTTGCTCAGAGGTATTATTACACATTTCTGGAGCAGGTGGAACTTGAATCCAGGCCTCTGGCTAGGAGGTAGGGACACTACAGCTGTGCCACAAGAACCCAAGTGTGTGGGCACGCACACTCAATAAGGATTAAATTCATTTCCCCATTATCAAATAATCCGTCAAATGGTGTCAGCTGCAGTTCAGTGGTCAGCATTGTTGTCTCTGAATCAGAAAACTATGGGTTAATGTTCTGCTCCCACAGCCGTAGTGTAAAATCTACACTGACTGTCCAGTGCAGTACTGAGAGAATGCTGCACAGTTGGAGGTGTCATCTCTCTGAAGACAGGTTCCGCCTGCTGTCTCAAATGGGCAAAACAGACCCACCAGTGCTTTTCAGAAAACAGCGGTGTTCTCCCCAAATGTCTCGACCAACATACATCCCTCACCAAAATCATTTAAACAGTTAACGATTATCTAATCATTGTCTCATTGCTCATTGTGGAGTTGTGTATAAATTGACAAATTACAATAATGACTCAATTCCAAAAAGCAATTCCTTCACTGTATAGCACTTTGGCATAAAGTCATGAAAAATAACAGGCAAATGTGTTTTTTCTTTAATGAAAGCATAATACTATAGATGATGGAGACTTGAAATAAAAAGAAGTTGTTGCTGGCGAAACTCAGCAGGTCTGTCAACATCTCTGGAACGAGAAACAGTTAACATTTCATGATGAATGTGACTTCTTCAGAACACAGATTTCCAGCGCCCACAATATTGTCTTTTATTTGACTCTTCTTTGAGATGGAAGTGTTAGTTCTTTTTTTAATACTCTCAGAACAGTCAGTTAAAATGTGAGTGGCTGATGGCCAAAGAAACTATTCCCTGAATTCCGACACTGACTGGGAAAGATCAGGGCAAGAACTGGAAGCGGGATAGACAAAAGAAGGGTGAATAAACTGAAGCAAAGATTCCTCAAAGCATGTGAGTGCACAGTGTCATCATTCTCATCTGCAATTTCAATTTGTTGCAAAGCCAGCTGCTGCATTAGTTTAGATAATTCTGTCAGTGTAACTTTGCACTCTGTGCATGCCTGCTAAATTTGTTAAAGAATACCCAGGGCTAATGCATCATTACATTCCCAAAGTCATCTATCTTTTAGTTCATATTAATTCTTTTTGTTTTCTATTCCCATAAATCCTTGTGCACTTAATTAATTTCAGTTACACTGTAAGGTCCTTAATACAGAATTGTTCAAGCAAATACAAAATTAATTATTCTATTTACAGCCTTCTCATTGAAAGGAGCTTTTCATCTTTCATAATTACATTTTGGAAAGTCCAATTATGAATTCAGGCTAATGCTGTTTTGGATTGCATTGCTCTAAACACTGTATTTTTAAATAGAGTTAGTGCTCCATGTATTGCATTAGGTATGGGTTTAACAGAGGTGGAGCTATCTTTATAGATGCATATGTCAAATATGTTCCCACTCAGCAGCAGAGAAAGTTTATAATTAAATAGAAATGCTTTAATTTCTGCAATAGCATATTGCAATGTATAACTGAGGGGGTGCTGGAAAGACAAGATAAAAATGTGCTGAGGCCTTTGAAAACAACTCCTTTTGTTATAAACCATTAAAATATATTGAACATTCGAAAGAAATTTGTACAGGCAGCACAGTGCAGTGATTGCCACTCTCTTTTTAGAATCCATGTCATCTCCACCAGATCAAGTTGGCAAGTTTGAAACAAGGTTCATGTGAAGATTATGCTGAAGTGACTTAATATCATTGCATATGAATGGGGAGAGGTTATAGCTGTGTGAACGTGAAAGAAAAGTTACTTTGAATGGAGCTCAGTGGTGGAGGTTGTGGTGGGGGGAGAGGTTTGTGGGGAAGAGAGAAGAAATATGAGATGGAGATGAAATCAAGCAGAAAGCAGGAATCTTCTAATATCGAATTCTGGAGTGAGCTATATTCTGGAGACTGAAAAAAGATTGTTTCCGAACAAAGAATGGAGCCCAACTGTAAACGTATTTCAGATGGTCCTGTCAAGTTTATTCTGCATTCATCAGTTTGGATGCAAATGAACATGAAGCACAGAGAATGCTAGAAAGTTCTGCAGGTGGGGGCAGCAACTATGGAGAGAAACAGATTTAACATTTAAAGTCAGGTATGACACTTCTTCAAATCTGATCTCATGTTCACAAATACATTGTCTGCACTCCATTTTTACTGCAGCCAGACTCTGAGGTTGTTCATTTATCAATGAGAATAGAATTTGCAGTTCGCTAGTTCATTTGCATTGACAATTGGACTGGGACTAGTATTTTTGTGACGACTAATGTTAGTTTACTGTCTTAATTCGTAGGTCATTCTACATACAAAAAGCTTAAAAGGTAAGCAATGAATGATTCCATGGAGAGCAACTTCAAATGGTGCCTACTATCATTTTCATAGTTATCATCTATACACATCCAAAGAGTTAAATATCCACAACACAACATAAAACCAGAACATTTTGTCAGCTCTTGTTGCTGCATATCGAAAACTAAAGTTTCCGTGAGTTGTTCAGTAATCTCTTTACACTGTTGGTGATTTAGATATTCAATAACTCAAGCATATCAATGCTATATTAGTTACAAAATATAATCTTTGTGTACTGAGAACGACAAGGTTCAGCATCTTCCTGGAATCTTGGCTGCAGATTAACAGGCAGCAGATTTTAACTGAAATCTCATTGCAATTGTCAATTTATTATTTCTTTAAGCTATGAGAATGTTAGCGGAAGTGACCTAATAGAGGTTTTTAAAACTGTCAAGGCAATTGGTAGGATAGACTTAGACAAGCGGTTCTACTGGTCAGGAAATTCAAAACTAGAAATTCTATCTATACTCTAATAAGAAATTCTGGAGGAACGTGTTGACCAGAGAGTGGTTAATATGTGGAGCTCACCATTGCTGGAGCAGTAGAAGCAAGTGGCATAGATACATTTAAAGAGAAGCTGGGGGGAGACATGAATTAAAGGTTAGTTAATGGGCTTAGATGAAGTTGGGTGTGATGGTAATTTGAGAGGAATAAAAATATTAGCCAGCCAATTCGCCTATATAACCAGTTTTTGTGCTGTAATCTCTATATAATTTCATGTTAAAAAAAGTCTAACTTAAAATCTCAAAAAGGCCTTGGTTTATTTAGTACTGATTGCTACATGTAAAAGTTAAATTAAAAGTCCAAAAGAAGTTCAATTGTGAAAGGCATGTGCAAAAATCTAATCAAAAATATAAATAGGAGAAACTCAATAGTTGTCAGAAGGCCAACTTGTAAATATTTTGATATCAAATCACTAAAGCGAGGTTTGGAATTATGCTGTTCATCTCAAAAGTTTATTTAGATCCATTTACTAGTTTCATGCAGTGGCTTTGCACAGTATCAGCTAACATGTAAGGTGAAAACTGGCAATTTATTCAGGCATGGTACTCTTCTTGAGTTATGTCTGTTTGGCTCCTTTATTTTTACAGTAAAGAAATTAACAATTGACTCATAACTGGCTTTGCACAACTCAGCTGTGTCTCAGCCTTATTCACTACAACAAAAGAGAATCTTGTGCTTATACATTACTTTTAAGAGAATGCAAAGTCCCAGTGTGCTTCACAGGAGCATTATCCAACAAAATTTGACACAGAGCAACATAACAAGATCTTAGGTCGGTGATCGAACACTTGGTCAAAGAAACAGATTTTAACCAGTGCCTTAAAAGAGGAGAGATATAGAAACGTTTAGAGTGGAAATTTCACATTTTAGGGCCTGGATAGTCGAATGCACAACCTTGGCAGGTTTACAATTGGGTGGACTACACTCATGGAAGGATTTCAACATGATAATGAGAAATTCAAAAGCATAGCTTTGAGAATCAATGTGATTCAGTACGTACAGGAGGGATGGTTGAGCAGGACTTCATTTGAATCAGAATACAGGAAACAGAGATGGAGATGAGCTCAGATTTAAGGAGGATTAAAGCTGGTATATGCACTACGTGCTCATTCAGAGAGCCGACACAGTCATGATGGGCCAAATGGCTTCCTTCAGCACAATTCTGTGATTCTGTGATAAATGTAGCAATGCAGTCATGCCTTGTACTGTACTGCCCACGTGTGTTTTCAGGTTGCTTCCTATGAAAACCTAACTATCGGTTCCAAACATATTAAGCCCCTAATTAAATGAGCAGTGTGATAACAGAAGCAGTTTCCTTTGGGTGAGCTGCAGGTTTTCAGAATTCTCATTGCATTCTAAGAGTAAATAAACAACAAGTAATATATTGACTGCCTGTTGGTTCAGCAATCTCAAAGTACTAGCAAATGGAAATGCTTGCCTTGCTGAATTCCTCCCATATACTTCCCCTTTGGTCTGGCTCTCCCTTACCCCAATGATAAAGAAGGTGCATTTCTGCCAAAGCTACATCATTCTATTTTCTCATCAAGTACTTGAAGCCTGGGTAAGGAATTGTTATTTGAAGATGGGAAAAAAAGAGGAAAATGGTCAGAATATTTGAATGTTAGAATGAAATATAAAATGTGCCTTATAGATCCTTGCATGGTATCAATATCAATGCAAAATGACTCATTGTCATTTCTTTGTTTATCTTTCATTTATAATTTTAAGATTTTTGCAGAAAAATATTAAAATGGTCTTCAGTTGTCAAAGGAAGAGGACAACTGAAGACCATTTCTAATATTTTTCTGCAAAAATCTTAAAATTATAAATATAAACACACCACAACATTTAGCACTGTATCATAGCAGAAAGCTTCCTGCCGACATTGACCCCTTCTCTTATAATATGTTAAAAACACGTTTTGCACATTTTGTTTTATCAGATAAAGAAAATGTGAATTCAATCAAATCTTTAATTCATTAGTCTGGTTCTAATTTGACTTTCATTTAAGTTTTAATTCAGAAGATCGAAGGATTGGTACAGATGCAACAGGGCATTCAGCCATTTGATTTCATCCATCCAGAATTACCATTTCATGCAGTTTCATAACTGAGCCCAGTGTTTTACCTACCCTTTTCAGCATCCTTTTCCAACAATTGATCACCTATGTACTGAGCTCAAACTTATTGTTTATTGTTTGATTGTTTAATTTATTGTTGCCACATGTACCTAAGTACAATGGAAAGTTTTGTTTTGCAAGTGGTACAGGCAGATCATAACATACAAGGACATACAGCTCATAAGGTGCTTAGACAGAGTAAGGCATTCAAGGTTATGGCTGCACAGGAGGTGCACAAAGCTCTGAATCTTCTAACATAGTATCCGACTACTTTGGTGCAACCCCAAGCTTATTTTCCCTATCTTGTTTAATATCTAAGGTTCCCTCTAAGAGACCTCATCTCAAGGCTTTATGGCTTTCCAAATACTTTCCCACAAGTTCATACCAAGAGTCGCCATTATTGTTCTGTTACAAACTGCCTCCAGGTTAGATACAGTTTTCTATTTTGGAGACAAGAACAATCATTATTATCATCTGTTTCAGGGTATTGTTTGAAGAATAACGTTACTGTTGCTTGAGTTGACCTTGAAAGATTGAGTTGGCCTTGAAAGTTGAAAGACTGTTCACAATAAATGGATTCTCATGATATCCACAGTTATCAATGATTGGCAGGAGGTCTCATAAACTCTGGAATCTCTGCATACCTACAACTCTGGCATTTTGTACTCCTAATTTCTTTTTGACCATAATTGGCAGCTGTGTTTTGAGTTGCCCAGGCTGCAGGTTCTGAAATTGCCTCATCTTTCAAGTTCTCTCTCCCAATGTTCAATGGGAATTCCCACAACACTTCTTAGAATTTAGCTCTTTGGTTAAACTTTTAGTAACTCCTCCTAATACCTTATGTCAAATACGTGCAGTTTTGGTCACCCTACTATAGAGAGGATCTTATTAAACTAGAAAGAGTGCAGAGACTATTGACTAGGATGCTACCTAGACTGGAAGGGTTGAGTTATAAAGTGAGATTGGAAAGACTGGGACTTTTTTCACTGCAGCATAGAAGACTGAGGGGTGACCTTGTACGGGTCTATAAAATCATGAGAGGCATAGATATGGTATATAGCCAACAGCTTTTCCCTGTGGTAAGGGAATCTATAACTAGACAGCAGAGGTTTAAGGTGAGAGGAGAAAATACAAAAGGGTGGAGAGGGACATTTTTTTTCACATAGAGGATGGTGAGTGTCTAGAACTGGCTGTCAGAGATAGTGGTGGAAGCTTGTACAATTTCATCATTTGAGAAATATTCAGACAGGTACATGGATAGAGTAGGCAAGGAGGGATATTGACCAAATGCAGGGAAATGGGACTATTTTAAATTGTAAAAATTGAGCAGCACAGGCAAGTTGGATCAAAGGGCCAGTTTCTATGCTGTAAACCTTTAGAATCATAGAAACCCTGCAGTGTGGAAACAGGCCTTTTTGCCCAATAAGTGCACACTGACCCTCCAAAGAGTAAGCCTCTCAGACCGTATCCTCTTATCCCATATATACCCCTGATTAATGCACCTATCCTACATATCCCTGAACACTATGGACAATTTAGCATGGCCAATTCACCCAACCAGCACATCTTTGGATTGTGCGAGGACACCAGAGCAAACCCCACACAGATAGTTGCCTGAGGTTGTAATCGAACTCGGATCCCTGACGCTGTGATGTAGCAGAGCCATTATGTCACCCACTGTGACTTTATGACTCTAAATGTTGTTTGATTGTGCTTCCATGAAGTGCCTTGCAACCTTCTATCATGTTACGGGTACAATGTAAATGTAAATTGTTAATAGAAGTCAGGGCAAGGAGATATGGATGTTGTTTTGATTCAAATACTAACCCTTTACTGATACTCACTGAGCTAGAAGGTTCATTTTCAGATGTTTCATCACCATACTAGGTGACATTTTCAGTGAGCCTCCAGACAAAGCACTGCTGATGTTTCCTGCTTTCTATTCAGATGAAACGTCTGATAATGAACCTTTCAGCTCAGCGAGCAAACCTACATCAAAAACCTCAACCTGAGCTACAAATCTTCCCAAAACTCGCCTTTACTGATTGTTATGAGAATGGATTCAAATTACTCGTTCCTAATAATATTTGACAAGCAGCCCCTCCCTTCTAATTGTTCTTATAATTAAAGTTTTTGAAATGATATTTTATATGGAGCTCCTCTTTGTCATTGAATATAAATTGCAATGGTTTAATTTAACACAAACACTCATTATTCAACCTGAAATTGCACTCCAACAAATTTCAGTGGAAAGTTGGAAATACAATGCTTGAAGAGCCATCCATCAGTTTTGGAAAAATGAATTGGTCGTTTAAAATTTATTTTGAAGTGCAATGTAGAAATTTAAGTGAATGTGATGGTGAAAATATCACTGATCAAGCAAACCACTTGTAGTATAAAAGGGGTAACTAACCCACGAGACAAAAGGAAAATGGGCCTTCAAGATGTAGTTCCAAAGTAGAATCAGGAAAAGAATCCACCCTGAGCTGACATGGTAGCTATTGCCAGACTGCTAGCTACTTTTTCTTGTCACGTTATGTTAGATGAGCACAGCTTCAGTCCCTGGATTCACACTTATTTTCCCCTTTTCTCCAACATACCATTAAAGATGTACATTTGTGTTTGAAAAGTTCTCACTTATTCACTAACAAAGGTTATTAAGGGCAGAGGGTATGGGGCAGGTGTTGAAATCTCCTCATGTTTTCCCATGGCCTTACAACGTGAACAGTAGTATTTATAACGTGGGAGTTGCTACAATAAACAGTCCAGGGAAATAGTCAGAAACATCTGTGCATTCCAGTCATTTAGAAACACTTTGTGCAATAAAATATGATCTGGCTGTCAAAATCCGTAACCATGAGCGTGACACCCGGTGTTGTCATGTTGACATGCTCTGTCATTGAGTGAGGAAGGCAGATCATTATTAAACTCAAAGAAAATGCATCTCCTGTTTAATTTGACAAGAACTGTGATTTTAAAACGTCTTCAGACTAAAACACTTCCACATCATCGCTTTCCAGCATGACGAGTTGGAAAAGCAATTCTAGAAGGATAATGCAAAATCGGGAAGTACAGATGCAACTCTGTCCCCCCTCTCCTCCCCTTCAGTCACACTCTTCCCGTCCCTCCCCACATGATCCTTACACTCCAAGTCATTCAAAGAATGCATCTTAAAGCAAACTAAGTGTTATCTGGTAGCTACACTTTCTTTACAGGAGCAACGCTCTTAACCATTGCTATTATAACTGTTCAGGTCAAGATGTACTAATGTCAATCTATAGGCTGCTGATTAGTCTCTACAAATTTCAGTGGAAAGGAAATGAAGTTGTGATATAGTACTTGATGGCTTTAGAGTCAAGTGTATTATTATAGGATCATGTGTATCCTCTTTTATATTAGACAGTTCTCTTTCCTGGCAACCCTAGCTGTCTATAAGCTTAAAAGTACTACAGTAGACGTTATTTTCGACAGTTTAATGCTTACATCAAACTCTTGAACATTGTAGTGACACAGCAATGTATTCACTGTTAGAATATAGGATAAGAATGACTATTGGTGACATGAGAGCATGAGGACCAAGTAATGCTTTTAGTGATGTTGATTGAAGGTTAAAAATGGCCAAGACACCAGGGAGAACATCAGTCCTCCTCTTTGAAATAGTGCCATGCAATCTTTTACATCTACCTGAGGAGGCAGGGAGGATCTCAATTTAACATAGCATTTGAAAAACAACACCTACAACAGTGCAACACTCTCTCAGTATCTGCAGAGTATATGTATCCAGCAATCTGCAGTGGGAATTGAATCATGACCTGACTGACTTGATGAAGCAAGAGGGTTACAATGCTAACGCACAAGTTCTTATTTTCTAAACTCGAGACAACCCAACTATTTATCTTGTCAATCTCCCTATCTTCTGCCAACCTATTGGCCTTTAGAGTCATAGTGTCATCAAGATGTACAGCACGGAAACAGACCCTTCGGTCCAACTCGTCTATGCCGACCAGACATCCCAACCCAATTTAGTCCCACCTGCCAGCACCAGGCCCACACCCCTCCAAACCCTTCCTATTCATATACCCACCCAGATACCTTATAAATGTTGCAATTGTACCAGCCTCCACCACTTCCTCTGGCAGCTCATTCCATACATTCCATGCCCCTTAGGTTCCTTTTATATCTTTCCTCTCTCACCCCAAACCTATGCCCTCTAGTTCTGGACTCCCCCACCCCAAGGAAAAGACTTTGTCTATCTATGCTATCCATGCCCCTCATGATTTTATAAGGTCACCCCTCAGCCTCCGATGCTCCAGGGAAAACAGCCCTAGCCTATTCAACCTCTCCCTATGACTCAAATTCTCCAACCCTGGCAACATTCTTGTAAATCTTTTCTGAACACATTCAAATTCCACAACATCCTTCTGATAGGAAGGAGACCAGAATTGCACACAATATTCCAACAGTGGCCTAACCAATGTCCTGTACAGCCGCAACATGCCCTCCTAACTCCTGTACTCAATACTCTGACCAATAAAGGAAAGCATACCAAATGCCTTCCAAATGCTCTGCCCCAGAGGACAGTGGAGGCCCAGTCTCTGGATTCATTTAAGAAAGAGTAGGATAGAGCTCTCAAGGATTGTGGAATCCAAGGTTATGGAGATAAGGCAGGAACAGGATACTGATTAAGGATGATCAACCATGATCATATTGAATGGTGGTGCAGGCTCGAAGGGCAGAATGGCCTACCCCTGCACCTATTGTCTATTGTCTATTGTCTATTCACTATCCTATCTACCTGCAACTCCACTTTCAAGGAGCTTTGAACCTGCACTCCAAGGTCTCTTTGTTCAGCAACACTCCCGAGGACCTTACCATTAAGTGTATAAGTCCTGCTGTGATTTGCTTTCCCAAAATGCAGCACCACACATTGATCTAAATTAAACTCCATTTGCCAATTCTCCACCCATTGGCCCATCTAGTCAAGATCCTGTTGTAATTTGAGGTAACTTTCTTCACTGTCCACTACACCTCCAATTTTGGTGTCATCTGCAAGCTTACTAACTGTACCTCTTATGCTCATATCCAAATCATTTATACAAATGGTGAGAAGTAGTGGACCCAGCATCGATCCTTGTGGCACTCCACTGGTCATAGGCCTCCAGTCTGAAAAACAACTTTCCACCACCACCCTCTGTCTTTTATCTTTGAGCCAGTTCTATATCCAAATGGCTAATTCTCCCAGTATTCCATGAGATCTAACCATGCTAACTCATCTCCCTTGGGGAACCTTGTCGGGTGCCTTACTGAAGTCCATATAGATCACATCTACCACTCTGCCTTCATCAATCCTCTTTGTTACTTCTTCAAAAAACTCAATCAAGTTTGCGAGACATGATTTCCCATGCACAAAGCCATGTTGACTCTCCCTAATCAGTCTTTGCCTTTCCAAATACATGTACATCCTCCAACAACTTGCCCACCACCAATATCAGGCTCACTGGTGTATAGTTCCTTGGCTTGTCTGACCATCCTTCTTCAACAGGGGCACCACGTTAGCCAACCTCCAATCTTCCGGCACCTCACCTGTGACTATCGATGATACAAATATCTCACTTCCCTTGCTTCCCACAAAGTTCTAGGGTACACCTGATCAGGTCCTGGGGATTTATCCACTTTTATGTGTTTCAATACATCCAGCACTTCCTTCTCTGTAATATGGGCATTTTTCAAGATGTCACCATCTAGTTCCCTACATTCTATATCTTCCATCTCCTTTTCCACAGTAAACACTGATGCAAAATACTTGTTTAGTATCTCCCCCATCTCCTGCGGCTCCACACAAAAGCCGACTTGGTGATCATTGAGGGGCCCTATTCTCTCCCTAGTTACCCTTTTGTTTTTAATGTATTTGGAAAAACCCTTTGGATTCTCCTTAACTCTATTTGCCAAAGCTATGTCATGTCCCCTTTTTCCCCATCTGATTTCTCTAAGTATACTCCTACTGCCTTTATACTCTAAGGATTCACTCAATCTCAGTCTGTCTACACCTGGCATATGCTTCCTTCTTTTTCTTAACCAAAACCTCAATTTTTTTAGTCATCCAGCATTCCCTATACCTACCAGCCTTTCCTTTCACCCTAACAGGAATATACTTTCTCTGGATTCTCGTTATCTCATTTCTGAAGGCTTCCCATTTTCCAGCCGTCCCTTTACCTGTGAACATTTGCGTCCAATCAGCTTTTGAAAGTTCTTGCCTAATATCGTCAAAATTGACCTTTCTCCAATTTAGAACTTCAACTTTTAGATTTGGTCTATCCTTTTCCATCATTATTTTAAAACAAATAGAATTATGGTCATTGGCCCCAAAGTGCTCCTTCACTGACACCTCAGTCACCTGCCCAGCCTTATTTCCCAAGAGTAGGTAAAGTTTTGCACCTTCTCTAGTAGGTACATCCACATACTGAATCAGAAAATTTTCTTTTACACACTTAACAAATTCCTCTCCATCTAAACCCTTAACACTATGACAGTCCCAGTCTATGTTAGGAAAGTACCATAACCATCCTATTATTCTTGCAGATAACTGAGATCTCCTTACAAATTTGTTTTTCATTTTCCCTCTGACTATTTAAAATCCAGCTTGTCACCATCAATTCTTAGAGTCATACAGATATACAGCATGGAAACAGACCCTTTGATCCAACTCATTCCTGCTGACCAGATATCCTAAATTAGTCTAGCTCCATTTGCCAGCACTTGGCCCATATCAGTCTAAAGCTTTCCTATTCGTATGCCCATCCACGTGCCTTTTAAATGTTGTAATTGTACCAGGCTCCCACATTTCCTCTGGCATCTTGCTATATACACACACTGCTCTCTACGTGAAAAAGTTGCCCCCTTAGGTACCTTTTAAATCTTTCCCCTCTCACCGTAAACCTATGCCCTCTAGTTCTGGATTCCCCCAAACCAGAGAAAAGACTTTGTGTATTTACTCTATCCACGCCCCTCATGATTTTAGAAACCTCTATAAGGTCACCCCTCAGCCTCCAATGCTCCAGGGAAAACAGCATCAGCCTATTCAGCCTCTCCCTGTAGCTCAAACCCTCCAAACCTGGCAACATCCTTGTAAATCGGTTCTTGATGTATGTTTTTTCTTAACTATTCTTTGTAGTCTTGGTGTCATCCTAAGAAACTATGAAACAGTGAAAAATAGACAGCCACAACTGGGATCACCTGTTCCAAGTATGAAAGGCTGGAGGAAATACTTCTCCTATGGAGATACTTTCTATTCAAGATCCACAAGTTGTTGTCGCAGGATCCACTGTTAAATCTGTTAACCCTGCTCACACTGTTCATGGACTAAAGGCATGATCACTTGTACATCCTATTGGAATTTATTTTGAATACAATACATTGCCCAGTTGGGGATCAATTAGCTCAGTGTGCAGGACAGCTGGTCTCTGCTGCAGTGATACATCAAGTACATATTCAATTCCCACATTGACTGAGATTGCCAGGCAGGACTCTTCTTCATAACCTTTCCCTGAGACATGATGACTGTCAGGTTAAATCACCACCACTCCTCTCTCTGTAATGAGAGAGCAGCCTGAAAAACATACCATGGTTGTAGCCATTACATACGCTCTTGTGGAATCTCTTGCCTCCCTTTGTGCCAAAAAGTGATAAAATACTGGTCTGAACCAGTTTTAACAGTTTGTAAATGAACTGTTTCTGAACATTGCCGTATTTTCCCAGCCCTCTAGGAATATATCCACCGTTTGAACAAAGGATAAAAATGGTATTGGAGAATGTGGACCAAATAATGCTTTTAGTGATGTTGACTGAAGGTTAAATGTTGACCAAGACACCAGGGAGAATATCAGTCCTCGTCTTTGAAATAGTGTCATGCAATCTTTTACATCTCAGGCCCATTTCCCCTCCCCAGTCCTGATGAAGGGTTATGCCTGAAACGTCGACTCTCTTGCTCCTCAGATGCTGCCTGACGTGCTGTGTTTTTTCAGAGCCACACTTTATTAACTCTGACTTCCCCAGCATCTGCAGTCCTCACTATCTCCTAATATTTTCCCATTTCACATGAAGGTCAAATATTGTCAATGGGGCAAGGTTCCATCACTAAAAATATACCTTCCCCATTAGCCAAAGAACACAAGTCTCCAGCACAGCATGATATCTCGTTACAGCTGCCATATCCTCACATAGATAATGAAGAGTGTAAGGAGAGGATTCATGTAAGGTAGGAAAGAGTGGGTTGTTCCCTAGCAGCTGTCTCCTGCTAAGACCACATGGAGGCTTTCTTGGGCCACAAGGTCAGGATAACTAATGCGCTGGGATAAGATAACAAGCTGAGAAGTGTGCGATCACATAAAATCTTGCATCCTGAACTTTGGCGAAAATAATGTCATCCAACACACCTGCCACCATACTTTAACTTCCAAAGTGGGAAACTGTGGCTGATGAGTTACACCAACGAACAATTGTAGGAATTAAATTTTAATGGAAGCCTAAATATTCCAGATCTCTGATAAGATAGTTCTCCAACAAATTGGATTCAGAAAATTTGTCTTGTTTACCATTTGTATGCTGGATCTAATCCCATCCAAAACAAATGGATTGGAGCTAGAAACTAGGACTGACAACCTAGTTGGACTTACATTGGTAATAGGTTCGCTGTTAGCATTCAGTTGACTGGTGAAGAGGCCACAGGGATTGTTGATATGGTTTGGAAGCAGCATGTCTCATAAATCGAAAGGAATTCTTTGAGGAAGTGACTAAATTAGCAGACAAGAGCCATCTAGCGAAGACACTTTCTTGTTGCATCTCAGAAACCATTTATTATGGTTCGCATTTAGAGCATTTTATGTCGAGGAAGGCCCAATGATTTAAGTATCCAGCTATATTGAAAATTGGCTGGGAAATAGATAAGGATAAATGACTGAGAGGATAGGTGTGGGGATGGTGATGGAGAGGAAGGCAATAGGCAATGCAGAGCAGAATTCCAATGCAATCGTCCCAAGTGGTCTGAAGCCAGATACTTTAAATAATGTTATCAAATTTATTCGTAATAATCTACGTAGAAAATCCATAAAAGTGGTGGTTTATTCAAAGGGATCTGAACAAGTCAGGAAGATGGGTTAAGGAATGTAATGAATATAGAAATGAAGGCAACTGTGAAACTAAACTGATCCATGTCAATAAGGGGAAAGCAAAATTTATACACACGGATCTGGAGATCATTATCAAAGATTAGCTAATAGTATTGATCGTAAATCGATTGTTAATGAGGCTGGTTGTTACAACTTGAGAGTATTCCATCAGAAAACATAAGGTTAACCCATTCAATTCAGAGATAAATTCATTTTTAGAATATTGTGTGGGACTACCTTATTTTCAAAAAGCCAGTGAATCAATGAAGAATTCAAAGAAAAATAATAGATAATTCTGGGACTCCCAGCCCAGAATTTCCCAAGTCTGATGGTGGTGGCTTATTTAGAGGTGGGAGACGATGTGAAATTTTTGACAGTAAAGGTGGGGGAGGTGAGGGGAGGGGGGTTCCACTGAACAATTGGTTCCCGTCTCCTCACAGGTTTCCCAGTGGTGCAATGGAAACGGGAACACTCCCGGCAGCAATCACCAGAGAATGGGGCGGCACGGTGGCACAGTGGTTAGCACTGCTGCCTCACAGCGCCAGAGACCTGGGTTCAATTCCTGCCTCAGGCGACTGACTGTGTGGAGTTTGCACGTTCTCCCCGTGTCTGCGTGGGTTTTCTCCGGGTGCTCCGGTTTCCTCCCACAGTCCAAAGATGTGCAGGTCAGGTGAATTGGCTATGCTAAATTGCCCACGGTGTTAGGTATAGGGGTAAAATGTAGGTGTATGGGTGGGTTACGTTTCAGCGGGTCGGTGTGGACTTATTGGGCCAACGGGCCTGTTTCCACACTGTAATGTAATCTAAATTCATTTGTGAGGTTCTCAGCCTGCAAACCTCTCCCAGCTTCTCGTGTTCTTCAGTACATCCCTGTTGCTGGAAGCTCAGCCAACACTCCCACTGGTTGCACAATGAGGGCACTTTGGAGAAATCAAATGAACATGAATTATCACATAGATCCCAATGCATGAGGCAACATCACGAGCCTACACAGACATGCACAAAGTGACACGAGAGAGCAACCTGAAAATAAGGCCCTCCAACATCAAGTTGAGGCTATAGGATGAAAGAATTTTTATCCCAAGAGGACAAACGAAGGTGAGAGACCACGGAAATGAGGAAAACAAATGAAGATTTGCAGTTCTAGATTGAAGACATTGTAGAAAATCCACTCAACTTAACTGAAACGATTCTAAAGCTTGGAAATAATAACCTTACATGTGCCTGAGGAGATTTGCGGCATTTTGCAAACCACCCAGCCATTGATTGCAGAACAGATTCTGAAAATTTAATATGATCGAGGTTGGAGGAGTGCATCGATTCCTTTCTTGCCCTACTTCTCCACTCGTCACAACTAATTTTAAATTTAACCAAGTTGAAGATGTGGCCAATTAAATCAGTTTTAGACAGTACTTGGCTTAGTATTAGAAACAATTCAGCCAGCTTTCTTTAGAGTTGGATTTAAAATTAGCTTTATTGTCACATGTACTCACATGAATACAGTGAAAAGTTTAAATGTTGCTATTTACAGCTCCATCTTCGGTACAAAGATGCTAAGGTACAAGTTCTTGAGTACAAATACTATGGTATAAAATAGAAAAATAAAGAAATGAAAGGTACAAATTAACACTCCTTCCACCCCAGTCCACGTAACTCCAGTCCTCGTTGGGTCTTGCCTCAAGAAAACGCCATGGCCTCACCTTCAATCCAGTTGCTGGTAAGTAGTTCTTACAAAGAAAAGATATTAAAATAAATATGCAAAGGTTATTGAGACAAATGGTTTAAACTGTGCAAAGATTGAGATGAATTAAACTGTAACATCGCAAATGTAACGTGGAAAATATGGGTAACAGTCAAATTAAGGTCAAACACCCCACAGAAAGCATTAAGCAGCAATTATGATTGAGACGGTTCCCATGGCTTTCTCAGCAATTGCCCCAAATTCTAGTGCTACTGTGGTTCACCAAATCTTGTTTAAACTTTACAATTCTTCATTTTTGACCATCTGGCCTTGAAATTCTCTCAAAAGCTGCCTTATCTTGCACTATCTCAAAACCTGTTTATACTCCAGTGACTCACTTGCCTTTCCTGGGACTGCACTCCCCCGAATTCTAAAAACCGCACTCCAGGATTTAAAGGCACCACCGCAGTGTTTCACAAACAGCAAGCTTCACTTAGCTAGTATCGCCCTTGTATTTGCTTCCTGAACTCTAATCTGACTCAGTTACTCCCAACAATTACTGCTTTCGGGCTTTAACCGCCCCCACTGTCAACTGTACTGAATGACAAATTGTTGTGATGAAATCCATTTCCTGTACTTGGAAAGTGAATATTCTCTGAGAATTCAGGGGCCACTAAGTTCTAAAAATTGTGAGGTAACTGCATTCACTTCTGCCCAATAATAGAGGCCAGGATTTTTGCAAGGTTTTCAACAGGCCCTTTAGTTTGAAGTATACTGAACAGGAGTTTAGAGGAGACAAACAGGGACTAAAGATCAATAATTATCAGACAGATATAGATTAGATTAGATTAGATTAAATTAGATTCCCTACAGTATGGAAACAGGCCGTTCAGCCCAACAAGTCCACACCGACTCTCCAAAGAGTAACACACCCAGACCCATTCTCCCTACCCTATATTTACCCCTGATTAATGCACCTAACATTACGGGCAATTTAGCATGGCCAATTTACTTGACCTGCACATCTTTGGATTGTGGGAGGAAACCAGAGCACCTGGAGGAAACCCATGGGGAGAATGTGCAAACTCCACACAAATGGTTGTCACAAAGATAGGCTCCAGTTTGAAATGCAGCAGTTAGCTATATCACTGAGAAGTTGTCTGAATTACATGGATTCTGTGCAGGGGGCTAAGTGAGGAGTCAAGAATGGTTGGATGGTTCTGTATGGTTGGAATGAAATCAGGAAGAATTCTGGAAAATAGTAGACAGCTAAGAGTTGGAGTCAAGACTCGGATGAAGTCCTGGGGAGCTGAGAAAGTGAGAGGATCACTGTTTTGGTGTTAGCAGAAGCAGTGAGGGGTTCAGAAGAAGTTTGAGAGCATGCAATGCATCTGAGAGAGTGGTGGTTGAAAAGCTGACAAATATTACATGCTTGATGTAACTGAGGAAGCTAGGAGTTTGGGGAAAATCCCCAGTTAGGATTAGTTTGATGAAGCTTGCTGTCAGCTAAAAGCTGGAGTTACTCCGGTGAATGACAATGCAGTTTCAGCGTCCAGGCAGCAGACAGCCAGGAAAAGGATGTGATCAAGAAAATCTGGAGTATTTGTTGAGGCATTCTATGAGTGGCACTTGAGAGGGAGCTTCGAAGTTGATTGGCAAAAGTGGAGAATCATAATGAGAGCCGTTTGAGATATACAGGTGGCTGCACGTGCCATCTGGCATTTCAGCTGCTCTAGAAGACTATTCATATGGACAGCATGATGTGTCATAGAGTCATACAGAAGGAAAACAAACCCTTCAGTTCAACTTGTCCATGCCAACCAAATATCCCAAATAATCCCATCATCAAACCAGCAGAGATATTGAATCTGCGACAAGCATCTTGTTGTGATTAAGTACTCACTACAGGAATGATATGCCCCAGAGGAGGAACATCGCTCCAGGATCAAGCAGATAGCAAACAAACTGCCGACACTAACTTGGACATGTGCTACTAAAACACCTGAATGTTTTAGAGCTTCTATTGTTTTAGATGGTATGCATGTGCAGACAGACAAAAGTGGGATTGGCTGGAATGAACACAGTTTTGATCATGAATGATAGTTTTCCTTGTTGATCATGTATATTGCTCAAGTTTGATAAGTTGTAACAGTTAATAATGGTATGTGTTTTCTTTTGTTTCCTTTCACAGAAAGGGGGAATATTTGCGGAATGCATTTATAAAAGACACTATACATGTGTGACTTGCCATTGTCATGTGTACTCTGCTGTTTAGGTTGAATGGTGATTAAAATACCTTGTATGAAACAAGTGCTGTCAGCCTTCTTAGCATTGCACTGTGCTATCCTGAGCTCCTATCTTCAGACTCCACCTGCAGTCCCTAACTGAGATGTTAATGGTCAGTCTCCTGTAAAATTAAACCAGTGGGGACACTACCAAAAAACAGGAGGGCAGGAAATGGTCTTGTCACTAGGTCTCTGACATCCAGGGGATCATTCATCACCAAACATCAAGTCATAAAAATAACTTAGACTTTGGGAAGAAGATTGGGAGAAGACACAATGCAACTCCTTCATTGGCCTTCATTACCGTGGGAGAGGTGTTGCTCATTTCTTCTACATTTTGGATTACTGCCGTTTCACTTTGAGATAATTGATGTCAACTAAATATTTAGGAAATTGAAACAATTGACAAGCATCTCTGCTTAAAGAGGGTGAATCATTTGAAATGCTGAAATACATAAAAGGAGGCTATTTACCTTAACCAGTGATTTCAGAACATGCAATAAAACATGTGCAAATCTTAAACCTCAGCCCAAATTAGAGGTATTCTTTTCCTCATTGAGTGACACTTCAGGAATGGGTGTCAGGAGAATGTCTCCTACTGTGGAAAATTGCCGACTAGTGGACATCTTGTAGAAATAATCACCAAAAGAGACAACAGGGAACTGAGAAGAGCCTTCTTTGCCCAAGAAGTAGCAAGCAAGTAATGGGACTCATTAATTCAGGGAGTGACTAAAGTGAACAATATACCCCTGTATCTGGTTTTAGGCAAAGCTGGATAAAAATGTGAGCAAGAAGGGAATAGAGAGTTACAATGATAGAGTAGAATGAAGAAAGATGAAAGGAGGTTCAAATGAACCATAAACTGGTCTGGTTGAGCCAGAAGTCAAAAGTGTGGTACTGGAAAAGCAGAGCAGGTCAGACAGCATCCAAGGAGCAGGAGAGTCAACTTTTCGAGCAAAAGCCTTTCATCAGGAAAAAAGTTATGTACGCCTATGTAATTCACTAAAGGGAGCATGGTAACAATCTGAATGAGGTAGGCTATTCAGACATACTCAGCTAGTCCTTTTATAAAACTAAAAGTAACCCCATTGTAGCATTTATCTGTTTCCTAAATGACTCCAAGCTTTGTTTAAAAACCAAAAAGACTTGCAGATGCTGAAAACTGTGGAAGCGTTAACTCTGATTTCTCTCCACAGATGCTACCAGATCCGCTGAGCTTTTCCAGCAATTTCTGTTTTTGTTTCCAAGTTTTTTTTTGCCTTCTACTAGTCAGTTCAGTTTAAGTGTTGCCACAAGAAAAAGCTTCTTAGCATTAGGGCAAGATTAATGAATTTCCTTTTAGGATGCTAGAAAATTATTTGGCATAGAATGCGGTTGCGGGTTGTACAGATGTGTATAGACTGGTTTAATAGAATAGTGCTTAGGACATTAAGAATCTGACCAGCATTTGCAATACCTAACCAGTCAGAGTTGAATAAGTTTTCACTGACTCTGTGGGCCGTTATGCTCCGGTATATTTAGAGTTAGATAAGAAAGTTTGCCAGATTTTCTTCTTTGGAAGTGAAATCTTTAGTTATTTGCCTCTCTCTCAGGAGATTTAATAAATGAGAGAAAGACTATTGAACGCAAATTACTCACAGTCCATTGGCTTTTCTCATTCCATGTTTATTTTTTATGTTCTTATACAAAGGGGGCTGTACTTGACCTTGGAATGTTTCACAAAAAGAGAATCATTCCTATCTTCTTAACAGAGCTTTGCCTGATTTAGGATTGCTCCATAGCTTTTACTAAAATACTTTATGCTTTTGTTTTGCTTAGTGGATCAAGCCTGTGAGCTGTTAGTTTCCCAGTTTGATGCGTTAAGTGCACAGAAAGTATACATAGCTCTCTGGCAGGTTTTAGTGCTCTCATTAAATTGACAATGTAATGAAAATGTTTACTAAGCAGCAGTAACCAGCATTGTAGAAATGGGAATGAATCTATTAAGGATGAATGAGCCCACTTAGTTGTGCATTCTGAGCTTGGGCTATTTCTAATCAAACCCCTTGACTGGATCCTAGTATTCTTGCATTGACTGCAACTTGAAGCTCTCAAAAGAGAAGAAAAAGCAACATTTTGTTTTAAATGACTATGCCATTAATAAATTCAGGCCTTAGGATGTTGGAGAATTACTGTAGCATTTAGGGAGAAAATGCTTTCCATTTCCAGATCATAACGATGCTCGTAAAAACAAAAGCGTATGTATCGTGTTTAATTAACAGAAGGGCAATCCAGTGGAGAAAAGCCAGCCCTAATAATTTTAGGAGCATTCTCTCTCAGAATTGAACCTCCAAACACATCAATCACCCAGATTTCTGAATTTGTTATAAAGATTTAATTTTCTATAGTTTCAGCAAACATCATAAAACAAGATGAAAGATCTTAATATGAGAAATGACTTTGAGAGGAAAGGCAAAGTTCAGAACTTGTTTAAGTAATTTATCATTTGTAAAGTACAGCGTGGAATAATAATCATGTTCTATGCCCGTGAGTTGCTGTGCTGCCCAACTGCAAACAGTCCTAGTGATGAGAAACCATTAGAGAAGGTAAAGCACAAGGTTGAGTAATTGCAGCTATCGAACATATCCTTACATTTGGACAAGATCTCCGTGTGCGAGCTTGCACTAATGAGTTTTAAACTTTTCCTTATAAGTGACCATTCCCCCAATCCCAGAAAACATTATCAGGGAACTGTCCTCACCCAAATGCTCAATGTGGTCTGTCAAGTATTGGCACAACATCCTTCCTCACCTGACTTCCACAAAATAGGGCCAAAAATGAAGTACTTTCGCTCTTGCAGAGACCACGATTTCATTCAAAGGAAGCCAAACATTGTCAAGGTTCCAGGAATATGAACATGCATGCGAATATATGAATTACAGGAATGAGTTATTTGGCATCTCTGGACTGTCTGTCATGATCGACCAGATTGTGGCCTTAACTTCACATAGGCCTTTCGGAACTGGAACTGGGTACAGCCAGTTCCCCTACAACATGGTCGTTCTGTTCTCATGCAATACCATGGTGTAAGAATTTGATGTAATAGCAGCACTATTTAAACTAATGGGGCCAGAATCGCATTATAACCAATACACACTTTAAAAGTTCACATTTTAGAAACAGTGTCCCCAATTCATCAATCACATTATAGCAAACTTGCATTAACAAAACACACATTATATCAGAATGACCTGTAATTGGGATTACCTCTTGAGTCTCCTTAGGATCAGTTGAAAAACTTACAGTCTGTATTTCCAAACTGATTCACTGATTAATACAACAGAAACCATTTTACAGCTATTTTATTCTCAATGAAGAAGTTTTCCAATTTGACTTTGTTGGAGTACATCAACATTAAAATACAAACTTCTACATTTTCGTGTTAACAATAAATGCCTCAAGAACTTTACTTCATGGGGAACTTTGCTGAAACAAAACTTGAAATATAAAAAAGGGGTGCTGCAAGTACAACAAGAGACAATTTACTATTATGTGCTTATAGCATACAAATCTGTTCGGTTTGTGATTGAAGCTCAAAGCTAATGGAACGCAAAGACTTGGCAGCATTCTGTTTTTACTCCAGTTGGACTGATGCACACCATGCCTCAGCACTCTGTATAAGGCAATGCAGCAATGAAGTTTCTGCTGTAGGGTTTGCTCAGAACAATACATTGTTTGTATAACTATGTCAGACAAGATTTGTCAAATATCAACTGTTTGTGCAAAGGCAGTATGGAAGGTCCTCATTTAGAATTCCATGAAATCGGTCAAGAATTGGAATTCTGGTTTAGTTTGTCTTGAAACCTTAATTAGTGGAAAGGCTCGAATCTCTGCAAACATGGTACACAGTTCCTGATGGTAGCACATGCAGCTGACTCAACATGACCACACTGTTTCATCACTAAGTAGAAAAATATTGTTGAAAGAATCATAGAATGATGCAAGGTCGGACAAGGTTGTTGGCCCAATATGTCTGTGCCAACAAAGACTGATTTTCTATGCAGTCACATTGGCTATTCCTCTGTCTGCACCGCAGATAAAAAAAGGGCAATTGTTAGCCCACTGCACCATGCCTATAATTATTCTTTCACCTTTGCTCTTTCGGAAGGAACATTAACTACTTTGTCAGTGGAATTGGTAACACAAAGCTTGTGACATAGTGCACTGCAGTTTCCAAACATCACACCATTGAGTAGGAGAATGTACTTTGAAGTTGCAATTCCATCTCTCATGAATTCCAAATACCCTGGCAACCACAAGTGAAACTCCAGGTTGACTGGCATTGGTAGAAGTCACTGAATAAATTGCTCGAAAGCTCACTTTGTGGACTTGGAAACATGAGAAAACAAAACTCAAGGAAACAGGAACAATGATAAAAGTAATTCAACCAAAACAATGCAGGATGAAAATGATTGAAACTATTTAATGCAATCATATCACATTATTTTGTTATTTTAATCCATTTAATGTAAGCACTGAACTGCCTTTATCACTAATAAGTTGCAAGTATTGCTAGGCTTTAAGGAGCTGGATAGCTTTCTTGCCTCATACACACTGAGAAATCAAGCAGCTTCTACAAATGAGACATTATGCAAAGGATAGGGCTTGTGTCCTCCCAATTCCCCCTGTGCCTTGAAAAGAGTACAACTTGGGGGAAAAAATGCAAGAATCTCTCCACAGTACAAGAATTTCAGCTAAACAGGACAATTACTGTCTTAAAGTTGCATTGAGCAGAATGAGAGAATCATTAAAAAAGTAGTGAAAAATAGCAGTGTGACTGAAGGAAGCCTGCTTGAAATGATGGCTCCTGCCAAAGATGTTTAGGCATTACCAATGAGACAATGTATATAATACCTAAGAATTAGCTCATCATAAATATAACCTTGTTGTGCTTTTACCAGGGACATTAGCTTCTGTAAGTAATTAAGTGAAAACTGCTGATAGCAATAGAAAGGCAACAGTTATACCGATATTTACGGTTTACATAATTCTGCTGTGAATATTTCACACATAAGTGAATTTACTGAGGACCGACTGCTGTTCCTGATGAGCCAGTCTGAGCTTTATTACCAAATACTCTGCGTGATTCCACCAATGAGCTGTATGACTAATGGCAGGGCACTTAACCCTTTCTGTAATGAATCCTGATGCCTTCCTGCAGCACCATTAGGTTTTGTTATTTAAAAACCCACCTTCAGAATAAAATCCCTGTGGGGGAGGTGTCGAGGAGGAAAAGGAGAATCACAATGCATTGTGGACTTTTTATTTCTGCCTCAAACTAAACTCCATTAAAGTGAGCAGGACACCTTTCTGTGAACGTTGCTGTATTAAATATCACGACTGTCACAAAATAAAACTTCCAGACAGTTTTCCTTCTTATTGATTAGCTCCACACACAATAATACAGATATGGTGACTTTTTTGTTGTCAAGAAAAGTCATTTGTTCATCTCTCCCTGCCTCTCAGTAGAAAGCCAACAGATGTAGCAACATCGCCTGGCCTATTCTAATTAGCAATCCCCAGCACGTCCCTAATACTTCTAATTAGTTGCCCCAGCCCCCACTAATTGTAATCTAGTGCTATGTAAATTAGATTTCCATTGAACATAAAGGTGTTTTTTTTTGGAACCTGATAAGATACAATTGAAGTAGAACACATCAGAATGGAGAGGACATAATTCTTCGGGAAAATTACCTGTCAAATAAACAACATTATTTCTCTCTCTCCCACTTTATCATTCTTTCCTTCCCCTCTCTTCATCTATCTTTCAAGACTAAATAAAACTATATCAGCTCGTACTTTTTAGCAACCCATACACATAGTGCATTACTTGGCATGAGCCTCTGTTTAGCTAGGAATATAGGTTTGGTCAATTAGGGCACATTGTCATCTTTAAAGTTAAATGTGATTGCGATCTGAGGATTTCAGATCTTCAAAATCCGGTGTTTAGATATCAAAGTGACTTGAAGACATTTGTCATGTTAAACTGTTTCAGGGCAGCTCACTATTTAAGTACTCCTGAAATGAAAAACCAATAGTCCTTGACTATAAGCATCTGTGTCTCAGTGGATCCCAAATGGGCAGACAGAGTGTTCGTGGACATTGTTGTCAGAATTGCTGGGTTCAGCAACTGGATCAGCTGGTAGTGGTCCTGCTGTGAAGAATGTGCTCTCTGGGGCAGAGCCACCAAAAACTCTGCACGCTCCAGTGTCTGTGATGTTAATGCTACATCTTCAACCATATGATAACCAGCTTGGAAGGCACAGCTGACAAAGGGGGCCTGCTACACATGGTGACAGCACAGACAATTGTGATGAAGACATCTTTAATCTGTGTTGAGCAAATAAGTGGACTCTTCTGAGAGCATGTTAGTTCAAGCTGACACATTGCAGTAGCTTTCGAGTGCCATTCACTGACATGTAACTCTCATATTCTATTGCCAGCCTTTTTCTCCCCATCCCTGCTTCTGCATCGTTCAAACTGAGCATTTGGTGGCAGAGCTTTGAGGTTTTGGGGACTGCGTTAGTGGGAGTAAATATTTTGAAGGTAAAAACAATGACTGCAGATGCTGGAAACCAGATTCTGGACCAATGGTGCTGGAAGAGCACAGCAGTTCAGGCAGCATCGAGGAGCTTCAGCAAAATCGACGTTTCGGGCAAAAGCCCTTCATCAGGAATAAAGGCAGAGAGCCTGAAGCG
>NC_057729.1:47756239-47783906 GCF_004010195.1 Chiloscyllium plagiosum
CGAGGCGGAAGGTGAGGCGTTCTTCCTCCAGGCGTCTGGTGGTGAGGGAGCGGCGGTGGAGGAGGCCCAGCACCTCCATATCCTCGGCAGAGTGGGAGGGGGAGTTGAAATGTTGGGCCATGGAGCGGTGTGGTTGATTGTTGCGGGTGTCTCGGAGATGTTCCCTAAAGCGCTCTGCTAGGAGGCGCCCAGTCTCCCCAATGTAGGGGAGACCGCATCGGGAGCAACGGATACAATAAATGATATTAGTGGATGTGCAGGTAAAACTTTGATGGATATGGAAGGATCCTTTAGGGCCTTGAATAGAGGTGAGGGAGGAGGTGTGGGCACAGGTTTTACAGTTCCTGCGGTGGCAGGGAAAGTGCCAGGATGTGAGGGTGGGTCGTAGGGGGGCGTCGACCAGACCAGGTAGTCACGGAGGGAACGGTCTTTGTGGAAGGCGGAAAGGGGTGGGGAGGGAAATATATCCCTGGTGGTGGGGTCTTTTTGGAGGTGGCGGAAATGTCGGCGGATGATTTGGTTTATGCGGAGGTTTGTAGGGTGGAAGGTGAGCACCAGGGGCGTTCTGTCCTTGTTATGCCCATTTCTGCTCATCATTCTAGACATTTGCTATGATCTTATTGTTCATTATCGATTGTAAGTTATCCCTCAATTTTAGTGTCAGGCTTTGAATAGACTTTAGATCATGTTTTGAATTTCTAAAATATTATTTGATAACACTCTCCAGTGGGTGGTATAGATAAGTGCATGAGAGACTACCAATGACCAAATGTCATCATTGATCTTTTGTAGTTGAAATTTTGCAGTTAAGTCTATTTGTTGCAGCCATTTTGGTCAGATGATCATTGGGTTAAATGTGTATTTGATGAAATAAGATTTGGTAGAATCATTTTGGGTATCATGGTATTTAGGAAAACATTTAATTTGGGAAATAACCAATAAGGAAGAGGAAAATTGAAAAAGATTAGGGACTTGGAGCTCAATTTTAACTCACTCACAATGAATTCACTTGGATCAAGTCATAACTGAGTCTTTAATGTCTCAACATCATTCCTTTACCATGTGAAAACTCGGGAACTCTACCTTAACAGAACTCTTGATGTACCGACTCCACACGGACTGTAGCTGTTCAGGAAGGCACCTTCTCCAGGGCAGCCAGAGATGGGCAAAATGCTCAAGTCCCATGAACAAATAAAGAAAAGTGGTTACAGTATAGATGAGATGCAATGTAAGTAACGGCACAATAATATTCTTAAAGATTACATCCCATTATAATGCTGCCTTTGGGGTCTATACAATAACATATTATAAGCTGGAGGAAGAGTGGATTTATACGAGTTGTGAATTCATGAGGGAACTATTATATCCAGATGTTGTACCATATCAGAGAGCCTTATATACGGTTTGCTGCATGACTTTCACCTTAATGGTCTATTAACTATTTATCACAATTGACTGCATAAATAAGTTACTCAGGAACAGACTGGAAGCAACTCTGAAATAAACTTCATTTATACAAAAAAACAGAAAATGCTGGGAATACTTATTGTGCCTGAATACTTAACTGTGCAGAAAAAAACAGGTTGCGGTGGCAGGGGGTGGAGGTGGGTGGTGGGGAGTCCGGGGGGGCTGTTGTTTGATGAGGGTGCTGGCATACTGCTCTCCAGTCTTCTCCTCCACAAAGTAAATCTGCAGGAAGCCAAACCATTCTTTGCAAATCTATGCCATAACACATTGCGGGCAGGTTAAAGTGGCTAATTGTGGGTCTTCAATCCCTCTCTCAGAAAAAAGTCTTGCCCTTGGGATCTGTCAGTCAACTCAACTGGTTGGCAGTTCTATCATTGCCAGGAGTGCCAGAGGGTATACTGCTGCAGAAGGTCCTCAGAAGATCATTGCTGTCAAGAGTAGGTACATCACCAGGTTTTAGAGCAGGGAGGAGTCCAAGAGCAGGAGAGTGGGTGAGAGTCCAAGGACTGCGAATGGTGGACCCAGAGGTAAAAGCCCCGGTGGTAAAAACTAATATTAAAAGTTCAGTAATACTTGGAAATGATTGTACTGGGTTGTTACAACATTTAAAAGACATTTGGATAGGTACATGAATAGCAAAGGTTTAGAGGGCTATGTGCCAAACACAAGCACTTGAGACTAGTTTAGTTTGGGAAGCATATTTGGCATGTAAGGGCTGGACCGAAGATTCTGTATGCCTCTGTGAAGCTTCTTTTTAAGGTATTCAAGATGATACATGGTGAGGCAGTCGCAGTGGTATTGTCATTGAACTGGTCATCTAGAAGACCCACACTAATGTTCTGGATCTATGGTTTCTAATCCCACCAAAGCAGATGGTGACATTTGAATCAATCAAAAAGACTGATATTAGAAGCTAGCCTAAAGATAACTGTTATCAATTATTGTATAAAAACTCATCTGGTTCTCTAATGTAATTCAGGAAAGGAAAATCTGTCCATCCTTACCTGTCTTTGCAAGCTTTCCTTGTGGGGTGATATCTTGGAAGAGGTATCCTTGATGTATGCAAGGTACCCTCTCCCCAATCTTGTTCACAAAGGTCTGCCCAGTTGCCCACATCAGCTATGTTATGGCATAGGCAGTGGATAGATGTTTTCTAATCAACCTGCTCTGGGATAATATTATATACCTCTAGAGCAGGTCGTACTTGAATTTAGGTTTCCTGGTTCAAGGACTGAGGGAGACTGCTATTGAGCCACAGGAGGCCTCATAGGCAGAATATAATTCAAATCAAAGTTAACAAGCCTAGTTGACCTAACATTTTTTTATGCAAGTATTTCACGCAATACTGGTGCCCTTCCACCTGAAGTACAATGGAGGCAGACTCAGGAATGGCTGATGGGAGTCATAGAGTTGTACAGCACAGAACCAGACCCTTCAGCCCACCTCGTCCATGCCGACCAGATATCCTAAATTAATCTAGTCCCATTTGCCAGCATTTGACCCATATCCCTCTTAAACCTTTCCTATTCAAGTACCCATCCAGATGCCTTTCAAATGTTGTAATTGTACTCACCTCCACCAATACCACAAGCTCTTGTCCTATACCAACCTCTGCATGAAAATGCTGCCTCTTGGGTCCCTTTTAAATCTTTCCTCTCTCACCTTAAACCTATGCCTTCTAGTTTTGGGACTCCCTTAGCCAATCAACTTCATGTAACCCTTCCCCACCATTGTAAATATGCCCAGTGGAAACACATAAAAGCTATCCATGAGCTGCTGTTTCAGGATCCTGATAAAAGGTCTTCAACTTTAGACAATATCTCTCCACAGATTCTGACAGGTCTGCTGAGTATTTTGAACATTTTCTATTTCCATCTCAGACTGCAGTACTTTGACTTTGTGCACAGGTAGAGGGAACACAGAGAGTCTTTGACAAACAAAACCCAAAGAGAGGGGAGACGGAAATAACGAGATGGGTTGGAAATCTGAAAGTGCTGAAAAATGAGTGCAGTCACCACTGTGATGGATTTCCAGCTGAAACACTGACCCCCTTTGCGCAGCTTTCATCCTTTCTGTGTATAGATTCTGATAGGTTTGCTGAATATTTCCAGCATTCTCATTTGCATTTAATTTCATTTGGGAAGGGTATCAATGTTTTATCCATTCAAGAGTGAGTCTGAAAAACGAGTGGATAAGAGACTGTGGCTCACATATCCTGAATGCAGATAAAGGGGGACATTTGAGCTGACATGTTTGATCCCAATTGAATTGAAAAGGTAAAGTTGAATGAATAATGTGCGTATGTATAAATAAAGCTCCACTACTTTCCTTTTAATTAGGTTACCCTTTTCACCACTCACTCACTGCACTTTAGATAACCTTTACTGCGCAGATCTCTCTGTATACACCTTGCAACGAAGCAGCATGTTATGGCACTTTAACCCTTCAGATTCCAATGCAAAATGCTCCATTGATTCAGGCAATTGTTCTCAATCTTTTCTGATCTCCCCAAAGGATGAGTGATTTACCCATCTTCCTTCCTCTCAACCTCTTCTTTCACAGACACGATATATTGAAAATCATCTCTTAATCAATACATGGAAGTCAATTTGTTGTCAAAATAGCCAAGTAATATTGCAGTCCTACAACATAAATTTAATACACCTTCAGGTCCTGCAGCACAAAGCCAATATCCTTTCAGGTACATTGTCACAAAATCCATATGCAGGTTCTAAGTTGTGTAAAATTTTGAAAGAAGAACAAAAATTGAAATGTGACCCCACAACACATTAAAAGTTGAAGAAAATTCTACTTTGCTCAATATACTGTAGGAGTAGAGAAAGCAATTCTCTGTAATTTAGTGCTACTCAGTTGCACATTCTGTTTTGTGCCATGAACCCTCTTTTTTTTTGGTTTAAAAATATCAATCCCAGTTTTTTGTGACTTTCAGGCTTGTTAAAGCATCGCTGCATTGCTCAAAGGTGAACTGGTCACCAACTTGATGCTATTGGTGGTGTGATTGATCAAATCACTCAATGTGTGAATGTGGGACCCAATTTTCTCAAACAGGAAACTCTGTTGTAAAATGAAAAGCAATGGGGGAATAAAAAAAAGACAACCCAGCGAAGTGAGAAGAAGAGCAAAAAGACTGGAAGAAAAATAGATCTGAAGGACACAAGAGAGAACAGTCAGAAGAGAAACAGCAAAGAAAAAGGTAGATACATCTTACGAGTATTTTTCAATGTAGCATTTTACTTCCTCTTTAGTGATCGCTAGTTTCTCTTTAATTACACTATCATACTGCCACATTGTTATTGTCTTGTCTTATGAAAAAAATCCCTTCACTCCAACATACCAATTATATTTTCTCATTTGCTTTCCCTTACCTTAACCTACAAATCTCCAACCAATCAATCAATCAATAACTTCCTTTGACATTTCTGTCAATAATGGCCCTGCAAGCAAATGGCTGCCAGTTCCAAAATTGGTCGAAAGTAATATTCTGCCAATGAAACTGTGACTTTAGTGAGGAAATGTCATCCTATCTGCCTGAAACATATGTGTATGTTACATCTTATTTATTAATAATTACTAAAATACCCATGAAGAAAATTGTGAATAAAATTGTTGTGGGTGAGAGAAAGGTTTTCAAATTAACAGGACCAGACAGATAGCTAAAACTCAGCCTACACAAAGGGTAGTTGAGAAAATAAAAATAACGACATAAGGGAATTGAATGACACATCAATGTCTGCATCTTTCTGAATTAATGTATCTACTATTGAGTTAATGAACATTGTTTTAGAACTTTTGCTGAAATTAATGGAAATTCAATGCTTGTCCCAGCTCATCCTTCTTTGGAAGTATAGGAAATAATAGAGGTTATTGTGTAGTTGTAATCTCACTGGACCAGTAATCCAGAGGCTCCCAGCTAATACTGTAGGGCCATGGGTTCCTTTTAGGAAGTAAACCTGACATCCTTACCCAATCTGTGTGACACCTATATTCTCCTGTGAAAGGAACATTGGCAGCCTCTTGTTCAATGATGGACCTCCACAGTAAACAAAAATTATGGTCTATCAAGCAAAGTTTCACTCTGTAGTCTGACATGTCCACATTCCCACATCAAATGACAACAGGCTGAATTGATGGCCTCTCCAATAGAGAACATCAGTAGCATCATGAATGCAGTTATGTGCTGAAGACTGTGAAATACCATAGAGGTCCCCAGTAGCCCTCTGAAACGATCAGCTGGCAAATAAATGATGGGTAGCTGTTTTCTTTCATGCTTACTGGATTGGAATTGCACCTACTCCTTGTGGTCACAGGTCCTCATCTAGCCCTTGTTCTAGGTGTAACATGAGGGCCTGGGATATCCTGAGTCATCTCAGACACTCATTTTCACCAGGTTTGTAGATCCTGTTTCACATAAGGGTCTCCTTCAATGTGCTGGCTCTTGTCTTGCTATTTCTCAATCTATGGGCAATGCAGCAAGTGATGTTGACTACTACTGTTTGTACAGCTGCAGTTCTTTCTCTTGTCTTCTATAACAATCCCTGCTGCATAGAATGACGGTCATAAGAAAATAATCTGTTGGATTGGCCTCTGCCATTCTCCTTTCACTTTCAGCAGGACTGTGAGAGTCGTATGTGAAAGTATATGGTCTGAGTTAAGAGGTGACTTAGGTTTGACATCCTTCCTCATGATGCTCCTGGTTCCGGCCTCACAGAGGTTACTCCTGCATCTCGCCAAGGCCCCAAGTGCTCCACGTGTTCTGCATTGCCATGCTTCTTCAGAAGACACCTCATTATTATCGGCAATGCAGCAGGTTAGAGTTGGACTGAAGAGTCTGTTTCCGTGCTGTACATTTCTATTACTCAATGACTCTATGGTGGAGGCGTCTCCTATTGGCATTTTACGTTCGAACTAGACGTCTTTCCCCAGCACATTAGTCATCCTGATCTCAGTGATCCAAGAAAGTTTCCATGTGGTCTTAGCAGGAGGCAGCTGCCAGGGGACAACCCATTCGTGCCCACCTCCACCGTGCCCCAATACATGAGACCTCTCTGAGCACCCTTCCTTACCTCTGTGAGGTTATGGCAGAGATTTGGCAACCAAAACCATGAGCGTGTGCAAACTGAAAGCCAAAGAGCAAAGTCTTCAGGTACACACTTGGTTCGTGCAACTGAGTTTATGAAATTTTGAAAGCTCCAAAATCCAAAGTTTGTTTGAGAAGTTTTCTTTTTCTCCATAACAAGGTTGTTTGGCATGTGAACAGGTGACCCAACTCCACACCCACTCGACCCATGCTGCTCAGATGTGATGTGGCGGCGTGGCCCAGCACTGGCAGGTGTCAATTGTGTCTCTGCACTTGCACACGTGGGTCTGCTGTTAGGTAATTTTTTATATTTCAGTGTGAAAATGTCATTTATTCTGAAATCCGAAAAATTCTGAAATCCGAAAAACAACTGAGCCCAAGGATTTCGGATAAAGGGTTGTGTACCTGTACCTTGAATAGGGAGAAGTTAATTGGGAAGGGAAAGTTCATTTAGGCAAATTGTGTAGGAAATGAGATGCAAATGCATATCTGTAGACTTCTCACCACCTAAAGGTAAAGCATCTCACTATTGAAGGAGGGAAGAGTTAATTGAGACAGTTTTTCTCGATGACAAGAATCTGATGTTGAAAAAATCCCTTCACTATAATTCTCACCACCTTAGAAAGTGGAAGAACGCACCCTGAGTTTTCATTTAGCAGCTGCCGGGCTAACTGTCCCACTTCCAGTCCATTTAAGGTACTTACATAACTTCCCAACCCAAAGAACCCACACAATTCCAAATTGCTGACAAGCTCAACATGCGAACAAGCAATTTCCTGCCCTTACACAATCAGGGAGTTCTGCTCATACTCATTAGCATCCAAGGCTCAATGACAAATGTGAAAATTGCCTCTGGCGTATAGATCAACCACTTACACTTACATACAAATAAACCAACATATAAATTAGCAGGAGAGGTAGGCCATTCAGCTCCTCAAACCTACTCCAATGTTCAATAAAATCATGGTTGATTTGATTGGAGTCTCAACTCCGTTTTACTCCTTAGCCCAAAACCCTTTGATTTTCTTGTGAATCAAGAATCCCTACATCTTTGCTTTCCAGCTAGCACTGTCAATGCCTCTACACCCTGTGGACTGAATTGAATTGAATTGAATTAAATTTATTGTCATGTGTACCGAGGCAATACAGGCAGATCACAGAGTTAAGTAGCATAGATATGTAAATAATAGGTAAACAGCAGCATAAAACAAAAACACAGGTACAGGTGAATGTTAAGAGTTTGTGAGTCCATTCAGTATTCTAACAAGAGTAGAGTAGAAACTGTTCCGAAACCAGCTGGTGCGTGTGTTCAGGCTTCTGTACCTTCTCCCTGATGGTAGGGGTTGTAGAAAAACATTGCCAGGGTGGGATGGATCTTTGAGAATGCTGGCTGCCTTTCCTTGACAGTGGCCTGGTAGATGAATTCTATTGATGGGAGGTTGGCCCTTGTGATTGTCTGAGCTAAGTTCACCACTCTCTGTAACCGTCTCTGATCTTGTATGGTACAGTTGTCATACCAGATAGTGATACATCCAAACAGAATGCTCTCAATGGCAAACCTATAAAAGTTGGCAAGGGTATTCGCCGTCATGCCAAATTTCCTCAGCTGCCTGAGGAAGAAGAGACGTTGTTGGGCCTTTGTAACCAGTGCGTCCACATGAAGAGTCCAAGAAAGCTTGTTGTGGATGACCACTCCCAGGAGCTTGACACTCTCCACTCATTCCACCTCCGTGCTGTTAGTGTGTAGGGGGGCATGAGTAACATCCTGCAGAAAGTCAATAATGAGTTCCTTGGTTTTGCCAGCATTGAGAGTTAGGTTGTTCTCAGTGCACCATTTTCCACGTCTTCCACCTCCCATCTATAGTTTGTTTCATCACCATCTGACATTCAACCAACTATGGTGGTGTCATCAGAAAACTTGTAATTGACATTAGTCTGGTATTTGATGACGCAGTCATGGGTATACAGTGAGTACAGTAGGGGGCCGAGTATGCACCTCTGGGAGGCTCCAGTGTTGAGTGTTATTGAAGATGAAATATTGTGTCCAATCTTCACTGATTGTAGCCTGTGGGTCAGGAAACTGATGATCCAGTTGCAGAGAGTGGGGCTTAGTCCGAGATCACTAAGTTAAGTAATCAGTCTCAAGGGATTAATAGTGTTGAAGGCTGAACTGTAGTCAATGAGTAGGATTCTTATGTAGCTCTAAGGAGGAGTGAAGGGCAAGTGATATGGCATCTGACATGGATCTGCCAGTCCGAAAGACAAATTGGAGTGGGTCAAGAGGAGTGAGGAGGCTGGAGTTGATTAATGCCTTTCAAAGCACTTCGTGACCACCAAAGTTAGGGGCATTGGGCCTTCTTAGGCACAGGGATGATATTGGCCATCTTGAAACAGGCAGGGACAGTGGCCTGCTGAAGGGAGAGGTTGAAGATGTCTGAGAAGACCTCTGCTAGTTGATTTGTGCATGCCCTGAGCACACGGCCTTGTACTCCGTCTGGTCCCATTGCTTTCCTTGGATTCACACGAAGGAAAACTGTTCTAACCTCTGATTCAGTGACTGTTGGAATAGGTTTGTCAGGACTTATTGGAATAGGTGTTACCTCTCTGCCAAAATTCTGCTCTAAGCGAGCATAGAAGGCGTTGAGGTGATCTGGGAGGGATGTGTCATCGTCTGCTATCTTGCATTATTTCGTTTTAGAATCTGTGATGTCATTCAGTCCTTGCCATAGTCTCCAGATGCCTGTCTGGGTCTCTAGTTTGAATCAGTATTGGTCCTTGGCTGTCTTAATGGCTCTGCTAAGGTCTACACCCTGTGGACTGCAAAAAGACAACTCTCTGACACCTTGCCCAATGCAATTAGGGATGAGCAATAAATACTGGCCAAGCCAGTTACATCCACAAATATAAAAAAAGTTCTTCCACTATTCTTTGGGGAAAAGAATTCCAGAGTCTTATGACCCACTGAGAAAAACACAATCACTTCATCTCTACCTTAAACAGGTGACCTCTTATTTTTAAACTGTGGCTATTAGTTCGAATCTCTCTTACAAGAGGAAACATTATTTCGGCATTCACTCTGTCCAGCCCATTGGGCACAGTATTGGATTTCTTCCTTAAAGGTATATACTTTCTTTAATTGAACTACCTATAGTATGGGACAACAGTCATGCTTCATGTATCAGCCCCACCTCTGAGTCAAGCATTTGAGTCCAATGTCCATTTCAGAGATTCAAACATATTTTATTGACTGATGAATGAGTGCTGAGAGAACTCTATTGTGGAAGGTACCATCTTTAGATAGAAGAAATTCCACATTTTCAACTGGACCTCATTGTTCCCACCCTATTACCTCAACAGAGTATTAAAGGCTTGGTTAGATGGGCAGCTGGTTTGCAATGGAGAATGATGCTAACAGAATGGATTCAATTCTAGAGATCAGCTGAGGTTACCAAGAAGGACTCTCCTTCTCAACCTTTCCCTTGTCTGAGGTGTAATGACCCTCACATTAAACCACTAGTCATCTCTCTCAAATGGGAGAGCAGCGCTATGGTCAGTGCTTCTTTTTATATAGAAAACCATCAGGCACATTATTAGATTTAAAAACAGTTTTAGATTCTGTTTGAATAGGGAGAATATGAAGTACAATATGCACTACATTGACGTTAAATGGTGTTGCTAATGATTTTTTTTAATTGTCCCTCCAGTCACATTAATATGTTGCATAATTTTGATAAAGGTGTGTTATTTTAACATTTGATAATGACATAAGATTAACGATGTTGAATTAGTCACCCAGCATATATCTAGCCCAGATATCCTTGCAATTTCACAGTATTTACACTATGGTCTAAATTTAAAATTCTGTAACACCATGGTCTGGTCTCAAATTATTCTCTCAAGGTGTGTGAGCACACCTTCCATAGTCAATCTTTGTTGTGCAATTAATGACACAAAACACAAAAACTGGCAATTAATTTCCTCTACAAAATTCAAGAAAAAAACTTAGTGAGCTATTATTATAAACTAGAATTGGTTCTTAAGTTTGCAAATGAAAGAAAATATATTGAGAGTGTAAGGATAGGAGTGCTACAAAAACAGATAAAAAGAAATGTCAAATAGATTAGAGTAAAATAACACCAAATTACAGAAAATCAAGTTCATCATAGACAGAGATAATGAAGAGGGAATGAGAGATTTGTGAGAGAATGCGTGAGAGAGAGAATAGAGCAGTACACAAAGACAGAGACAGAGGCAGTCAGCAGAGAGAGCAATTTGGAAGTTACTGCGTGCTATTTCTTCTAAAGTGCTTGTTTGGTTTATGTCCCTGATCTACTCAATGAAGTGATACAGAGAATGAATTTAAATGCTTAATTGTCCAATAAATTGTAAAAAAAAGTCAGCCCAATGTAGAAAAGAAGGATTAGGAATTATCTGCTTTGGGAATATAAAACATGCTTTTAACTTCACACGCCCAATGAGAATGGTGTATGGTAGCAGGTTCAGACAAGGCTGAGTCCACTTACCAAGTTCAGCTCATTGCACTCATTCCCATTGGATGGCATCTTACCTTCAGTGAATTTCTGAAGTTGACTGAGGCATCTGCCAAAGGGTCAAATTTAAATGTTAATATCCAATGACGTAAAATCTAAAGTATGGTCCACTCATTGTTTAAGTCATTAGATTAGGACAAGATAAGTTATCAGGTCTTTTTCTTATCCTCCCCATAAGACCATAAGACCATAAGACCATAAGACATAGGAGTGGAAATAAGGCCATTCGGCCCATGGAGTCCACTCCGCCATTCAATCATGGCTGATGGGCATTTCAACTCCACTTACCCGCATTCTCCCCGTAGCCCTTAATTCCTTGTGACATCAAGAATTTATCAATCTCTGCCTTGAAGACATTTAGAGTCCCAGCCTCCAATGCACTCTGCGGCAATTAATTCCACAGGCCCACCACTCTCTGGCTGAAGAAATGTCTCTGCATTTCTGTTCTGAATTTACCCCCTCTAATTCTCAGGCTGTGTCCACGGGTCCTAGTCTCCCCGCCTAGCGGAAACAATTTCCTAGCGTCCACCCTTTCCAAGCCATGTGTTATCTTGTAAGTTTCTATTAGATCTCCCTTAATCTTCTAAACTCCAATGAATACAACTCCAGGATCCTCAGCCGTTCCTCGTATATTATACCTACCATTCCAGGGATCATCCGTGTGAATCTCCGTTGGACACGCTCCAGTGCCAGTATGTCCTTCCTGAGGTGTGGGGACCAAAACTGGACACAGTACTCCAAATGGGGCTTAACCAGAGCTTTATAAAGTCTCAGTAGCACAACGGTGCTTTTATATTCCAACCCTCTTGAGATAAATGACAACATTGCATTCGCTTTCTTAATCGCGGACTCAATCTGCATGTTTACCTTTAGAGAATCCTCGACTAGAACTCTCAGATCCCTTTGTACTTTGGCTTTATGAATTTTCTCACCGTTTAGAAAGTAGTCCATGCTTGTATTCCAAATCATACCTTCCTTAACTCTCACTGCCACTCCACAGCACTTGCCATATGTCAAAGCTCATTCTCATGGATCGGTGGTGAGAGCTATGCTCCTACATTGATTCCTGCCCTTCCCCACTTTACGAAATTCCCATTGGCTTTCCGTAAGACACAAATTTCAATTATTTCAATGCGATCTATAGGTTCGGGTCAGCAAGCAGGAGGCTGGAAGAATGCTGCAAGCCAGGCCACATCAGGAGGTGGAGAAGACAACGTTTCATGCATAACCCTTCTTCAGGTCTGGGGGTGGGTATAAGGGGAGGAAGAGCGGTGAGTGGGGTGCGGGGTGGTGAGGTAGGGATAGGTGAACACAGGTAGAGGTTACGACCTGGTTGGTTGTTGGAAAGAATGAATCCTGTTAGTACCTAGAAGAAAGGATTATTCAGAGGAATGGAAGGGAGGGAGAGAGGCTAGGAAGAGAGTCAGGGGATGGGAATGGAGGTTATTTGAAATTGGAGAACTCAATGTTGAGTCTTCCTGGCTGTAGAGCTGTTGATTCTCCAATTTGTAGTCTGATTCACTGTGGCAATGGAGGAGGCCAAGGATGGTCATATTGGAAAGGAAGTGGGAAAGGGAATTAAAATGGGTGGTGGCTGGGAGGTCAGGTCACTTCATCTTCTGCCTGGGCATCCAACAACCCAGAGGACTCAACATTGAGTTCTCCAATTTCAAATAATTTCTGTTTCCACCCCCTGACTCTCTTCCCAGCCCCTCACCCCCCATTCCTCTGATTGACCCTTCCTTCCACCTACCAATCGGATTCATTCCTCCCATCAACCAACCAGGTTTACTCTCTACCTGTGTTCACTTCACCACCCCACCCCTTCCCCCCCAAGTCTCCCCTCCCTCTTATCTGCAGCTCCCCTTACACCCACCCTCAGTTCTGAAGAAGGGTTACACCTAGAACATTAACTTCTCCATCTCCTGATGCTGCATGGCTTGCTGTGTTATTCCAGCTCCTGATTGTCTACCTTGGATTCCAATATCGAAAGTTTTTCTGTCTCTATTTATGTTAGGGCCAGCCAAGCTTCCTTTGTAATTTATAATTTCCAGTGAGCCCTCCGATTAAGGCCTTCCAGTAGTGCCATCATTGCATGGACAACTGGCCTTCAGAGGAGGTGACTCCATTGCTTGGACCAAGCAGGAGGTACTCTTCTGTACTTGATGGACCGAGCCTCCAGATGACTGATTGTCTGCTGCGTCCTGTGCAGCCTAGCTAAGCAAAGGGGTGAGAACTTAGCAGAGGCAAAACTGAGCAGTCACCTGCCTTTTCAGAGGAGGAAGAAGGGGAGTTTGACAGAGATATTGAGAGCGCCATCACTGATGATGAGGATATTGAAGAAGCTAGGCCAGCAGGAAGGTGAAGTTGATAGGCCTGGGAGAAACTGGGAGAACATGGGGGAGAAGCCTGGGAGAACCTGGGAGAACCTGGGGGAACCTGGGAGAAGCTGGGACAAGCCTGGGATAATGGTCACATTTGAAGTTGAATGATTTTACATGAACATATGTATACACTTAGAACTATGAGCCAATCGCCATGAAAAGGCATTCTTGGCTTGATTGGTTCACAGCATTAGAAGATTGATTGGCATACATTTTAAGTTAATTTGTTCCCTTTGTATCAATAATCTGTCTGACCAGTTTTCTGGTTAAAGCATCAATGCACAGTAATGCAGGATTACACAGGAGCTGTGCCTGTATGACTCACACCTTTACTAGGCACGTATCTATCTATCTATCTATCTTAGCCGGTTTTGAGAAGATTTGTAGCTCAGGTTGAGGTTCTGGATGTAGGTTTGCTTGCTGAACTGGAAGGTTCATTTCCAGACGTTTCGTCACCCTACTAGGTAACATCTTCAGTGGGCCTCAGGTGAAGCACTATACATGATTCCTGCTTTCTATTTATGTGGTTGGGTTTCTTTGGGTTGATGTCATTTCCTGTGGTGATGCCTTTTCCTGTTCTTTTTCTCAGGGGGTGGTAGATGGGGTCTAATTCGATGTGTTTGTTGATAGAGTTCTGGTTGGGATGCCATACTTCTAGGAATTCTCATGCATTTCTCTGTTTAGCTTGTCCTAAGATGGATGTGTTGTCCCAGTCAAAATGGTGTCCTTCGTTATCTGTTTGTAAGGATACTAGTGAGAGAGGGTCATGTCGTTTTGTGGCTAGTTGGTGTTCATGTATCCTGGTGGCTAGTTTTCTGCCTGTTTGTCCAATGTAGTGTTTGTTACTGTTCTTGCACGGTATTTTGTAAATGACATTAGTTTTGCTTGGTGTCTGTATAGGGTCTTTCAAGCTCATTAGCTGCTGTTTTAGTGTGTTGGTGGGTTTGTGGGCTACCATGATGCCAAGGGATCTGAGTAATCTGGCAGTCATTTCTGAGTTGTCTTTGATGTGGGGGAGAGTGATTAGGGTTTCTGGATGTGTTATGTCTGCTTGTCTGGGTTTGTTGCTGAGAAATCGGTGGACTGTGTTCATTGGGTACCCATTCTTTTTGAATACACTGTATAGGTATTGCACCCCATCTACCATTCCCTGAGAAAAAGAACAGGAAATGACAACACCACAGGAAATCAAACACCAACCCAAAGAAAGCCAACCATATAAATAGAAAGCAGGAATCATGTACAGTGCTTTGCCTGAGGCCCACTGAAGATGTTACCTAGTAGGGTGACAAAATGTCTGGAAATGAACCTTCAAACTCAGCGAGCAAACCTACATCCATTTATCTATCTATCTTTCTATCTATATATCTATCACTGAGATGCAGAGGAGCTAAACTATGCTGAGTGACTCTCAAAACCCAACCATTTGCCTCGGTTCTCACATTCCAGTGGTCACATTCCTCCCAGGGGACAGCAGAGAAAGGCAGTCTCTGTACACATATGACATGGGGTGAGCTTGCCACCTCAATGTAATTTACAAAGGATTCATAAACGATCAAAAGCTTTTGCACAGTCAAAGAGACCACAGACTGTCATTGAAACTGTTGCATTTGTGTCATGTAATTTTGTGCAAAAGGTTAACACCCATGCACCCAAATTGACTTCAATGTTCTTAATCTCTTCCTATTTTATCTTTGTCTCACATCAGCAGTGCAGCTTGGTTTGAGGGAACCTGCTTATTACTTTACCATCTTGCTTCAGTGCCACGTATCCTTTGGTGGTCTAGGGTGGGTGGTTGCATGCTGAGTAGAGGTTGAGAAGTTGCAGAAAGTTCAGGGCTAACCAAGTGCCATTTAAATATGGCGTCCAGAAGTTGAAGCCAGGAAGGTACTGATGAAGGGGTGAAGCCTGCCTGCTTGTCTATAAAGCTTGACCTTTTGCCTGTGCATGAATGTATAATGAACTGAGAAAAACATAATCACGTGGGATAATTTACCCCACACCAAGTAGAAGTTCCTCCCATTTTTAGATCACTATCCACATATAATCACAAAATAATACACATGATGCCAGTGCAGGACTCTTTGTTGTCTACATTGGCTCCTAGTTCGTATATTCTCATATATATTCTTATAAATAGAGCAAAATTAGAAATAGCTGGAAAAGCTCAGCAGGTCTGGCAGCATCTGTGGAGAGAAATCAGTGTTTTGGGTCAAATGACCTTACCTCGGAACAGCTCTGAGGAAGGGTTACTCGACCCGAAATGTTAACTCTGATTTCTCTCCACAGATGCTGGCAGACCTGCTGAGCTTTTCCAGCAATTTCTATTTCTGTCTCTGATTTGCAGCATCTGCAGAACTTTTGTTTATTTTATATATATATATATATATATATATATAGCAAGTGTGTATTCAACACACTGACAACTCTTAATATAACCAGCATGTTACAATACAATGCAGTATTATATAACTTTGAGCTAGTAGCTATTAATGCAGCTAGCTTTGGTTATATAGAAATGCAGTATGTATGATATGGATGGCCTATATGCACCATACAAAATTCAACTGGTCTGGATTCTTCATACTGCTGACAAATATAATGTTTATTCATTAAGTTAACACAGTAAGTGCATACTATAAAATAACTAAACTGATCTTTATAGTATAGAATGATGTAACCGCTTTATATTATGTAATATAAACATTATATGCTTTATATTATAGTGTATTGATGCATTAAATGGTAGCATAGCTCAATTGGCAGCACATTTGCCTCAAAGACACAAGTCCTCCTCCAGGATTTGAGCACAAAAGCCAAGGCTAACACTCTGTTGCAAAACAGAAGGTATGCTCCAATGTTAGAGGTGTTGTCTTTTGGATAAGTCAATGAAACAAAGCCCTGCAGTCCATGACACTATTTTAAAGAAGAGCAAGAGAGTTTTTTCTTGTGTCTTGGTCAACATATTTCCATATATTATTACTCAATTAGCATCACTAAAAATGGACTATCTGGTCATTATCTCATTGCTATTTGTCTGAGTTCGCTGTGAGAAAATTGACTGCTTTGTTACATATGCTATGAAAGTAAGCATACTTTCAAAAATACTTGCTTGGCTGTAACATGTTTTGGAAATCCTATGATTGTGAAAGGTGCTACATAAATGACAGACAGTATGTATCACATAATGGTTCAGCCTAAATATTTATCTGCATTTGCTGTACAGTATCTAATTTGGCAGCACGTTCAGGATTTAAGGTTTACCTATGCAAGACATCCTACTGGTTCATTTTACCAGAAACAGATGAAGTGTCCCAGAAAAATATTCCTGCTGATTTACAAATCCAACAGCTTAATCTCTGTACTCCTGAAAGCACACAAGTATTGAAGCACAATGATGTATTTGAGGTAATTAGTCTGAAAGACAAGATAAATGAATACAAAGATTGCCATGTTACAGAGGACAGATGATTAGACATCGCTGCCGCTTTGCTACCAGAGCATAACAGGTTCTTTGAAGCTAATAATTAAACCATAACTTGTAGAACAATGCTGGAAATTTAGTGTTATATTAAAATCCAGACGGCTTTGCTCATTGCCACACTCCCTTTTGACATATGGCCACTTTTGCTCTGTATTTTACTACAGTTCAGATCGTTAGATTCCCTTATTTAGGCTTTTGTGAGTTCTCAGTCTCTATACACTACTTCTCCATGGGATTGCAAACTATGCAAGAGTAATTAATTAAAATGATAATCATCAAGCTTATAAATAAATCACTGTTATTTAAATGTACTATCTTATTACAACCTAAATTATTTTGCCTATCACCTCATCAAACAGGATGTCTTCTACTTAATCTTGCTAGTTATTTTAAAGAATGCAGTGAACTTCAGGTTTCTCATAGATTCTGATTCCAATTTGTTATGTGCACCAATCACTGATTCCTAACAGAACAATACTGTAGTAAGTTCTCTTTTATGTTCACTGCATCACTAAACTTGCAATGAAATGCTTATACTAAGTAAGCTCAAGTAACATTTGACAGTAGTCCTCTCATTTGTCAAGTTGTCAAGTTCTTAACTTCCCTGCTGCAGGAGCAGGAGTAGGCCATTCAGCCCCTCTAGCCTGCTCCTCCATTTAATAAAATCCTTCTGATCTGGTTTATTTGCTTGGCTTGGCTTGGATCTAATTTTAAAGTTACAGCACATTATTCTTGATGTCTCACATTAACATCAATTCCATTTGAAGTCCTAAGAGTTCTCACTCAGATCACTTCTTAATAAAATATACTCCAGAAATTCATATTATCTGTCCTAACAACATAATCCTTAATGCTAACATTCCAGTGCATCTGCACTACATTCCCTCCAGGATTGATATACCCTTTATAATACGTTATATCCAGAACAGTATACTTTTCTGCAGATGTGCTCCAACCAGGAATTTGTATAGGTATAATTCAAGCAAAAACAACTGGTAAAACTCAACAAGTCAGGCAGTATCTGTGGAGAGAAACACAGTTAGTTTCAGGTCAATGGCATTTCATCAGAACTGGTGCATAATTGGTACAGCGTATTCTAATTTACCATCAGCCTCAGGTTTAGTCTTTCCACTAGACCACAACATTTCAATGATATATGCCCATCTCTCTTCACTTACACCATCCTCATTTTCACCACTTCCAAAAAGAAAACTCAGGTCTGTTCTCTTTTAGTCCAATGTAAATGTATGCACACTTAGCTTATTGAAATTGGCATGCCATATATTTGCCCACTCATTTAATTTATCTCTTTAATTTTACGTTCCAATCTATATAACTTACTATGTCACCACCAACAGCAAACCTGGATATGTGGCTCTCTATTGAGTTACCAAAGACAGTAATAAACATAATGACTAATCAAGGCCTTAGTAAAGATCCTTAAGGATATCGCTATTCTTGCCCTTCCAGTTTGAGTGCACACACACTATCATCACATTCTATCTTTTACTGCCTAACCAATCTGCTAACAAGCTTAAAAATGTGTTGCTGGTAAAGCGCAGCAGGTCAGGCAGCATCAAAGGAACAGGAAAATCGACGTTTCGGGCATAAGCCCTTCTTCAGGATTCCAGAGATGCTCTGATCTCCAGCATCTGCAGTCCTCACTTTCTCCTCCCTGCTAACTAACAAGGTCAATCATTTACCTTCAACTCCATTTGCTTTCAACTCCTTAAGTTTCAATTTTAACTATCATGCGAAATCTTGGGTGGAACCTTCATGAATGCTTTCTGGGAACCCAGAAAAAAGATATCCATGGACATTTTCCTGTCAGCAACAACCTTAAAAATATTCAATGTTGTATTAATTTGTATCATACCTAAAGCCTTCCTAGAATGAAAGATGGAATTCTGGAGGTAATTGTCATGGTCTCTGATCCTCAAATTTTATATGGAATTCCAATATTATTGATTTATCTGAGTTTTAAATTTAGGCTGGAAGGGTAACTGTTGACAAAATAGACAAGGCTGTTCTGCGCTACAGCACTTTACCAGACTACTCCTGACCCTGAAACAATTGGCAAGCTTGGACATTCATCTTGGTAGACAATGCACCGGATAGCAGCTTTTCTTGAGATGGCATGTTAGTTTATTTCATATTGTCTCCATTACACTGAAATCAGGGAGTAAGGCAGGGAAATTCTGCTTTGCAACTCACCTGGGGTCTTTTGCCACAGTGAGTTGAAGAACAAGGAAATTTGTTAACTTTTGAGTAAAAACAAACTAATTCTTCAATTTCAATTTCACATGAGTTTTCTTTGCTTTTTACAGCTTTTCTTCTCAACTCTACCAGTTACTTCATCCTCACAGTGCCCTGCATATTCACTCTCAAGTCAACAGCACAGATTAAGGGATTTTTTGTAAACCTGACTCAGGGGAATTTGTCCAACTGGTCTGATTTTCACCCCTAGAAATAGGGGAAACTGAGTCTGGAAGCGAGTTGTATGAAAGACCTACCTCATTGATCCAGGTTAGAAATATACTGAATAAGTCAAAAATAGTCCTTTAGTCCTCACCTTCACTTTGCAAACTCTTCCATGCTCCAACCAATCCAGCTCATACCTCCCAATACCAATTGCTCCTCATACTCCCAATGCCAATCTGTGTTCCTCTGTCAATCTCCATGGCCTTTCATGCCAATCCATGGTCCACTGACCAACCTCCATGTTGACTCACCCAGGATCCACCATGGGCTGATCACAAGACCAATGTTGGGATGAAATTTTTAAAAGTTCTGACAATTGATGACAACTATGTTTTAAAAAGATCATGGATAAAAGCCCATTCATTGCTTTTCAGTTACCATCCCTCATAAAAACATGTTATTCAAGTATATAATCCCTTATAAAAGCAATCTTTTGTTTTCATAGCCCCACATGAAAGTCCTGATATCCTCTTACAACTGTCAATCAATTTATGAACAGGAACCACATTGTGATAATAATAGGTAATGAAACTTACCAGGGAGAAAGTGAGCACTGCAGATGCTGGAGATCAGAGTTAAAGAGTGTGTTGCGAGAAAAGCACAGCCAGTCAGGCAGCATCTGAGGAGCAGGAGAAATTTCTTCATTCTTGATGAAGAGCTTATGCTCAAAATGTTGATTCTCCTGCTCTTCGGATACAGCCTGACTGGCTGTGCTTTTCTAGCACCACACTCTATGAAACTTACCATGCAGCACAAAACCCAAAATGACAGCCCTCAGGCTATCAGCAGACACAATACATTTGCAAGCACTGCTTTTGTTAAACCGTAGACTGTTTTAATCTAAAAGGCAGAAGATTTAAATGCCTCAACAGTTCAAAAGACTTTTAGCATGTCTTGACAACTTCATTCCCCAAAGGAAAACTTGCCTTTCCAATCGATTTTCTATCTCTCCAAAGAACTTCAGTACATTTATACTATCTCTTTAAAAGTGCAAAGTCATAAGTCAGGGTGGTTAAGAAGGTGTTCAGTATGCTTGCCTTCATTATTCAGACCTTTGAGTATAGGAGTTGGGACATTATGTTAAGGTTGTATAAAACATTGGGGAGGCCTCTTCAGGCACACCTTTTGCAGTTCTGATCCCCCACTATAGGCAGGATACTGTGAAATTGGAGAGGGTTCAGAAAAGATTTACCAGGGTGTTGCTGGGAATGGAGGGTTTGAGTTATAAAAATAGGCTGGGACATTTTTCATTGGACTGTAGGAGGTTGAGGGGGGATTTTATTGAGGTCTATAAAATCACAAGGGGCATAGATAAGAGATAATAACAAGGGTCTTTTCCCTATGGTGGAGGAGTTCAAAACTAGGGGTTATACTTTAAAGTGAGTGAAGAAAGTTCCAAAAAGGACACAGCTTTTTGGCAACAACTTTTGAGAATGTTTAGTGTGTAGAATAAACTGCCAGAGTTCGTGATAGATGGAGGTACCATTACAACATTTAAAAGGCATTTGGATAAGTCCGTGAATATGAAAGATTTGAGGGGATATGGGTCAAATGTAGGCAAGTGGGACTTATTTGGTTTGGGAATATGGTCGGTGTGGACTAGTTGGACCAAGGGGTGTCCATGCTGTATGATTCCATGATTCTACAAGACATATCTTTGAAATGTGAGTGACAAGAATTACATCTGACTGAAGGTAACTACACACTTACACATGAATCTATCTCCATGAACCATACACGTCAAATTAAAACTGATCGATGATCTCTCCCCTGCTCTGTGGAAATGCTGGTTGTCCTATTGGGGTATGGAACTTCGAGGATGGGTCTCAGTGCCATTTTGGCTAACTTGAAGACCCTCTCAATTCCCACAAACATTCAGATCCGTATTCTCTTTTTCTAAACTGTTCAGCATTCAGTCCTTTTTGTTAAGGTTCTGACTACAATTGTTTTTCTGAATTTCTTTCTGAGGCATTGACTTTATTAGTGCAACAATTGTAAGTATTACCACGTTTACTACTGAGCAATCTCACCACAACCTAAGTGCCCCCTTGTGACAGCCTTAAAACAGATTGAAAAAATGATGGGGAGAAATTATAGATAAACAGGCAGTGACTTGGGGAGGTCAGCCTTGGGATCTAAAGTATGCATGTAGTAAACATGACAAAAATGGAGAAAGATAAAGAGGTGCAACGTTTTGCAATTTTGGGAGCAAACGGATTAGATGAGGTGACATGCACCTGAGGATTTAAAAAAATATTGTAAAAGCTGTTACACAACCTTATTAATTTCAATGAGCACACGGCTGTCTATTGCTAGTTGCCCCTAACACTGCATAGCAACCATGTAAATACCATGTTATTCAACAACTGGGATTATTCCTGCTTATTCAGCTAATATCAAGATCTGTGACTGGGTTTTATAAAAGGATCTTTCATCAGCAGTGAACTGGCAGCTGGGCCTAGTACATGTGTAATTAATTGACTATTTACTTGACACTTCTTGCATTAGACTATAAAGCAAAGTACTCAAAGGGCTAATAAAAGATAATCCCTAAACAGATCAATGAAACAGCAAAGAACATGATGAATAAATGTGACCATAAAACTTTGCATTTCAGAGAGAAAAAATGTAATCCCTTCATTCGTGCTTGTGATCCCATTAATGTATCCATTTTGATATTCTCAAAGATTTGATAGTAATGAAATGAAATGCTACGAGCTGACAGTTCCTATGTTTGAATTTTTCGAGACTTTAAATCATTAAAGCAAATGGATTTGTACCTGTGACACTCTCTATGATATGTAGAGAAGGATTAGCCTAGTTTGGCGACGCTTCAGAGCTTTACGCTTGTGCAGTCTTCGATTCCTCACAAGTTATTGCATTCCCTACAGCAGAGAGTTGTGAGATCGTACCATTTGTTAAATTGATTAAAATAATTAAGCAGTAATGTATGAAAATTGCAATCGATTCAGTGAGCTGAAAAAATGGAATCTTCTGTTCAGTTTAGCCTCTGAGTAATATTCTGCAGTTAAAGCATCTTTGATTGAAAAATCTCAGAATCAATATTATGAGATTTTGTAAATTAAGTACTGTGCAAGACACAGTGAATGTTACAGCTAAAAGCTTGAGGAAACACTGCACTAAAGCAGAGATATGGAATCAAAGACAGAGCCAACATATAACAGTGTAGTTTTATGTCCACAGCTTGAAGACCAAAGTAGAAGATGCTTCTATTTATAAATGAAGAGCAGTTTGACAGTAACATTCCTGGGGCAATTTTTTAATTCTAAAAAATGTAGTCTGTGTAATCTTTATTACGCAATTGATTTTTGCTATTTTTTTCAATTTATCTCCTCCTGGTTATAACTCTAACCATGAAGCACCTTATTCATAAACAAGGATAAGGTTATCTATCTGCACAAGTTACAGGAGAGGTATGTGGGGTTGTTACGAAGATAAGAAATAGGAGCAGGAATTGCCTATTCACACCTTTGAACTTGCCCCACTATTCAATGGTTGATCACCTATCTCAAATCCATCTTCCTTCACAATCATTATATACTTTTACCCTCTTTGTATGAATACCTATTAATCTCTGATCTTCGATATACTCAATAACTGAGCATAAAATTGAAATGTGGATGCTTGAAATCAGAAATAGAAATGGAAATTGCTGGAAAAAGTCAGCAGGTCCAACAGCACCTGAATCAATGTTTTGGGTCCAGTGACTTTTCTTCAGAATATTTAAGCACACTCATCTCTCTAGCTTAGAGAATTCCAGAGATCTCTTGAGTGAAGAAATTTCCTCTCGATCTCAGTTCTAAATGTTCAATTCCTTGGTCTGATAGTTGACCCCCTACTTTCAGCCTGGGGAAATATTCTTCAAGCAAATGTCCTGCTGAGCCATTTCCAATTACACACCCCTCAACTAGATCATCTCTCTTTTTCTAGGCTCTTGAAAAAATAGGCCTTATATACTGAATCTACTTTCATTGTATGGTCCCGTCATTCTAGGAACATGTCCAGTGAATCTTTGTTCCACTCCTTCCAAGATAAATATACACTTCACTAATCAGGAAACAAAACTTCTAAACAGTATGCCAGGTACACTCTCACCGATGCCTTTTATATATTGCAGCAAGACTTCCTTATTCTTACACTCTAATTCCTTTGCAATAAAGGCTAACTTATCACTTGCTTTCCTAACTGTTTGTTGTATCCCGTTGTGAACTTTCTTTGATGGTTCATTCAACATACTTCATTCTTTTCCTGCTACAATGGTCAACGTCTTGGTTAACAACTTATGGAGCATTAAAGTCAATGGCGTCCTGGGGAGCATTGCTAAACAAAGAGACCTTGGAGTGCAAATTCATATTTCCTTGAAAGCGGATTCATAGGTAGACAGGATAGTGAAGGAAGTGTTTGGTATGCTTGTCTTTATGGGTCAGTGCATTGAGTATAGGAGTTGGGAGGTCATGTTGTGGCTGTACAGGACATTGGATAGGCCACTCTTGGAATACTGCATGCAATTCTGGTCTCCCTGCTATAGGAAGATGTTGTGAAACTTAAAAGGATTCAGATAAAGCTAAAGGATGTGACCAGGGTTGGAGGGTTTGAGCTATAAGGACAGGCTGAATAGGCTGGGGCTGTTTTCCCTGGACTGTCGGAGGCTGAGGGGTGATCTTATAGAGGTTTACAAAATTATGAGGGGCATGGATAGGATAAATAGACAAAGTCTTTTCCCTGGCCTACTCCTGCACCTATTGTCTATTGTCTATGAATAGAAAGGGTTTGGAGGGATATGTGCCGGGTGCTGGCAGGTGGGACTAGATTGGGTTGGGATATCTGGTCGGCATGGATGGGTTGGATGGAATGGTCTGTTTCCTGCTGTACATCTCTATGACTCTATTATAGAGGTTTATAAAATCAGGAGGGGCATGGGTAGAATAAATAGGCAAAGTCTTTTCTGTGGGGTAGGGGAGTACAAAACTTAGAGGGGATAGGCTTAAAGTGAAAGGGGAAAGATTTAAAACAAACTTAAAGGACAACATTTTCAAGCAGAGGGTGGTGCGTGTATGGAATGAGCTGCCAGAGGAAGTGGTGGAGGCTGGTACAGCATTTAAAAGGCATCTGGATGGGTATATGTATAGGAAGGATTTAGAGGGATATGGGCCAAATGCTAGCAAATAGGACTAGATTAGATTAGGATATCTGGTCAGCATGAACCAAAAGGTCTGTTTCCATGCTGAACATCTCTATGACTCTGTGACTCTATTATATAAGACACTTTCTCATGTTGGCAAGAGCAGAATTTCAAAATATCCTCATTTTCAAGCATCAAAATTCAGCTTTATCAGTGAATAGGCCAAACCAGCTGCTTCTTTATGCCTGCTGCCAAATACAGTTACAGTATTTGCCACTTTGGGAATAGATGAGACTGCTATACATTTCCGCTAATGCATTATTAACACTTTGCATCATCATGTACAATCACAGCCCAATTCTTCAGGTATGTCTCTGCATGTGTTTTATGTTCATTAAAGACACACAAACATGCACACATACAAACCACACACATGCAGACCACACACATACAAACCACACACATGCAGACCACACACATACAAACCACACATGTAGACCACACACACAAACCACATGTGTAGACCACACTCATACAAACCACATACATGTAGACCACACACATACTAAACCACATGTGCAGACTACATAATACAAACCACATACATGTAGACCACACTCATACAAACCACATGTATGCAGACCGCACCCGTACAAACCACACATTAAAACCACACACGTGTAGATTACACACATACAAACCACACACTTGTAGACCACAAACATACAAACCACATGCAAGCAAATCATACACATACAAAGCATACATATGCTGACCACATACAAACACACATGCATACATCAATTTTTCTTAAAAACACAAACACATTGGAACTAGGATCAGAAGTAGGCCATTTGGCCCCTCGAGCAAGTTTCATAATCTAATCTGATCATGATCTACCTCAATACCATCTTCTTGCACCATCCTCACATCCTTTGACATCATTCATGTTTAGAAATCCACCAATCTTTGTCTTGAACATACTCAATGCTTAGCCTCGTCAGGCATCTTTTAGTCACTTCCAAAGATTCATCATCCTCTAAGTGATGAAACTCCTCCTCATCTCCGATCTAAGTGATCTACCTCATATATTCTAAGACTAGGTTCTCTGAGTCCAGACACCCCCAGTTGGGAGAAAAATCCTTTGTGCAACTATCTTGTCAAACCCTGCTTCAATAAGATTACATCTCAATCTTCTAAACCACAGAGAATAAAGTCCCAGTCTCCCCAATCACTCATCAATAGACAAACGTTCCAAGGACTCAATCTGATGAACCTTCACTGTAATCAATCAGTGGCTAGTATATCCTTTGTTCGGGAAGGAAATCAAAAGTGTGCACAATACTCCAGGTGCAGTCTCATCAAGGGTCTATACAATTTTCTGCAAAACTTTGCTTCTTTGCTTATCTCTTCACCTTCTTGTGTTCTGTCAAGCACTAGCCCAACTTCTAAACCAGTCTAGCTTCATCATTCATGCCAAATCTTTCTCACTTGGACATTCATCATACAATCTGTACCTAGAAACTCATAAACTAACAATTGCCGTGCAATAGGTGTAACCCAGCAGGAACAGAATGGTAAAATAACCATCTTAGTAAGGCTCTGTGGTCCAACAGGTTTATTTGAAACCACAAACACTCGGAGCGCTGCTCCTTTGTCAGGTTCACTTCCCCTGATGAAGGAGTTGCACTCCAAAAGTTTGCGATAAACTAGTGTCATGTGACTTCTGACCTTGTCCACCACAGTCCAACACTGGCACCTCTACATCATGGCCACAATATTAGACTGAGGTCATGGAGTACTAGTCCAGTGAAATTACCACCACATCATCACCTCCCCAAGCAAGGAAGGATCTAACGAAATGAAAACAATCATTAATCACCAAATCAACTAATCAGTTTCACAATCAATCCATCTTTTTAGTTTTAAAGCCAGCTTAAAGCAGTGTTCATTTAACCTTAACTTTGCTAATTATACATTAGCAAGTGACAGATGACTTTAAGTATACCTGCAGTACATATAGCTCCTATGTAGCATCATGATTGTGTAGCCTCATGTAGGAACAAATTACTGCAGATGCTGGAGTCTGTACTGAAAACAGCAAATGCTGAAGATCACATCAGGTCAGGCAGCATGCATGGAGAGACAGCAAGCTAATGTTTCAAGTCTAGATGATCTTCATCAAAGCCAGTTGTGTAGCCAGTTGGATTACCATGTCCCACTTCAAGGAGCAATTCTTGGTGAGAAGCTTAAAGTTTATACTTTACAAAATTAAACTATGGCCAATAAATTCAGGTTCACTGTGCCTGTTTCTTAGGCAGTAACTGGCCTACTTGACCCACAATATGGCAGACGACAACATCAAGTATATTTTATGCAAACAGTGTACAGATCTGCTATTTAGGAAAGTGGGTGTTAGTTCCTTTGGTCCTGCAGATGGAGAACTAAACTTATGTTTGAAGTCCCCTTTACAGGATTGATTTAGTTAAGCCTGAAATGATAAGTTACAATGTCAAAAACATGGATCAGTTTTGGAATTGTTCACAAAGTGTGGAAAGTTTCAAGTACTAGCCATTGAAATGGAGACGAGGTAAAAACAATGACTGCAGATGCTGGAAACCAGATAATGGATTAGTGGTGCTGGAAGAGCACAGCAGTTCAGAGAGCATCCAGGGAGCAGTGAAATCGATGTTTCGGGCAAAAGCCCTTCATCAGGAATAAAGGTAGAGAGCCTGAAGCGTGGAGAGATAAGCTAGAGGACGGTGGGGATGGGAAAAAAGTAGCATAGAGTACAATAGGTGAGTGGGGGAGGGGATGAAGGTGATAGGTCAGGGAGGAGAGGGTGGAGTGGATAGGTGGAAAAAGAGATAGGCAGGTAGGACAAGTCCGGACAAGTCATGGGGACAGTGCTGAGCTGGAAGTTTAGAACTAGGGTGAGGTGGGGGAAGGGGAAATGAGGAAACTGTTGAAGTCCACATTGATGCCCTGGGGTTGAAGTGTCCCGAGGCGGAAGATGAGGCGTTCTTCCCCCAGGCGTCTGGTGGTGAGGGAGCGGAGGTG
>NC_057729.1:47784017-47789145 GCF_004010195.1 Chiloscyllium plagiosum
ACCAGGTAGTCACGGAGGGAACGTTCTTTGCGGAAGGCGGAGAGGGGTGGGGAGGGAAATATATCCCTGGTGGTGGGGTCTGTTTGGAGGTGGCGGAAATGTCGGTGGATGATTTGGTTTATGCGAAGGTTGGTAGGATGGAAGGTGAGCACCAGGAACGTTTTGTCCTTGTTGCGGTTGGAGGGGTTGGGTGTGAGGGCGGAGGTGCGGGATGTGGATGAGGTGCTTTGGAGGGCATCTTTAACCACGTGGGAAGGGAAATTGCGGTCTCTAAAGAAGGCGGCCATCTGGTGTGTTCTGTGGTGGAACTGGTCCTCCTGGGAGCAGATACGGCGGAGGCAGAGGAATTGGGAATACGGGATGGCATTTTTGCAAGAGGTAAGGTGGGAAGAGGTGTAATCCAGGTAGCTGTGGGAGTCGGTGGTTATGTAAAAAATGTCAGTGTCAAGTCAGTCGTTATTAATGGCTATGGAGAGGTCCAGGAAGGGGAGGGAGGTGTCAGAGATGGTCCAGGTAAATTTAAGGTCAGGGTGGAATGTGGAGACGATTGGTAGTGTTAACATTGATGGTTGACTAGTCAATTTCAAGACTCATAATTATACAATTTGGTTGAGATTCTGTTGTTCTGATTCATTTTGACGACAACTGAGTCCCAGAGAGAAACCTTATGTTGTCCTGTTTACTTTAGTCTGGTTTTGCTAGCTGGTCACTGGAGTGCAAAGGGTCCCTGACTAGGAATGAGGCTGTGGCCTTCAAGGAACACTAACTCACAACCCAGGCTCGTACACAAGGTTGACTTAGCCCACTGGTAAAAGGAGGACCTCAACCCCACCAGCACACTCTAATCAAATTAAAATTGTAGTTTTTGTTAACCTCTGCTCCTGTATATTCTTCAATAGGAAACACACAAAACGTGTATGCAGTTTGGGCCATAAACTGTAGAGTGTGGCTTGCTGTTGACCAGGGATCATCAGCCTTTCTTTATCTTGTAGTTACACGAGATTAGAGTTCAATGTGATTGGACTAATCTTTTCCACCTGTGAAATTTCCTTTCAAATCTTTCGGTGTAACAATCTCTTTCTCTCTTCCACTCTCCAGACAGACTTGCACCCACAGCCATTTTTGGTTGTATTAGCCCTCGTTTAAAAATATATTTTGGAATTACAAGTTAAAACTGTTCATAGTAACATGGAGATCTGACCTGTGGTTGTGATACCTTGGGCATGTCCTGTTTTAATGGCTCCATCATTGATTGCCTGGGTTCTAAGCTCTAGAATTCCGTCACGTAAGCTCTAGACCTTTACACCTCGTTGTCCTTTAAAATCCTTTGTTAAACATACCACTTTGTCCTAGCTTTTGGTCACCTGTCCTATTGTGTCCTGACACAGATCAGCATCACAGTTTGACTGACAGTGCACCTATGAAGCATCTTGGGAGGTTTTAAGACCTCGAAAGCACTTTGTAAGTGTAAGTTGTTGTTAAATTATTTTACATAATGTTGCACTGTATTTTGTCTATCTCCACATACCTTCCAGAATCTTTTAATGCTTGGCCTAATTTCATTGCATTACAGGATGTAGCACTGTAATTGACTCCTTATGCTGCATAATATTAGATTGTAGTATAGAATAGTGAATAGATTTCACTATGCACCATTGCATTCCACAACTCAGTTTACAGAACAGTGTTTTCTGTATTTGGGATTCTGTAGCATACCATTTGAAGTCTAACTCATGCTGTGTTGTCCGAGTCAGCTGACATGCCAGTGTTAAATATGTGATGGCTTTGAAATGGTCATTTTGAAGTTTGTACTGATAGGAATCTGAAAGCATGTTACACATTTTAGAAATGGCAGATGTATTTTATAAGTCTGGAAGAAATGCAAGGGGGAAAATTATAAAGGAATGGCGAGTTATGATACCAATTTTCAAAGCTCTAAATTCCATACCTTCTGCATCTTCCACTTCAAAGTATTTTGTATGGAACTATTGAAAGAATATAAACTAAGCTGTGCTAGGTGGGTGGGGCTGGTTTGACAGGAGGGGGTGTCTTGTCACCACCCGCAGGCACTCTGATCCAACCTGGTCAACAGGGAGAAATCTGCTTAAGTTCGTATGAGTAAGGTCTGGCTTGGGATCATGGCATGGCTGGTTGTGAACACAAACAATTCCCTGAGGTTCTTTTTTTTTATTATTAATGGAGACAGCAGCAACGTGTGCACAGCTGGATCTATGGGAATATTGGCAAGGTGTCAGATAGAGTTTTTATGGGTCATGCAGCAAAATAAATCCAAAGATTCCATCATAATGGCATGCCAGATATTGGACTTGCTTTCCAATTATTCAGAGTTTTAATGCACGTATTATCATATCATTCAGCTAAGGGATATTGACATACAGTTAAGTAGAAGTTGAAAATGACTGTTTAAATTTTCAGCAAATGAAATTATAGTCTATTTATCCTTTTGATCAATATAATTCAATCTAAATACATTTAATTTCAAATGATCTTTGCTGTGCAATCCATCTTATAAATCTCACTCTTTCCCATGTACATCTCAATTCTGACAATCGATGCTTTAAAAACATTTAACTGGCCGATAATTAAGTCTTGTCAAAAAGGTCTTACAAAGCAATAATTGCAAATAGCATCATTATAATAATGTCCCCTCAAAACAATCAGTTCAAATCCACATTTCAGAAATTTCATTTAAAATCATATAATTTCCCCTAAACTCAACAAGTTCTTTAATACTGCAGGGGTTTGCTGTGAAAATTTCAGAAAACAGACCACTCGTTCCTCTTTCAATTAACGGGCTGCAAGACATCAAAGATGATCTGCTTTGAAAGGTCGGGAGGTTGTGAAAGGCTCTATATAAATGCAAACCTTGTTTTTCACTACAAGGCTTCTCAGTGCTGTGTTGCCTAGGGTTTAAGGTTGTGAGCCAAAGACATAAAACTGAGGGTTTATCAGTCTGTATTTTTTTTCTAAACATACATAACTTTTCACATATTTACTTTGGTTTAAGAATTTAAAGGTTTTGATTGCAAGAAAAAAGTTTTGAGAGATAAACCTTTACTTGAAGATTATGTTTTGTAAATGCAGTTCTGAGAATTTCTGCATTTCAAAAACATCTACACATCCATATATTACTCATGTTGCAATGGTTGGAGGATATTCAAATTTTAGTGACTGTAGTTTGGTTATGCGCTCTGGGCAATCAAAAGAGAACAACATCCTCTGCTAACAGATAGAAATCAGATTAAAAATTGTAGCTTCGTCAGATACATACATTATTCTGTTTCACCCATCTCCCTCTGCCCCCCCCCCCCCCCATTATAAAATGGTTGCTGTCACAACACAGAAGAAAATAGAAGGTTTGCCTTGAAGATGATATTAATATCAGTGGGAATACTAATAAAATGTTTATTGGTGATGGGAAAAAGAAACAGCACAAATTTCTGCAGAAGATCATTCAGTACAATAATCAAAAATTGCTCACACTTCAGTTTTTTGGAGGATTTTATCGCTGTGGTGTTGTATTTGCAGCAACATAACTATCAAAAAAAACTTAATAGCTTTAATAATAACTCAGCTGTAATAAACAGTTTTTCTATTGCTGATTGTTGTAACATAATTGGAGATTTCAAAACTGATCAATATATTTTTGTTAGTTCGGCTTATCAAAGGGAATGAAACTAATGGGTGAATGTAGCTGAGTGTAATGACCTGATGAATAGAATAGAATAGAATAGAATATCCTTTATTGTCACATGTACTCCAGTACAGAGGAACAGGCGTACAGTGAAAAGTTTTTACAATGGCTGCCTTTCAATAGCACCATCTTAGGTACAACTACCTAGGCACAAATCTTGCAGAATTAAAAAAAAGTTATTATAAAAGTTAAAAAAAGAGGATCAAATGGCAAGCAGTATTGTTACAAACAGTGTCTGAGAATTAGTTAAAGCTGAGCTAGTTATAACAATGTGGAAAGGATTTATGTTACAGACCAGTAAGAATTCCAAACATCAGCAGCTCAACAGTTGGTAACAGACCCAAGTCCATCAACAGTCCTTCATCCCTTCAGCCTCCAGTCCACTCTTCACCGGCACTTAGCAGCAACAAGGTAAGTCGCACTATGCTGGGATTCGCTTCACCTCAGCCATTCTGGTCCTCAGGATTTCCCACCTCTCACATCGCTCCAGCCTCCAGAATGGTGGAACATAGTGGAAGAATTGAGCCAGTGTCCCTGCTTTGTTTCGGTATAAAGCACATAGTTGGAAATGACTTTCACACAAACATAAGAAATAGGAGCAGGAGTAGGCCATAGTGACCCTTGAGCCTTTTCTGCCATTCAATAAGATCATGCTTGACCTTTTCCGTGAACTCAGCTCCACCTATCTGCCTGCTCACCATAACCTCTAATTCCTTTACTGTTCAAACATTTTTTCCATCTTTGCCTTAAGAACATTCAATGAAATTGGCCATACTGCTTCTAAATGTATTCTGCCACTGATTACTGATACCAATTGGATCATTGCTTATGTTTATAAAAACAAAGAACTGTGGATGCTGTAAATCTGAAATAAAATGGAAAGTGCTGGAGAAATTCAACATGATCTGGCAGCATCTGCAGAAGGGAAGCAAAGTTAACGTTTCGAGTTCATCAGTACTTCATCAATTACAATGAAGTCCTGGTGTAATGAATAGTAAAGGAATAACACAAGGGCAGGAATATTATGAAGAATGGTGTCATCCATCTTCTGTTGAAAATGAAAGTTTCTTCTTTTTCATTAACGCCAGCAAACAATAGAAAGTTGCATTTATGTAGCACCTTTGACATTGTCAAACATCACAAGGATGCTGCAAAAAATACGGAGGTATAGCATTGAGGGTGAGTTGGAGGTTTGGATTAGGAGTTGGCTGGCTGGAAGAAGACAGAGGGTAGTAGTTGGTGGCAAAGGTTCATCTTGGAGTGCCGTCACTAGCGGTGTTCCGCAAGGATCTGTTTTGGGACCATTGCTGTTTGTCATTTTTATAAATGACCTGGAAGAGGGGTTAGAAGGTTGGGTGAGCAAGTTTGCGGATGATACAAAAGTCGGAGGAGTTGTAGACAGTGAGAAAGGAT
>NC_057729.1:47789548-47805513 GCF_004010195.1 Chiloscyllium plagiosum
AGGGGGGGGGGGGGGGGGTAGGTATAGGACAGATGTTAGGGGTAGGTTCTTTACTCAGTGAGTCGTGAGTTCATGGAATGCCCTGCCAGTAGCAGTGGTGGACTCTCCCTCATTATGGGCATTTAAGCGGGCATTGGATAGGCATATGGAGGATAGTGGGCTAGTGTAGGTTAGGTGGGCTTGGATCGGCACAACATCGAGGGCCGAAGGGCCTGTACTGCGCTGTATTCTTCTATGTTCTATGTTCTATGTTCTAAGGAGCTTCACAGAAACTGCAATCAAACAAAATTCAACAGCCGCATGAACGGATATTAGGATAGGTGACCAAAATGCTAGGTTTGAATAAGTCACTTGAAAAAAAAGGAAAGAAATGTAGAGAGGGTTAGGGAGGAAACACTGGGACATCAAAGCCAGACAGCTAGTGATGAAGCGATGAAGATCAGGAACACAGAACAGTCTAGAACTGAATCTCATTCATTAGAAATTCATCTCTCCCTACACCAGGGGCATTACCTGTTTAAAATAGATGGATTTGCAGTGCCACTAAATTGCCACGGAAAGAGAAGAATTTCTGGCAAATGCATTAACATTCAGATGCTAGTAATCCATTCTGCAATATAAGGACCTGTGCAAAATGTTAAAAAAAAAGACAGCCCAGGACAAACTGAGTTCCTGGGATCATCTATCCCTCCATTGTTCTGTCTTTGTAATATGCAAACTGGTTTGTATCAGTTCATAAATATTATGCCTCATAACCATAAGTTTTCACAAGCACATTTTGCTAAGATGCTTTTTCCACACAATGCATGATATAATAGCACTGACAAGATGTATATGTTGTAAAGTTCTAGCACTCAGCAACATATGCAAGCATCATCGGTTTACCGCTGTAAGTGTTCATGCTGAAAAACAAGCTGTTCAATGCATTACAGAATAAATAGGAGTTAGGGCGAAGATAAGAGCATTGCCCTTCCATTTTGCTTACATTTCTAAACGCTGGTCCATGGTAGGATTAAATTAGCTCCTGATGGAAGGCCTGCAAATTGGAGGATAACTCGAACAACGAATATTTACATTTGACACAGCCTCCACATTTGCAGATTTTAGACCTCTGTGAGGGATAAAGTTTCCTTTATTTTGTTAAATTAAGGACAGGTCATTCTGCCATAACTTGCAATTCGTCAACACAAATTCACTATAACGCAATTGACGAATTGGCGATTGCTGTTCCTACAACATGAACTTTTAAAACATGTGTTGGCTGTAACACGATTACATCACCAACGCTTTAAGCACTATTTCTAAAGCGTGATTTTTCTATAATGCAGGATTGCACAAGAACACACCGTCACGTTATAGAAGAATTGACTGTATACAAAGACAATTCATTTTTAAAAATTCTAAAATGGAAATACTCAACATCTTGAGGGGTTTAGATTGAGAAAGAGAAAGAAACTATTCATTTTGATGAACAGGTTCATAGCAAAGAGCATTAAATTCAAACTAATTGCAAAAAGAACTAAAAGGGAATTATTAGAAATTTTAATTGCCCGATTAGCTGTTATGATGAGGATTGCACCTATCTGAAAGAATGGTGGATGAAGGTTCTAACAGAACTTCCAGAGGCAATTGGACATATATTTGAGGTAATTTTGTCAGGGTTATGGGGTAAAAGATGACCTATGAGATTAAATTGGATGTGTCATTTATCAGGCCAGCACAAGCTGAGTAAAGGGCTAGCCTCCTTCACTGAAGTATCGTAAGAGCTGAGTTGTGTTATTGCGGGGCTTCCCAATGACAGGCTCAAGCTTAAAGGAGGACCCCTCACCCCAACCATCAAAGTCACATGTTGCCATTCCTGTTAAAGATGGCTGCCCATCCCTAAGAGCTGTCAGCTAACTGGAGAGCAGCTCAGCAGCTCAACAGTGGCATGAGGAGCAGTGTCACTGCACCTGGACGAGAGCTAAATGTGGTAGCCATGTGCCCTCAAAACCAAGTAAGTAGGATCCTGAGGCATTGGGACCAGTCAGGGAGCCCTGGTGAGAAAGCTGGCAGGAGGGGGACATGACTTTGGTTGAACATTTCACCTGAGAGCATATATTGGACACTGGAAAGTGACTTAAAACCATAAGCTTCTGACCTCGTGACAAAAGTGTTGAAACCTTCCCCAGTGCAAAATGGATTAAGTCCCCAAGTAACAGCCGACACGTTGGCCTTACAAAAGAGCTACTCTTGCAGGGATTAAGCCTGACTTAACGTTAACAATGCACCTTTACATATTTGCACTGTATGCCTTAGTGGTTTGTTAGACTGGCTCAAGTGCAGCTTTAATTCTTTGTGACCATGTCACATGCTGGGAAATAATGATATCTCATTATTAACAGTGTTGAATTAGTATGAATTAGTAACATATGTCACGGCTGTTCCAGATCAAAAGGCATTCAACCTTTATTGAGTAGGAGTGGCAATAATCCTTTTCACTGCTAATACATGTCTTCATCTATAAAGGTATGTATGACTGACCCAGACAATATCCAGGAATTGCTGTAAGCTGTAAAATAAAACGATTATGTGCAGCCAAGGGAAGCCAGCAAATTGCCATAAGGCAGACCCCTGATGGCCTTACTCAAGGCAACAGACCCTTAGGACTGTGCAGTGGATTCCAGAGATCAGTGGTAATACTTGACCTTTAATCCCAGAGGGACCTTAAGGCCGATATACTATAATCACCAACATATCATTTACATTGAAGGAGGAACAAAATGACCCCTTTAGTCTATGGTACACAATAACGTGCTGCATGGTGCAGGCAATAAACATCTACATACTTGACCTCTGTGGCCTCTTTGCACAGTGCTTTTAAACCCTATCAGTAAGGCTTTCTGTTTGCCTGATAACTGCTCGAAATCCTATGATGAGATGTGATGGCTCAGGCTTTGTCAAGCATTCTGAGTGGTCTCCTGCTAATTAAACTCATTGTAAAGCACTAGATTTTTTTTTGGAATGGCATGTTTTGAAAAGTACACTGAATTTTGATCCCAGGAAATGCTTCATTTTACCAAAATTGAAGCATGCATACATCTGGGTGGCACGGTGGCACAGTGGTTAGCACTGCTGCCTCACAGCGCCTGAGACCCGGGTTCAATTCCCGCCTCAGGCGACTGACCGTGTGGAGTTTGCACGTTCTCCCCGTGTCTGCGTGGGTTTCCTCCGGGTTCTCCGGTTTCCTCCCACAGTCCAAAGATGTGCAGGTCAGGTGAATTGGCCATGCTAAATTGCCTGTAGTGTTAGGTAAGGGGTAAATGTAGGGGTATGGTTGGGTTGCGCTTCGGCGGGTCAGTGTGGACTTGTTGGGCCGAAGGGCCTGTTTCCACACTGTAATGTAATCTAATCTAATCTTTGTATCATTTGAGCACTTTAGAGTTCATAATAAAGATAGCGAAAGATTTGTGAGACTTGGTTATGGGTCAATACATACATTTTAGATTTCACATCTAGTTTATTTGATTGACACCCGGAATGAGTTGATTGTTTTAATGAGGATAAATTGGACAGATTAGGTCTGTTTCTACTGGAGTTTAGGAAAGCGAGGAATGACATGATTGAAGTGTATAAGATCCTGAAGAGTGGACAAGAAAAGGGTGTTTCTTTTTATGAATCGGTCCAGAACTAAAGAGGGACACTGTTTACAAATTAGGGTCCACCATTTTTTGGACAGAGGAGGGGATAATTATTTTTCCTCAAAGGGTCATGTGGCTTGAATGCTCTCCCTCAGAAGTGGGAGGAGGCAGGATCATTGAATTTTTTAAAGACAGAGATAAATGGATTCTCCCTCTGTTTTCTTCTGTCTCCATCTATTGTCCTGACCCCACCTCTTGTCAGATGTTTATTATCTCTTCTACCAGATGCTGAATGTTTTAGTTTCATCTATCTGTATCCCCACCTCAATGCATTTTGGGCAAGGCATGATGCTGAATTCTTTTTCTGGTGCCTTCCCCTCCTTGGACATTTCTTTGGACAAGAATTCTCTCCCCATCCCTCAGATCCCTTCACCCAGTTCCAACACTCTCCCTCCACTTGGATCCCTCCCTCTGCCCTTGTACCTGTTTTTGGCTTTTTCATTGAGAACTATCAGCGTGACCTCAGTCACTTCAATTTCTCTGCCCATTTATCTTATCTCCCTCTGAACTGACTGCACTCAGTGCTCTCAGGTCCAACCCTGAGTTTGTAATCAAGCCTGCCAACAAGGGTGGGGTTGTTGTTAAGTGACTGATGATGGAGAGTGGACTGATTGGGTGGTAATTGGCCAGGTTGGATTTGTCCTGCTTTCCTATCTCCTGCCGAATTAAGTTGCCTTCCAGCCTTGACTCCATCCTCTTCTGGCACTGCATCCTGTCCATCATTTCAGGTCAAGGTCTTGCATCAGAACATGAGGGACCCCTCACACTCTGCAGAAAAGAGCATCAGGTCACTTACCTCGGAGATCCCCCACCTTTCAATATTTTCCAGCTTTCTCTGTTCTTATTAAACAATGAAGAATATTGCCTCTTTAGGTACAAGAATTGTAAGTTTTCACTCACCCAACCATTGTTCATGCACATCAGGCACAATGTATTTATTCAGAGCAGCTTTCCAATATTTAACATGACTTATACTCATGCCATAAAAATCTATGCAAAGAAACAGAAAATACAGTTTACACTCTCAGTGTGGAGCTTTTTACAAAAAAACGCTCAAATAATTGCAATAAAACACCAGAAAAAATTATTTTGTTTCCAGCTGCGACTGAAATTCTTGTTGTAATTCACCGAGAGCTTCTGAGAAGAAGCAGTTGCAGGAAATTCACATGTAACACTCTGTAACTTGGGGGCAGGTCCATCATAAACCTGGACTCTTGTCTACATATGTGTCAGCTCCCTTCCTAACTGCTTTCATTCCTCTATTGCCTGTCTTCTAAACTGTGACCTCCACAAGTTCCAAAGTCCCAAATTCTACTGCCTACTTTCTGAAATGCATTGAGTCCCACTGGACCGTTACTTAAGACCATAAGAAATAGGAATGGAAGAAAGGCCATTCGGCCCATCGAGTCCACTCCGCCATTCAGTCATGGCTGATGGGCACTTCAACGCCACTTACCCACACTCTCCCCATATCCTTTAATTCCTTGCGAGATTAAAAATTTATCGATCTCTGTCTTGAAGACACTTAATGTCCCGGTCTCCACTGCGCTCCATGGAAATTAATTCCACAGACCCACCACTCTCTGGCTGAAGAAATGTCTCCTCATTTCCATTTTAAATTGACCCCCTCTAATTCTAAGGTTGTGCCCACAGAACCTAGTATCAACTGTTCACTTTATATATTAATGATCTGGATGAAGGGACTGGGGGCATTCTGGTGAAGTTCGCCGATGATATGAAGTTAGGCTGACAGGCAGGTAGTTCTGAGGAGGTGCTAGACCTATTCTGGCTTCCTTTCCTTCAACAGAATGAGTTCCAAATCTTCATCCTCAACTGCAATATCAGGGAGGAGATGGTCTAATGGTATTATCGCTGGACTGTTTATCCAGAGACCCAGATAACGTTCTGGGAACCTGGGTTTGAATCCCACCACGGCAATGGAGAAATTTGAATTCAATGAAAAAACAATCTGGAATTAGGGGTTGTAATGATGACCAGGAATCCATTGTCGATTGTTGGGAAAACCCATCTGGTTCATTAATGTCCTTTAGGGAAGGAAACTGCCATCCTTACCTGGTCTGGTCTGCATGTGACTCCAAACCGAAAGCAATGTGGTTGACTCTCACTGCCCTCTGGGCAATTAGGGATGGGCAATAAATGCTGGCCTGGCCAGAGATGCCCTCATCTCATGAATGAACTTTTAAAAAACCACAATGTCCTTTCCCTTCTATATTGCTCTCTGATTTCTTCTGTTATTATGCTCCTGACTTTGCTTCTCCAGGACTGTGCTATTCTGCATCCCTATTTATTATATTGTTGCACTATAGCCAAGAGATGTTGCAAATGCCACCTGTTACAGCCCAGGAAGGAACCACATGCAAAGAAGTTAATGTGCATTGCCACTTTCAAAGCTCCTGACAATGTCATTCAGGCTGCAATTGAGACAATAACTCAGTGAGAACCTTCTTCGTGAAGAAGCGACATTGTTCCCCGCACACTTTGGGTAGATAAACACTCTACTGAGAACTCTTTTCCACTCGTACTCCCCCTCCTCCGTTTTCCAGAAACTTGTCATTCTCTGTGTTTCCTTTGCTTACCTTACCTGTCATGTCCACGATGTAGAGGGACGCAAACTACAGATTTCTTGGAGCAAGTGGCCTGCGGATCAGCATCAAAGTCACGACAATGTTCTTCAGCTCCTGCCATTGAATGGTCCTTCAGTAATTTTACATAATTCTGGAAGCCACCAAGCATTCCAACTAGCCCAGCAAATTCCAGTAATTATCAGTGAAAAAATAGACATTGATACATTTAGATATTTCAGTAGGGGATTCTTTATGCTTTTGAATAGCTACATATGTTCAAGTCCCTGTGTTAGCTGGAGCATTGAGCTGTTGGTGTCAAATCAGGTTTAAATGATGTGTCCAGTATAATGCCTGCTATGGACAGCACCATAGTGTGTATGAGCCATGGATGTCATTTCAGAAGTAAAACAACACCCACAGCCACAAAGTTCAGCCATGACAGAGCTATACTTCATGTTCGCTGTGTGGGGAGTAGCACCCATGAACCGAGATCTACCCATAGCATAATGCATTGGGAAAATGCATCAATCTTGGAAGCAGCAATTGCACTATAATATTTAATTGCAAATTTAACAAATACAACTGGAGAGAGATGTGAGGGGAGCAGGCTGTGGATTTAAGCTGTCAGACATTGCAAAATATATGAATAATATTGGTTTGCGGGAAAAACTCTTAATGGTTTTTGAATGGAGCCAGCTGAAGCCATGATCAAACTACTGTCTACCTAAACCAATTGAGATCAATTTCAATTCGATTAGCTGCACAAATCCAGGTCACAGACTGACACAGATCAATTTATTGTGAACATGGCTCAATTTGGATAAAATCAAATGTACTTAAAAAATACTAAATCATATTAAAAATTAGTTTTCTATGCAACAGATCCAATATAAAATGATTCATGTTAACCAAAGGCTACACAGGCATGGCATCTGTGAAATGTCAAAAGTCGGGAGATGGAGCAATCTGCCCAGTAACCAAAGCTATTCACTTGAGAATCCATAGTCTCATTTTTTTCTGCGGCAAGGCACAGAAGTGGGGAAATCCTCAGCCTGAGGCCAGATGTTCACATTAACTCTGCCTCAGAGTTACACTGGACTCAAAACATTAACTCTGTTTCTCGCTCAATAAATGCTGTCAGACCTGACATGTTTGCGAGTTTTGAGAAGCTTTGTAACTCAGGTTGAGGTTCCGGATGTAGGTTTGCTCATTGAGCAGGAAGGTTCATTTTCAGATGTTTCATCACCATACTAGGTAACATCTTTAGTGAGCCTCCAGATGGAGCACTGGTGGTAGAGCCTGCTTTCTATTTAGGTGTTTGGGTTTCCTTGGGTTGGTGATGTCATTCCCTGTGGTGAAGTCATTTCCTCTGGTGATGTCATTTCCTGTTCTTTTTCTCAGGGGGTGGTAAATGGGATCCAAATCAATGTGTTGTTAATAGTTCCAGTTGGAATGCCATGCTTTTAGGAATTATCATGCGTGTCTCTGTTTCACTTGTCCTAGGATGGATGTGTTGTCCCAGTCGAAGTGGTGTCCTTCCTTATCCGTATGTAAGGACACTAGTGAGAAAGGGTCATGTCTTTTTGTGGCTACTTGATGTTCATGTAACCTGGTGGCTAGTTTACTGCCTGTTTGTCCAAAACAGGAGGCTCACTGAAGATCAGCTCATGAGAAGCCAAATGCAGTTCAGCTTGTTATTGTTAACAGTGTTAGAGGTGAAGCCCCACCAGGCCAACAAGCCTGCTCCAACAAGGCTCCAACCGGCTGACCTCAGCAAACCTGACCAGGCAGCTGAGTGGGACAGAACTTCAAAAGTGGCCAACTGAAAAGACCGTCCTTTGTGGTGGTGTCCTTGCCCCATATAGGCCTTTGTTGAAAAGCTGTCCAATAGGTATGTTTTCCCGGTTGGAGTAAAAGGTCAGTGACCTGATGAAGCCTGAGCTGCTCAGTTTTGTAGCTGCTTTTGCATTTTAAATGTGAACCCTATTGGATGTGTGAGAGGCAGTAATACCCTGGTGCCAGTGATGCTACTACAGTAGCTGCAGTGAAGTGACAGATATTGATTGCACATGAAGCATCTGATGGAGATGCCTGGCATTCACTCTCCTGTAGTTACTGTGCTTTGCAGTACTATTCAATGCCAATTCACACTCACAGGAGCATGAAGCATTGAGTACACAGTGGTACCTACACTGCCAGGACATGGCACTTGTGGCTCTAGAACCAGGATTTCTTGTGCCATCCACAAATGCTAATTTCCACAACAGCCTCCAGACAGATTGCTATCATTATGTGGGACAGTGTTTTGTTGACATCCAAGGGAAACAGAGCCTTCCTTTTCTCTTGACTGCCTGCAGCAGGACCTCTGGAGAGGGATCACTAAAGCATGGTGCTGCTTTTAGCCTGGCTTCTGACATTTCCAGGGCTGGATGAGGATAATGAGCAGAAATGAAGTGAGCTCCTGAGAGAGTGAAGTGCTGACCGGGTGCTTTTTCAAGATGACACCCACATGTTGGAGCCTGGAAGGTCCCTCCTTGCCAACAATATTTGGTATTTTACACATGCATGAACATGTATTGAACTGGCGAAATGTAAATACATGTGAAAACCTGATCCAGTTCAGAGAGGAAGTCCTTCCCTAATTTTGGGCCCGTATTGATACTTAGCCCCCAAAGAGAAAAATCCATCAAGTGGGTCAAATTTATATGGTTGGAATTGCTCTGAGTTAGAGTATGCCCTCTAACTAATTGTGTAATTTTGAATCGTAAATCTTTCATGATGTAGGGTTAACCCCAAAGCAATTCATTCATTGCATTTAGTTTTATGAATATTATGACATCTTAGAGCAAAGAGTGTACACCCGAAATGTCGATTCTCCTGCTCCTCGGATGCTGCCTGACCTGCTGTGCTTTTCCAGCACCACACTCTCGACTCTGATCTCCAGCATCTGCAGTCCTCGCTTCCTCCATCTTAGAGCAAAGCAACATTAAGGTATGGATTCATTTTTGTGGAATTTAGTTTTTTTTAACCAGTATGTAAAGCTTGCACAATTAATTCTTGTGTTCTCACTTAATTGTTTGCATTGACTTCATCATCGATTTGTTTTTCACAAGATTGGATGCTTCATTTTGTATCCAATGAACAATCACAGGACTTTCACATTCTTGTGCAGTACTGTGTTTCAATACTTGAATCAAAGTAGAGTGCTTGTTCATTCAAGTCCTCACAATACAGTGGCAATTGTAAGAATCTTTGCCATATTAAAATATGATAAGACAGAAGTAAGGATCTCATCCAAACCCTACGAAACACCAACACTTTGTAACAAGTGACACTAGAAAAACCTTTACCATTGCTGCTCCAAGATGATCTATTCTCAAAGACAATCAATAAAGTCTAATCTGATTTTAGGGTTTTGCTACTTGAACCCATTATTATAAACTTAAGAGAGGCAGCAAGCCATCCTTAGCATGAATTCAGGTTTTTGTAATTTGTTCTCCTCTGTTAACTGCAGAAAGAAAATAGATTGTGAAAGATTTTTAATAGTTAGGTATTCCTGCTGATAAATGAATTTTATGAAAGATAATTGTCTCAGGATAAGTACCATGCTCACTCCAGCTTCCACACTGACACTTCAGTTCAAAGATAGTCTGTTATCTGACTGGACACAAAAAGGTTAACACGACTGTTTCTCTCTAGCAGAGCTCATAGAACTATGCGTCTTCTGTCTGAAACATGTAAAATGAGTTTGAAAGGCAACCACAATCCAATTTTATCATTTGGGAAATAAACACTGAGTAAAGAATGATGAATCTCGGTATTGTTCTCCTACTGCCCACACGGTGTCCAGAATTCCTTTGTGTGGGATTGATTCTATTAAATGTTGTGTTCCTGTCTGCTTCAAACCAAATGCATTACATACTTAGCAGCCCACATCTCCAACTGAAGGAATTCTGTATTCGTTTATATTTATTTGCATCTGCTTTGAAGTAAATCAGTTTAAGAAGACAATCTCACCAACTATTTGGAGAACATATTTATTTTCTGCTTGATGTCCCCATCATAGCTGTTTACGAGTGATACTTCAATAAGTTGATATATTTATAAAACCTTTGAAAAAAGCTCTGAACGAAAAGGATCAGCTACATAGTTTGTAATGGGTGAATGCTACCTTTTAATATCTGGATCTGATTTAGGAATTAAGCGATTCATTTAGACATGAATTTCATAAACACCTTCTGATGGCGAGATTGGATTGGAGCCCAAATGCTTAAAATGACAATATTCTAACTGTTTTTCAGTGCCATTTGTATTTAAAAAAAGCATGATTCTCTCTTGCGACTGGTTAGAAAAGCAGATGACATGGCAATATCTAACATCCTTTCACCCCTACACTTTAAGAAGACCTTTAGCCTCCCTGTCTGGCTAGACCGGCAACTGCAATATTAAGGTGATATTACTCTAACCCGGGGGTTCTCAGCCAGGGGTTCTGGAACCCTACTCCTGAGTTATAAAAAATCCTGTGGCGTATTGAACATTATAAGGGACAATGTCAGTATCATCTCAAGACTGGCAGAATCCTTATAGAGCTCTGAGTTAACGCACAGCATTTCAATTTTCCCAGTGGACAGTGATCTCAGACAATATCCTTTACAAAGCATTGAAGGAGCACAGTTGCGCCTGCAAGTTCAAACATGTCCCACAGGACGACAAGTACAACACTGGACACTAACATTTGACAAAGAGTGAATGTGAAAACATGACAGTGTTATGAACTGTTATGATAGAAATAATGTCACTGACTCCCCTGTAACCATCAATGCATGCCACGTATGCTGTGTGCCGTGACATTTAACTCTCTAACTAAACTAACTCAACTTATAACGATGATAAAAACATGAATAAAGTGAAACCAATGTCATGGAAAATATTTACAATTTAGATTTGATAAACAGCTGTGCTACTTTTGTGATGTACTTTGTGATTATGCATTTGTTGGTCACATAACCTGTAAGAGAGAGAGTCAGGTTCTTGCTGATACAGGTAGCTTGAAGTTTATTAATGACACTACTTATTTACATAAATCCAAATGTGTAGCTTAGGTTCTGCACTTGCAGATGTTCCTGTGCATACATACATGCCATGCACTGAATAGCTGTCTGAGTAAAGATTGTACATTAACTCCATGGCTGACGAGAGATTGACTGGAGACTTGCGTGGGCACCATTATTCTGAAACATCACAAGTCACGATGTCATGTAACTGTCTTAAAGGTACAGACCTGTCTGGACTGGAATTTATGTTATAATATGTCAATGTTCTCAGTAAATCTACAATGGAGTTTGGCAGGAAAGTTGTGAACATAACACAGAGCCATTCTGTTTGACCAGGAGGTCCTTTTATAACATGCCTTTACCCGCTGACAGTGATTTTCACTAATAAGAAGCTTCCCCAATGTTGATTACACGTATTTCCCCCATGCATACCATTGGCACTATCAACTTTATTCATGTAAGAATCAGCAAAAAGCAAGAGAAGAGAAATGATACTTACCTTCTGTTCCAATGTGGGGAACAGCAAGCCAGGTCGAAACTAGTACATAAACTGGCGATATTTATTTAAAACTGAAAATGTTAGCAGCTCAAATGGAGGGGAAAATGGTGGAGTGAACAATCCGCCACCTTAGTTTTTATATCCAACAATGGGATTGACTCTGTCACCAATTGATTCTGAGGGCTGTCCAATTGTGTGATATGTTTTTGGTATTTATTTGTGATCACCTCTAGGAGGACTGTCCATTTAAGGATGGTAAGGTGAGAAATGGGACTACCCAGAACTCTGAGAAGTTGGCAGGCCAACCAGGAGAGGCGAGTACTGTCATTGTAGGTGGGTGACTGTGAGGATAATTCAAGGTGGGGGCATCATCTGAAGACTGGAACACCTGCTAAAATTAGGTAGTTACCATAACTATCCTTGTAAAGGGATCTGATCGAACAAAGTCTCAATTTTAAAATTGGCATTCCTTTCATCCATGTTATTTTTGAATGCTCACATTTGCTGTTTCCCTTTCCTGGACCATTGATGGGAGTGAGGGGCTAGAAGGAGAGTAGCAGGGCAGGAACGGCTTTCAAACTTATTGCAAAAAAAAGCACTCACTGTAAAAGCCCCAGCTCCTCTGAACAATCGAGACTCCCACTTCACAACATCAGAGTTCTGGCTTCAGATTGAATCTGGATGTTAACTGAGACTGCAAGGAGGAAGCAGCACGTGGTGAATCAGGGAGAAGCAAGAAGCCAGAACTCAGACAGGGAGGGGTGAAGCCACAATTGGAAGGTTTGGGTTCATCAAACAGAGATGAGGGTCATTTTCTACTCTCAGAGGATGGTGAATCTGTGGAATTCTTTACAGCAGGAGGCTGTAGAGGTTTGTTCGATAGATATATTCAAGGCTGAGATTGACAGATTTTTAATCTGTAAGGAAACAAGGGTTATGTAGAAAGGGCAGAAAAGTGCCTTATCAGACCAGCCATGATCTCATTGAATGGTGGAGTAGACTCAATGAGCCCAATGGCCTACTTCTGCTTCTATGTCTTATGGTCCTATGGAGCCAAGGAAGTGTCAATTGGATCACAGAAACATGGAAAATAGGATCAGGCCCTTTGACCCTGCTCTGCCATTCAATATGATCATGCCTGAACATCCAACTCATTACCATGTTCTCACTTTCCTTCCATACTCTTTGATCTCTTTCACCCTAAGAACTACATCTTATTTCTTCTTGAAGGTGTTCAATGTTTTGCCCTCAGCCATTTCCTGAGGCAGAGAATTCCACAGGCTCACCAATCTCTGGGTGAAGAAATTTCTTTTCATCTCAGTCCTAAATGGACTATCTTCTATTCATAAACCATGACCACTGTCTCTGGATTCCCCAGTCTTTGGGAATGCAGCAGGAAACATTACTGAAATGAATCTTGCAACATCCAACAAGATTATGGGTCCCATTAAAGTAGTAATATTAGCAGAATATTGTTAATGGCAGCAACTTTGAATAAAGACTTATTCGTCTCGTTATTGTTTGTTATATGAGGAAGTGCCCACTGCCAATGCTTTAAAACAAAGCCTAATAATATTGGCTAAAAAAGTCCTGCCATGTCATGAATAATAAAAAGTCACACCTTTGTTTTGGAATATAACAAAAATTCAAATGCTTTCATCCTAGAGCAAGTGCTCGTTGTTTCAACAGCTTTTTTCTTATTGCAGAGTTTCATATCAACACCCTTTGGCCACATTACAAAACATATGAGTTTATCTTGAACACATTTCACATTGGAAATGGTTAAACTGGAAGGGGATAGATTTAAAACAAGAAATGCAAGAGAGGCACAATAATTATTTTTGATTAATAGAGCATCAAAATTTCAGTTGACATCCGTAGTACAGTTCTCAATTAATGTTCGATTACTTAACTAAACATTCACCTACAACGGGTACTGCTGTCAATCTGTATTAAATACTACATTATTTGGAAACGTTTAGTGATTTAGTGGTAAGTTTAATTTCCCCTTTAAGATAAATTGGTCATTCATTGATCACTGCAGAGCTGCTTGTTTTCTGCTTTGATGGCATTTATTACACTATGCTTTCCTTGACACCTCCCACAGAGAAAACACTTAATATTTAACGAATACAGAGGCTCACCACATTTGTCTTTTTTTCCTTTTCCAGTCCTCGTACTGTTTACTGGTAAATTGTCTGACTGGGCTGGATTATAGATCCTACATGTTGATGTTGACAAGACAATTTCATTTTTTTTGCATTGATTTTGTTTTAATCTTTATATTTGGAAACTGGTAAACCAAAGTAATTTTTAACAAATAGACTTAAGTGGAAAGGCAAAGTCATATAGAGATTAAAGTGTCCATATTGTACACTAAAGGAGTACATGCTGGAATCCCAGTGACCTTTGACATTTTGACTTTGTCTATCAATCACCCCGATGACCATTCCATCAATGCTCAACCAGTTTGTCAGATGACTGGTCTCACTTTGGTGGAATGGGGTGGGAAACCACTTTAGTCATTTTTAATTTTGAACAGCTACAGTATTGACTATAAAAATGATCTTATGCTGAGCACAGGAACAGAAGCAGACTACTCACTCAACAAATCAGCTCATCCAGTCAATTGAATCATGGCTTTTCTGCATTTTAGCTGCACCTAATTCCCTTGGCTCCTTATCTCTTAATACCTTTTAAGTTACAAAACACTCAATCTCTGAGAGTGTGCGACTGATGGAAGGTACTTGGTACTCTTCCATATACAGAACTTGTCTCCTGAAGGTTCAATAGCATCAAAGACCTAAATGCCAATAGATCTTCAGAGATTCCATTTGGGGTTCCATTTAAAACTAAATGAAACCTGCAGGGATGGATTCTTTCCAGTTTGGAAAAGAAAAACCGGCAATTTTTAGCTCCTGTCAGAACCTCATAAAGTCTTAAGAGCTTTATAACCAATTAAATATTTTTGAAATGAAGCCAATGTTGTAACGTAGGAAACATGTCAGCCAATTTTCTGAAGATGATCTTTTCCTGTGACTTGCGAATTTGAATATCTCATCCAAAAGCTCCCACTTCCAGTGATGTAGCACTCTCTCAGTGCTGCAGAGTGTCAGCCTGAGTTATGCACTCACATAGTTGGAGTGGGTTTTTGAACCAATAGCCTTCCGAATCAGAGGTGTTATAGCTACCACGAGTCACAGCTTAAACTATTGGATCCATTAGCTATGGGAACCACTAGTCTCCAACTTCCTATACGATTTCATAGGGAAGGGACATTGTCTGCCCCTCACATGGACATTACAATTCCATAGCACTACTTCAAAGATGAGTGAGGTACTCTACTGTTGAGCTGAACTTGAGTTGGGGTGTACATCAGGGCCTAAGAACCGGGGCGGCAACATCTAGGAATCTACTGTGCTGGTGCTGGGGATAATGCCCCTAACCTTGAATTGCATTCAGGGGCTAAGTAAGGAGCTGTATTAAAGTGATGACTTCTGCTCCTGGTGTCCACATTATCGATGTCATTGGATTAGCCCATTCACAGACAGGTTGCCATGGTTTCCTTAGCCTCTCGATTAGATTGTTCAAACATGGTTGATGGCTTGCACATGACAAGAACCTGTTTGGTCTGGGGGAGCGGTGGTGGTGGAGGGCATATTTTTTACTGTGGGAAGTTATTGCACTGCAGCTGTCACATGCTCCTGGCTGACCAGGAAACTGTTCCCCACTGACCATGTGCCATAGGCATTTCGGAAGGATTTACAGATCGATGATCAACCTATTTATTTGCGTATGGCTCACCTTTTAGAACATAGAACATAGAACATTTCGGAAGGATTTACAGATCGATGATCAACCTATTTATTTGCGTATGGCTCACCTTTTGTGGTTGTTAGTTCCAGGGACAGGAACCTGCATGGCTTTGTGCGTGGGAAATCATGTCTCACAAACTCAATTGAGTTTTTTGAAGAAGTAACAAAGAGGATTGATGAGGGCAGAGCAGTAGATGTGATCTATATAGACTTCAGTAAGAAGTTCGACAAGGTTCCCCATGGGAGACTGATTAGCAAGGTTAGATCTCATGGAATACAGGGAGAACTAGCCATTTGGATACAGAACTGGCTCAAAGGTAGAAGACAGAGGG
>NC_057729.1:47806093-47827780 GCF_004010195.1 Chiloscyllium plagiosum
ATGGAATGAGCTGCCAGAGGAAGTGGTGGAGGCTGGTACAATTGCAACATTTAAGAGGCATTTGGATGAGTATATGAATAGGAAGGGTTTGGAGGGATATGGGCCGGGTGCTGGCAGGTGGGACTAGATTGGGTTGGGATATTTGGTCAGCATGGATGGGTTGGACCAAAAGGTCTGTTTCCATGTTGTACATCTCTATGACTCTGTGACTTTATGACTCAGACATAACGATGCTGCCCACCGTGCCTCCCACTAAACCAGAACAGTGGCTATACTTAAAAGTAGTCACATCACTGCAGAGAACTTTGGGAATCCCTAAGGACATTAAAGCACAATAATCAGCATCATTAGCGTACAATCAGCATTTTAGCAACGTTCCTTTTTGAAAAAAAACAAATTGCACACTAAGATCCACAAACAGGTGTTTGCTCTGGATGGAGGACTTTCAAAAACTGCAGATTGATTTTTATTAAAATTAAAACCTACGATTTTGAAAACTCTGGTGCAGCTCTTGATAAGTCTTGAAAGCAAAAGGAAGCTTTTTTTAAAAAAAATGGAAGCATTGCCAAAGCAGCAGAACTTGCCTCTTGTATCCAGTTTTGGATTCTGTGCCCCAAACTACCCCCCATTGCCTCCAGTTACTGTGTGATATTTCTTGTCCCTCTCGATGAACCTATCCTCAGTTATAATGGATTTGTTCAACTAGCTGTTGACAGACGGACTGTTTCACACCATCCTTTCTCTTTCTGTGTGCCAGATAGCAGGGGACTGACAGGCTTGTCTCACATTCTTTCTCACTGTCTCCTTCTGCGGTTTGACATCTTCATTAAGGCAGCAGAGACTTCACTGGAGAGTAGGTTGGCCCCTTGACGTAAACAGAGCTGAGTGCTCAGCCACTTTCGCAGCTAACCATTTATACCCATTCAATTTGATTTGATTTATACAATCATCTGGCCTTGTTTTTAAATTAAAGGTGAAATCTTTCTTTCAAAAGATTTCACCTTACTTCCTCCATGTGCAGGCTCTGATCTCTGACACACCATCTGAAGAATGAATATCCTGTTTCTTCGTCTCATTACATTGCCACCTTGGCCACTCACTAATATGTTAAAGGAATGTGTGGGTGTCAATTCTTTGAATCATTCCTCACCACAGTGCCAAAAAATAGCGTTCACGCCTATAATTCTGCTTCATACACATTGCCAGTGACTCAAGTGAAAAAGGTAGCATTGAGGTGAAGCAAAGGGGAAAAATAGGAACCCTTGTAATGAAGGCAATCTTTAAATCATTGTCAGGCATTACCACACTTTAATATTTAATGATTCACAAAGTCTCTGCATTCGTATAGCATTTTTCATGTTTTCAAGACCATGCAAAGGGTAACTAACAGCAATAGATGTCGGATTAATTGCACATCTTACAATTGATAAATTGTTTACCATTAAAGATATGAAGGGATTTAGGTTTCCATGGTCATTGTCTCATTGAATGGAGGAACAGGCTGTCAATCCTATGCTCCTCCTGTTATGTGGTGCTGACTGAAGGAGTGCCATGACCATGTACAGTAATGCTAGCTCATTCATGGACACATTAAACTGTTAATTACAACATGTGTTTTCTAAAACGATGAGACACAGTCACGAGATGACTGCAAATGTAAATTCAGAGGTCTCTGGAGAGGAAACTCGGGATATCACAGTTGAAAGAGTCAAAGAAGCTTCAAAAGAGGAAATGAACTACAAACTGAACTCAGATTCCTTGTGAGTACCTCAGACTGTGAACATGATGGGAGAAAAGGCAACAGTCTGTGCGAAAGACATGTTTGCATTTTCCCCTGTCAAGAATAGACAGGGACAAAGATTAACTTATGTTTCAATCCTGGTCTGCATGTGTTAGTGGGCTGAATTACTTGCGTATCCTCACCTGGGATCAGGAATTACAGGTAGTACTTCTATAACATGATAGTGGTATTCTTCTGCAACCCCGCATTATAGAAAAAACACGTTTTAGAAACAATGTTGGCGATTTAACCACGTTCCAGCCTACACAAGTTTCAAACATTCACACTTTAGAAACAGTGTCCCCAACTTGTCAATCGCATTACAGCAAATTCACGCTACTGAAACATGTGCTATAACAGAATGACCTGTTGTGTACTGTGATAGTTGTAGTTGAAGAACCCTCCACTAGTCACCTCTGTATTTCAGGTGGACGTCTCTTTTGCTCTGACTACTGAAACTGTTATGCAAGCCATTTTGAAAGAAAACAGAACAAAACAATTTCTGCTGACTTGCAAAGCAAAGAATCCCAAAATCAATTGCTCGAATATCAATGTTCCATTATCAAGCTTCATGAATGGCCCAGGGACTGATTTGTACATCTTTTAACATCTATTTTTTTTTGGAGTCAGTTCGCATTTCTCATCCCTGTGTATGTGCATTGTGATATTATTTCTTCTCATGTTTGGTAACTAATAAACTCACTTTCTCATTCATTCAAGAAAGACTGGCTAAATTAACTTCTTTTAAAACATAAGTTGATTTGGTCTAGGAGAAAGATATTCACAAGGGAGGGGGTCCTTTTAAAATTAACCTTGGTGTGACCAACTGAGAGAGCAGTTGAATTGAACAGGAGAGCTGGTTCATCCTGCCTCACCTCGGAGCTTAGGAGTTTGTGGGATCCCGTTTGGAAAAATAATAATTGGGGAACATTGTGCAGGAACTGGTCACAACATTGAGCAATGCTAGGGGTGCCACTGTGGCTCAGTGGTTAGCACTGCTGCCTCACAGCGCCAGGGGGCCCAGGTTCGATTTCAGCCTTGGGCAACTGTCTGTGTGAAGTTTGCACATTCTCCCCATGTCTGCATGAGTTTGCTTTGGTTTCCTCCCACAGTCCAAAGATGTGCAGGTTAGATGAATTGGCCATGCTAAATTGTCCATAGTGTTCAGGGATGTGTTTGTTAGGGGTAAATGTAGAGTAATAGCGTAGGGCAATGGTTTGGGTGGGATACTCTTCAAAAGGTCGGTGTGGACCTGTTCGGCCGAGGGGCCTGTTCCCACACTATAGGGATTCTATGAATCTAAATGATTGATGAAGTATCTAAATTTGCCAATGACAGCAAGATAGGAGAGTACATTATGAAGATGAGCTTGAGATTCTGCAAAAGACTGAATAATTAAGTCAGCAAAAATTTGGCAAATGGAATATAATGTGGGGAAATGTCCACTTTGGCAGAAAAAATAGAAAAGCAGCATATTTTTAAATGGAGAGAGGTTACAGAACTCTGAGGTATACAGAGAGCTATGTGTCCTGGAACATAAATCATAAAACTTTAGCATCCAGGTACAGCAAGTGATTAGGAAAGCAAATGTAATAACGACATTTATTGCAAGGGGAATGGAACATAAAGGAAGAGAATTTTTACTGCAGCTACATGAGGTGAAACCACACCAAGGAGTATTGTGCATAGCTTAGGTCTCCTTATTTGAAGAAAATGTATTGTTGCATTAGTAGCAGTTCAGAGAAATTCTGTTCAGTTTATTCTGGAATGAAAGGCTTATCTTATGGAGAAAGGTTGAACAGGTCTCAGTTCATTACACTTTAGAAGAATGAGAGATGCTTGTAATACAAAAGCTTGAGGGTACTTCATAGAGTGGAGATTAGAGCGATGCTCCCTTCTGTTGGGGAGACTGGAACAAGGTGAACATTCAAGAATAGAGTCTTTTACTTTTAGGAACAAGTCAGACTCTCAGACTATCATTCTTCCATGGAATGCTCTTCCCCAGAAAGCAGTAGGGACTGGGTCATTGAATATAATCATGGACATAGATAGATTTTTGTTAGAAATGAGTTAAGAGTTAGGAAGAGCAGACCAGGGAAGTGGAAGTTAGACCACATGAGACCTTGTTGAATGCAAAAGAGTCTCAAAAGGCCAAATGGCCTTCTTATGTCCTAGTTATTCTCGAAGCAAGGTGCTTTGATTTGATTTGATTTATTATTGTCACATGTACCAAGGTACAGGGAAAAGTATTGTTTTGCGTGCTAACCAGACAAATCTGCCTTTCATAGGTACATCAGGGTCACAGAACAGAATATCTGAATACAGTGTTACAGCTACAGAGAAGCTAAAAAGAAAGATCAACTCTAATATATGAGGGGTCCGTTCATAAATCTGATAACAGTGGACAAGGGACTGTTCTTAAATCTGTTGGTACATGTTTCTGTCTTCTGCCCACTGGAAGAGGGGTGGGAGGGGTCTTTGATTATATTGACTACTTTTCCAAGGCAGCAGGAAGTGTAGACCGGGTCAATGGAAAGAATGCTGGTTTTCATGATGGACTGGGCTGCATTCACAACTCTGTAATTTCTTGATGTCTTGGGAAGTTGCCATACCAAGCTGTGAAGCACCCAGTTAGGATGCTTTCTATGGTTCATCTATAAAAATTAGTAAGGGTCATTGTGGACATGCCAAATTTCCTTAGCTTCTGAAGAAACAGAGGCATTGGTGTGCTTTCTTGACTAGTGTCAATGTGGATGGACCAGGACAGATTGTTGATGATATTTATTCTAAGAACTTGAAGCTCTCGACCATCTCCACCTCAGCACCATTGATACAGGCAGGGGCGTGCCCTGCACTCCACTTCCTGAAGTTGATGGCCAGCTCCTTCATTTTGCTCACATCAAGGGAGAGTTTGTTGTCTTTACACCATGCCACTATGCTGACAGATTTTATCGCACGCCTCTGGAGCAGGTGGGACTTGTACCCAGGCCTCTGGGCTCTAAGGTAGAGACACGAACACTGCATCACAAGAGCTCTTCCCTACATGTTCCTGTTGCACAGTACCAGTGTTTGTGCAAGCTGCATCAGTTAGTAGTATTGTTGTCTCAGAGTCAGAAGTTTGCAGATCAATTCCCACTCCAGAGAGGGGAGCAGGAAAATAATTGAATTGAATTGAATTTATTGTCACGTATACCAAGGCACAGTGAAAAGCTTTGTCTTGCGAGCAATACAGGCAGATCACAGAGTTAAGTAGCATATATGTTAAATAACAGGTAAACAATGGCAAAAACAAAAACACAGGTATAGGCAAATGTTAAGAGTTTGTGAGTCCATTCAGTATTCTAACAACAGTCGGGTGGAAACTGTTCAGAAACCGACTGGTGCGTATGTTCAGGCTTCTGTACCTTCTTCCCGATGGTAGAGGTTGTAGAAAAACATTGCCAGGGTGGGATGGATCTTTGAGAATGCTGGCGGCCTTTCCTTGACCACGGGCATGGTGGATGAATTCTATAAATGGGAGGTTGGCCTTTGTGATTGTCCAGGCCGAGGTCACCACTCCGAGGTAACCGTCTCCAATCTTGAATGGTACAGTTGCCACACAAGGTAGTGATAGGCTGTCACTCTAGCACTGCACAATCAGAGCAGTCATCATTGGCCTGAAATATTAAACCCAGAATCCGACTGCTCTCTTAGGTGGGTTTTTAAGATCCCATGGCACTGGCTGAAAGAAAAACAGAAGGGTGCTGGCCAATTTTTATCCCTCAACCAACATCACTAAAAATAAGAGATTACCTGATCGTTATGGCTTTGCTCTTTGTAGGAGTTTGCTAGGCACAAATTCCTTGCTATACTTGAAGATCCAACTACAACTCAATAGTATTTAATTCAATGCTAGGTTCTTTGGGACATTCTGAGCACATAAAAGGTGCTTACCATACACAACACACATCTGTATTTTCACAGAACTCAAACACACAGGATGTCAAGATTCATCATTTTAACCACAACGATAACAGCAACATGGCTTCAATCGAGGCAAAGTTGTTTTGGTATGCAGAGGTTACTTACCCAGCATTCAGATGCTTCTAGTGGGTCATTCATAGTCATCAGTTAACAGCATGTATTTCTTTTTAAATTCAGAAGACGTTTCATCTTTGGTAGGCATATACGTCCGCCCTGTGCCTTCTGGGATTCAGGCAGAAGCAACTATTGCAAGGGAGAAATGCCTTTTCATTTTATTTGTTCATAGGGTAAGGGAATTGCTGGCTCAGTCAGCATTTACTGCCCGTCACTTAAAATCCTGGAGAAGGTGTTTGCGAGCTGCCTCATTGAATCACTGCTGGACTTGGGATGTAAGGACACCCACAGTGATGTTAGAATGAAGGTTCCAGGATGTTGACCCACTGCCAGTGAAGGAAAAACAATACAATTCCAAATTAAGATGGTGAGGGGTATGGAGGGGAACTTTCAGGAAGTGGGAATCCCATGCATGGAAGATGGTGTCAAAGGACGCGTGGTGAATTTTTGCTATGCATCTCCAAATGTTACAGACTATTGCCACTGTGCATCAGCGGGGAATGTTGAAAATAGTGGATGGAGTGGCAATCAAGTGTGCTGCAATGTCCTGGGTGGTGTCAAGCTTCTGCAGCATTGTTGGAGCTGCATTCATTCAGACAAGTGGAGAGTATTCCATCACATTCCTGATTATGCTTTGTAGATGGTGGACAGGCTTTGGGAGATCAAGAGATGAGTTACTTGCTGCAGGATTCCTTGCCTCCGACACGCTCTAGTAGCCACATGGCTAGTCCTATTCAGTTTCTGGTCAATGGTAATTCCTAGGTTGTTGAAAGTGTGCAATTCAGCAGCGTTAATGCAATTGATTGTCAGGGAGAAATGGTCAGATTCTCTCTTGCTGGACATAGTCATAGCACACTTGGGTGATGCAACCATTACTCATCAGCAAAAGCCTGAATGCAGTCCAGGTCTTGCTGCACATAGAGATGGACTACTTCAGTATCTAAGGACTCATGAACATTCCTGAATATTGTGCAATCAACAGCGACCTCCTCGTCCTATACCCTCTGATGGAAGGAAGCTTATTGATGAAATTGAAGATGCTCGGGTGCGGAAACTATCCTGAGGTACTTCTGCAGAAATGATTGGGTCTGAGATGATTGGCCTCCAACAACAACAACCTTCTTCCTTTGTGCCAGATATGACCTCAACTGGCAGAGAGTTTTTCCTGTGATTGTCATTGACTCCAGTTTTGCTTGGGCTCCTTGATGCCACTCAATCAAATGCGGTATTGATGTCAAAGGCAGACACTGCCATCTCACGTCTGAAGTTCAGCTCATGTTGAACCAAAGCTGGAATGCGGTCATGGGCTGAATGGTCATGGACAAAACCACATCAGTCAGCAGGTGATTCCTTTGCAAGTGCTAGTTGGTAGCACTTTGTCAGCCTCTCCCTTCAGTTGGCTGCAGATCAAGAGTAGACTGATGGGGTGTTAATTGGCCAAATTGGATTTGTAGACCGGGCATACCTGGGCAACTTTCCATACTTCCGAATAGATGCCAATGTTGGATCTGGACTGGAACAGCTTAGCTACAGCCACTGTTAATTCTGAAGCATAAGTCTTCAATATTATTGTCAAAATGTTGTCAGAGCCCAGTGGCTTTAGCCATTTCTTTCTGTCACCTGGAATGAATACAATTGGCTAAAATCTGGCATCTATGATGCTGAGGTTCTCAAGAGAATGCCAAGATGAAACATCTACTCAGTACTTCTGGCTGAAGACTGTTGTGAATGCTTTGTTGCATTGATGTTCTGGGCCCTACCATTGTTGAGGATGGGGATATTTGTGGAGCTTCCTCCTCCGATTAGTTCTTTGATTGACCTCCACCATTCACAAATGCACGTGGTACGACTGCAGATCATAGTTGTAAGCTGTTGCTCATGTAATTGATTAGGCCTGTCAGTTTCATGTTGGTACTGTTGTTTCATATACAAGTAGTCCTGTATTGTTGCTTCCACTGTCTGTCACTTCATTATTCAGAATGCCTGGTGTTGGTTCTGGCGTGCCCTCATGCAGTCTTCATTGAACCAGGGTCGAACTCCTGGCTTGATGATAATGTTAAAGTGGTGATATGCCAGTCCTTGAGGTTACTGATTGTGGTTGAATACAATCCTGCTGTTGATGATGGCCCAAAGAGCCTTCATTGTCCTGAAGAGTGGTTCAACCCGAGACATCGACTTTTCAGCCTCCCGATGCTGCCTGGCTTGCTGTGTTCTTTTAGCCTCCTGCTTGTCTACCTTGGACCCCAGCATCTGCAGGTTTTTGTTTTAAATCTCTTGATAAGTGTGGCAACCTTTGTTAAACAATCGGTGGCCACCTGAATATGAATTTCCTAATGTATGGGTCAGAATTCTAGATGGTGAGACCTTGTGGTCAGAGGGCAACAGGCAGCAGAAGTATGGTGCAATGCTTAAAATTTTCAGCCTTCTTTTTCTTCTCTAAATCCCTCAAAAAATGAGTTGAAAATCGCTGGGGAAATTTCTGGGATATTAACTACAGTAACGCTCAATAAAACTGAGTTTGGAGCATGGTGTGGTAATGATTAAAATACCTAATGGGTTCATTCATTGAAATACTTTTTTTTGGCTATGTGAATTGAAGACAATTAGTCAATGAAAATGCCAGAGCTGCAGTCATGAGATTTTCCTAGAAATGTTTCATAGCGCAGTTAAATCAATTCTCACTAAGTAGTGGTGAATGTGCTCCACTTTACAGCTTGCACTCAGACATTATTGCCAGCTATAATCCCCATTTTAGCTATTAGCCCAGTGCAGACCCTGAAGGGCAAAGGTCACAGCTAAAGACTAATCGATCTTATTTGCTTGTCCAATTAATCTTTACTACAGGGATGGAGACACAGTAAAACTGTTAGCAAGCCTTTCTGATCAGGAAACAAGGACCATTCATCAGGTTACAGCACTGTACTCTGTGTCACTGCAGACAGAGCAGAAGAAAAATCACCCACGGATGATACTGCACTGTGCAGAGAGTCCCTCTAGACTATGTTAAGGCTTTCAGGACTTGGCTCGCACTTCAACAAATACCTGTTAAATTTTAACAACTGGGAAGGAAGTGTTATTATGAAATGTCGAATTGAGAAGTGAATGAAGCTCATGCTGAATTGGGGAAAACCTATTCAAACAAGCGACAGCCATTCAGGGCAACAAATCAGCAGCAAATGAAAGGAGTATGGTAAAGCAAAACAAATTTGTTGCCCAAAATCAAACAGCAGAGGGTTTCTGTGTTTTGTTCTGTCACGGGGACAATTTGTTATTCAAAGTTTCTTCCTGGTATTGAAATTCCACTCCCAAATCAATCTTACAATTTCAGGATTCATTAACCTCTGCTGTGTTGAATAATTAGAAATAAATTCACATAAAAAAGATGGGTGGAGTGTTTTAACCTTTACCCCGCTGCATGAACAGGGACTCCATATGCGATTGAATAAACAATAAATCCATTCAGGAGTACTGGGTAATTCACGCTCAGCTAAATGAATGGCATTGCCAACATACATACACAGGAAACTTTGTTTTAACCAGCACCTTATAAATTAGCACTCTTCATAAACCATCAAAAATTATATATCTCAAATGCGTATTATTTATTGTATTATTCTGTCCAATTACGATTATATTTTAAATTTATTTACCTCAAGTGAATATACTTGTTGTTCAATCAAACCACCACACAAAATATCAACAGTTGATTCAATTTGGAGTCAATTTCTCCTCAAATACCTTGACCAACTGCAATGTCCAAGTAGGCAGTCGAGGGTGCAAGTTCCAGTAAAGTTTTATTTAAGGCATCGTTATTTATGTGATTTATGCTGTAAATAAAGTGTAGCAGTTCTATTACCTACTGTGTGTTTTAACATTATGTGGACCTCTTGATTATCCGCAATATTTGATCAATCATCACACCCCTGGTCCCACAGATGATGCTTACACATGCACAATCTCAGAGGATGTACTCCGAACCATTGTCAGCACCTTTACAGAGCCAGATGAAAGTATGCATCTCATCCTGAACATCTGCAAGACAAAGGTCCTCCATCAACCTGGCCTGGCATTGTGGAGCGAACCCCCCACGCCCACCAATCATCAAGGTCCATGGGGAGGGCTGAGAGAATGTTGACCAAGATGGACCCAATCAAATTACTAAAGCACATTCACCAGAGCCAAAAGGAGCTTGAGAAAGGTTAAACAAAAAGACAGTAAGGAAGTAAATTGACATTGCTAACGCACAAGTTGATAATTGACCATGTTTGCAATGGAAAGTCAAAATGCATAATCTCATCTTGTTGTACTTGCAAGGACAGTTTGTATCAGTAATAGAATCACTGGAATGTCTGCTCGTAGCTGGTGCAATAAATGTAGTGCAAGGAAACTGAGTCCATTGGTAAATGATCAATGTCACACAGCAATTTTACCCTTTTGTTTTACTGGTGTCTCAAATGGCAATAGTGCTGAATGAGGTGATAGCAATAAGAATTGTGCACTTTCCCTTCAGTACATCCTCTCCCTACTGGACAACATTCTCATAAGGAGTTGGTGAGAAAAAGAGTTTAGGATGCCAACTTCATAGCACATGTGAACTGCAGATGGCAATGCTAATACACATTGCTACCATACTTTTGTATATTTGACCAGGCATCATCGGGTCTGGAGTCAATGTTAAGCCCCTCCCAAAATTTGTACCACTGGCCACCACCTATCCTGGTGAATGGTGATGTCTGAACATTGTCTACAAGGTGTGATTCCATGAAAATCACTGTTGCTTGACCATCCTGTGAGACACCTCTTCCAACTTTAACGTTAATCCCAATGTTGGTAAGGAGTTGACAGGGCTAAGTTTCTCCTCGTTTCTGGTGTTTTGGTCCTTTCAATTTAATTCTGTCTTTGAAACCTTCTAAAAGATTTTACAACTAAATTTCTTGCTAGGCCATTTCAGAGGGCAATTAAAAGTCAACCACACACTGCTGCAGATCAGATTAGGATGGCCATCTGCCTTTGCTAAAGGACATTAGTTAACCAGATGGATTTTCACAATTGACAATGGTCACCTTTAGACTTTTACTTCCAGAGTTTATTCAATTCAAATTCCACCATCTGCCACAATGGCATTCAAACCCAAGTCTCTAGCTCCTTGCCTGGGTCTCTGGATTGTCCAGCAACAATACCAATGCACCATCATCTCCACTGTTTAATATAAAATTGGCCAGATGATTAATCTTTATTGGTGATCTTAGTTGAAGAATATATATTGGTGACCTTTCTGGCAATGGGGACATTCACATCCATCTTAGATAGACCTCTGCGGAGAAACAGCACCTCCAACAGTGTAACCCAGCCTTAACTCTAGCACTGGGAATATCAGCTTAGGTTTTATACACAGGCATCCCATGTGTCTAGAAAGTGCAACAATTTGTTTTAGAAGTGACAACGTAAATGAGCCAAGGCTGCCATCATAAATAAAAAACACATAATGGAGATTCTGACCAGGGGACTCATTTCACAATATCTGAGACATGCAACAACGACAAATTCCAGACCATTTGACATGAATGCAAGCATCAGAGAAGGAAGCAAGTATGAAAGACACATAATTATTCTGTGAATACCACTGCAGCTCTTCAAAAGCATTTTTGTATAAGTCATAATGTAACAACCTAGTGTATTTTATAAAAATGCGATTCCAAATTTAATGTGGAGAAATTGAGGAGGCATCTAATAGTCAAAATTTTAAAATTGTGTTCTAAAGAGGGTCACTGGACTCAAAATGCTAACTCTCTTTTCTGTCCACAGATGCTGTCAGACCCACTGTGGTTCTCCAGCACTTTCAGTTTTTGATTATATCAAACTTGCAAGGTTTAACATCAAAAATCAAATCACCAGGTTATAGACCAACAAGTTTATTTGAAATTGCAAGCTTTTGGAGCTCAGCTCCTTTCTCAGGCATGGTATGGAGAGGAGCTTCAAAAGCTTGCAATCTCAAACAAACCTGTTGTCCTATAGCCTGGTATCATTTTATTAGGTGAATTGGCCATGCTAAATTGCCCGTAGTGTTAGGCAAAGGGGTAAATGTAGGGGAATGGGTGTGGGTGGGTTGTGCTTCGGCGGGTCGGTGTGGACTTGTTGGGCCGAAGGGCCTGTTTCCACACTGTAAGTAATCTAATCTAATCTAATCTATTTTTGACTTTGTCCACCCCAGTCCAACTCCGGCATCTCCACATCAAAGTTTCAACATAAACAAAAACAAATGTCTGGCAGAAATGTCTTAGATTGGTTCAAAACGTACCTGGAGGGATTTGAAATGAAACATTAAGCAGACAGAAAATTGGCATCATGATTCAATACCCGCTTTGCAATCAGTTAAAACCTTATTTTATTCCCAATAACCTGGAATAACTGACAATAAATCTACTGTATGGATTTCAAGAACCATGCCGTAAGGATTCAGAGTCTTTACAAAACTAACAATGGCATAGTAAGAGGATTCAATTAGCTGCGAGAAGGTATCCATTAGACTGTGCTTCAGAATGCTTGTTATTGGATCAACACTTTCATTGTTTACAACTTCTGATTTAGAGAAGTCTGATAAACTCACAAGCTGAATCTCAGACCTCCATTCATAACAAAACAGATCAATCAGCATCGTGCAGTGAGGAATTTTACATTTAATCAGAATATAAGGTAGAGCTATTAGCATTTAATCCCCTCAGACTTCACTGATGTATGATGTATGCAAAATCTGTCAAGAGTTTTACTGCATCTTCTGTGTAGAAGCCAATTTCATGATTAAGCATTATTACTATTTTTATCCCATGAATAATTTCTACGTATATATTCAAAATTATTTTGCTTTGTTCCTGTACAACCAGAGCAAGGGAAAGAGACCAAACATATGATTAAAGATCCCCACATTGCTTGATCATGAAGGTGCAATGAAAAAACACAAGTTTGTCAATCAAATACACAGTGACCTATTGTGACCGTATACCTCAACTTCATGACAAAGTATAGTAATTACCCTACCGCCATGCCTCATTAATAAAAGCCTCCTAATAGTTTCAAGCTGAATCATTTTCAGTACCTTAATCTACAAAGGAGCACTTAGAAGTAGCAGAATATTAGCTAACTGAAGGATACATATTGAAGATGATCTGTAAAAGAATCAGGATTAGCAAGACAAAATAAATCAAGCAGCAGGTTGCAATCTCGTGTACACCGCTTGAATAATGAGTTGTAATGTTCAAAAGAGAATTGAACAAAAAAAGTGCAATTCTCCAAGGCTGATGTGGGAAAAAGGCAAGAGAGGGTATTAATGAGACAGCACCTTCAAATGAGCTCAATGAGTCAAATGGCCTCCTTGTGCACTAGTTCTAGGAATGGAATAGGTGATTCAGGGCTGTGCATGAGGGTTATATGCCCATTCATGGAGCACCTGACCTTGGTCTTGAGATGGACAGCAGTGGAAGAAATTTTGCACATTGCCACATGAAAAGGGAGGAAATGAAGGGGAAACTATTCTATTGAAATGCCCCCCACTAGTCAGGCAGCTTCTGACGAGCAGGAGTACTGACCTTTCGGGCATAAGTCCTTCATCAGGATTAGCAAGACAAAATAAATCAAGCAGCAGGTTGCAATCTCATGTGCACTGCTTGAATGACGGGTGAAGTTTTCCTGATGAAGGGCTTATACCCGAAACGTCGATTCTCCTGCTCCTCGGATGCTGCCTGACCTGCTGTGCTTTTCCAGCACCACACTTTCGTCTCTGATCTCCAACATTTGCTGTCCTCTCTTTCTCCAAATTTACTGATGTAGAATGGTAATATGGCCAGAAAAGGGTCAGGGAGGAGGAAAATACACCTCAGTTAAGTAGATGCAATGAGAAAGTTCAGTGCCAGACCTGGATATAAAGTTGGTTAAGTGATAGGAAACAGAGTGGTGGTGAATAGTTCTTTTTTGGACTGAAGGACAATGTAGAATAGGAGGCTCCAGAAGTCACACAAAGACATCTGCTTTACTTTATATATATGAATGACCTGGACTTGAGTGTTCAGTACATAATTTCAAAATTTCTCGATGCGAAATCTTGGAAGCATTGCAAACTCTCAGAGGAGTCGTCATAGACTTCAAGAGAATATTCGCTGTTTGGTGGAATTGAAAGGTAAGGAAATGTAGTGGGGAGACTTGTGAATTAATACGTTTGGTAGGAAGAACCAGGAGAAGCAAAGTAAAATAAAGATTTTATTGTAAACAATTGTAATGTTGATGCTGCAGCAGAGGCATCTGGGGGTAGACAAGCTATTGTTAAAAGGTGGCAGGAGTGCATGTGGACAAAGTTAAAAAGGCATATTGGATCCAGGGCATTATAAACAAAGAAAGTGAGTACAAAAACAGAAACAATAAGATAAGCCTTTATAAAACACTAATTCAGCCTCAGTTGGATAATTGTGTTTAATTCTAGACACTATACTTTAAGAAGGGTGCAAAGGCATTAGAGAGGGAAAATATGCTTACAAGAATGGTTCCAGGGATGAGGGACTTCAGTTACGTGGATAGTTTACAGGTGCTGGCTTGTTCACTTCAGAAAAGATATGGTTAAGAGGAGATTGGATAGAGGTGTTCAAAGTCATGAGAAACCTGGACAGAGTGGACAGAGAGAAACTGTTCCCATTGGTGGAAGGATCAAGAACCAGAGGTAGTTGATGAAAGAAATGACAGAGGGAACGTTTTCCTACATGGTGGTTAGAAACTGGAGCAGACTGAAATGCATTTTTTCAGTGTGGTAGTGGAAGGTCCAGTCATGTCTTTAAAAAGGGCATGGGATTAGCACTTAAACAGAAAACAACTTTGCAGAGATGTGAGAAAGGATGAGGAGATGTGAGAACAGGTATAGCTCAGTTGCTCTTGCAAACACAGACAAGAGCAAATGAATAGCCTCCTTTCTGGCTGCAATCTTTCCATTATTTTACAATAATAACCAGGTACACCTCCAGTTTAGAATACCCTGTAATAAGACTATAAGACATAGGAGTGGAAGTAAGGCCATTCAGCCTATTGAGTCCACTCTGCCAATTAATCATGGCAGATGGGCATTTCAACTCCACTTACCCACACTCCCCCCATCGCCCTTAATTCCTTGCAAGATCAAAAATTTATCAATCTCTGCCTTGAAGACGTTTAGTGTCCCAGCCTCCACTGCAATCCATGGCAATGAATTCCACAGGCCCACCATTCTCTGGCGAAAGAACTGTCTTCTCATTTCCATTCTAAATGTAATCTGACATAATTCATTTAGGTTTTGATGCATTTACCTGTAGATGGAATTAGCAGCAAACATCAGTAATCTAAACCTTAAATGATGACAGCTGTTGTAGCTCGGTGAAGAAAGGTCTAACTTCTATAATGAGGTTCCTCTGTCTATCACCTGTTTCATTTCTCACTGTCCATGTGTCACAATGATGGCATGGTTGTAGAGATAATTCCATTTTATGGGATGCAAATGCAAACTTTTGCTGAAAGTGCTCTCCACCAATCACGTTCTTCCAATGTCCTTTCAGATTTCCAAATCTGCAATAAAACCTTTTTCTCTCCCAAGGGGATTGATGTGATGGGGAGATGCAGAGTTATTCAGAACACTGTCCATTCATCTCTAGCAGTTGTATTCAAATCTGAACTGATCAGATGAAAGTCTCTGCTCTCCGATGACTGCATCACAATGACTCTAAGTGAGAACTATTTGTGGCAGCCTCAATGTCATGTTAAAGCAATTTATTTTATCTGTTTAGGGTGGATTCAGGGATCTCACAGCTCAATTAGAAGGTTAACAATGATTCTCCTGATGTTCAGGTCAACCTTCTTCCTTGCCTAAACATGAAGAATGGATTATTCATTGAATTTGTTGTTTGTGAGGCCTTGCTTCTGCTCTTTAAATTGGTTGTCAGTGAAACACTTCCATAATCCTTATGATAAAATGCTAAAACAAAGGTGAATTCCATCTTCCTTCAACATCATAAGCACAAGAACTCATATTCTGAATATTTTCTCCTTGTCTTGATCAAGATGGGATTATCAGAAACTGTCATTACCTTCAATAACAGCTGTTTTCATTGGAGAAAAGAAGGTTTAGGGGTGACTTGATAGAGGTGTACAAGATGATTAGGGGTTTAAATAGGGTTGACCATGAGAACCTTTTTCCACGTATGGAGTCAGCTATTATGAGGGGGCATAGCTTTAAATTAAGGGGTGGTAGGTATAGGACAGATATTAGGGGTAGATTCTTTACTCAGCGAGTCGTGAGTTCATGGAATGCCCTGCCAGTAGCAGTGGTGGACTCTCCCTCTTTATGGGCATTTAAACGGGCATTAGATAGGCATATGGAGGATAGTGGGCTAGTGTAGGTTAGGTGGGCTTGGATTGGCGCAACATCGAGGGCCAAAGGGCCTGTACTGCGCTGTATTTTTCTATATTCTATGTTCTATACCAGGTTAAAAACAAGGATTGCAGATGCTGGAAACCAGACTCTAGATTAGAGTGGTGCTGGAAAAGCACAACAGGTCAGGCAGCATCTGAGGAGCAGGAAAATTGACGTTTCAGGCAAAAGCCCTTCATCAGGAATAGCACATACCATCCTATCAGCTATCACATACCATCCTATCAACCTATCAACTGTTCACATAAACTCTGACAGAGTCGCATCAATTCAGATATCCAGTCATGATGGGAAATACTCCCAGATCAGTGTTCTCCATTGATAATTGTAATCTTACAATTACAGAATATTATTCTGTTATTTTCCATACGTATTTTTGCTCTGCTATCTGAATGGGAGTTCAAGTTTTTTACTGTGAATTAAAGGAAAAATCCGACACTCCTCTCAGTTGGTATCAATAATCTGGGCAACTTCATGACCATCACAAAAAGTCAAAGGCTCAACAATGTCACTTGGTTTCTGATGCCATGACAGCTGATTCCAAAATATGTAGTACAACTTTATCAAGATCTGAATGCCACAAGATCTCTTCCTTATACACAGCCTCTGCAATTATCTCCACTTCCAGCTACAGATTTTTACCAGCCACTGTGAATGCACTCCACCCCAGTCCTCTAAACCCGAACCTACTGGCTGAACTGTCTATGTCTTCCATAGGGGTAAAAACAATGACTGCAGATGCTGGAAACCAGATTCTGGATCAGTGGTGCTGGAAGAGCACAGCAATTCAGGCAGCATCCGACGAGCAGCAAAATCCATATGTCTTCCATAGCTCCAGTGTAATCGAGAGCAAACAAAAGGTCCTCTGGGGCTATGGCAATGTATTTACAATGGGATCAACTATGCAAACGTCACAGTTTATGATGATCCATCAGTTTTGTCCCAATCAATGATGAGAGCACAGATCCCTGAGATGACATCTCTCCCCCAACTGATCCAGAGCAACAGATTGCATCACTTTGTCCTGTGTTGCAGTTCCCGAATCAGACCTTTGATTTCCTGCAATCAGTTAGAGTCACAGAGTCATAGACTTGTTCCCTCTAGCACGGAAACAGACCCTTCAGTCCAACTCATCCATGCCGACCAGGTATCCCAACTTAATCTAGTCCAACCTGCCAGTACTTGGCCCATATCCCTCCAAACCCTTCCTATTTATATATCCATCCAGATGCCTTTTAAATGTTGTAATTGTACCAGCCACCACCACTTCTCCAGCAGCTCATTCCATACACGTACCACCCTCTGCATGAAAATGTTGCCCCTTAGGTCCCTTTTATATCTTTCCCCTCTTAACCTAAACCTATGCCGTCTAGTTCTGGATTCCCCCACCTCAGGGAAAAGACTTTATCTATTTACCCTATCCATGCCCTTCATGATTTTAAAGCCTCCATGAGATCACCCCTCAGCCTTAGACGTTCCAGAGAAAACAGCCCCAGCCTCTCCCTGTAGCTCAAATCCTCCAACTCTGGCAACATCCATGTAAATCTTTTCTGAACCCTTTCAGGTTTCACAATATCCTTCCAATGGGAAGGAGACCAGAAGTGCATGCAATATTCCAAAAGTGGCCTAACCAATGTCCCGTTAGAGCCACAACATGACCTCCCAACTCCTATATTGATCCAGTCTTACAGTGCACGGCCAATGGCCCCTCATCCTATAGCACTAGTTTTTATTTATTTTTCCCTATCCATTCATGGTATGTGGGCCTCACTGGCCCTCTAAATGCCCTTGAATTGAATAGTTTGTTAGGCCATTTCAAAGCACAGTTAAGAGTCAATTACTTTGCTATTGTTTTGGAGTCAGATGAAGGCCATGCCAGGTAAGGAGGGTAGATTTCATTCCCAGAAAGAAGTTAGCAAACTTGATAGTTTTTCCAACAATAATCAGTGATAGTTAATCCTTTATTGTGTGCTATACTGCCATGTTTAGATTTAAGACAGACTGGAGTTGTGAAGACAAGTCAAGAACTGTCTTTAGGCTTAAACTCCAAAGTAATACTACTTATAATACATTGATAATAAATACCATTATAAACAGAAATCATAGCTGCACCAGGTACTGACTCATAGTTACATTAGATAAGGTGCAGTTCAGTGTCTATCTTGTAGTTCCAAATTGCAGGCTGCTACTTGCAATTCCCCTGCAACAGTGATATTTTTGCTTCTTAGTCATAGAGTCATAGAGATGTACAGCACGGAAACAGACCCTTCGGTCCAACCCGTCCATGCAGACCAGATATCCCAACCCAATCTAGTCCCACCTGCCAGCACCCGGCCCATATCCCTCCAAACCCTTCCTATTCATATACCCATCCAAATAACTTTTAAGTGTTATAATTGTACCAGCCTCCACCACTTCCTCTAGCAGCTCATTCCATACTCGCACCACCCTCTGCATGAAAAAATTGCCCTGTAGGTCTCCTTTTATATCTTTCCCCTCTCACCCTAAACCTATGCCCTCTAGTTCTGGACTCCCCCACCCCAGGGAAATGACTTTGTCTATTTATCCTATCCATGTCCCTCATGATTTTATAAACCTCTATAAAGTCACCATTCAGCCTCCAACGCTCCAGGGAAAACAGCCCCAACCTGTTCAGCCTCTCCCTATAGATCAAATCCTTAAACCCTGGCAACATCCTTGTAAATCTTTTATAAACCCTTTCAAGTTTCACAACATCTTTCTAATAGGAAGGAGACCAGAATTGCACGCAATATTCCAACAGCGGCCTAACCTGTACAGCTGCAACATGCCCTTCTAACTCCTGTACTCAATACTCTGACCAATAAAGGAAAGCATACCAAATGCCTACTTCACTATCCTATCTACCTATGACTCCACTTTCAAGGAGCCATGAACCTGCATTCCAAGGTCTCTTTGTTCAGTGACACTCCCTAGGACCTTACCATTAAGTGTTTAAGTCCTGCTAAGCTTTGCTTTCCCAAAATGCAGCACCTCGCATTTATTTGAATTAAACTCTATCTGCCACTTCTCAGCCGATTGGCCCATCTGATCAAGATCCTGTTGTAATCTGAGGTAACCTTCTTCACTGTCCACTACACTTCCAATTTTGGTGTCATCTGCAAACTTACTAACTATACCTCTTATGCTCACATCTTTTGGACTGTGGGAGGAAACCGGAGCACCCGGAGGAAACCCACGCATACACGGGGAGACATGATTTGTGAGACATGATTTCCCACACACAAAGCCATGCTGACTATCGCTAATCAGTCCTTACCTTTCCAAATAATTGTACATTCTGTCCCTCAGGATTCCCTTCAACAATTTGCCCACTACTGACATCAGGCTCACTGGTTTATAGTTCACTGGCTTGCCCTTACCAACTTTCTTAAACAGTGGCACCATGTTAGCCAACCTCCAGCCTTCCTGCACCTCACCTGTGACTATCAATGTTACAAATATCTCAGTTAGAGGCCCAGCAATCATTTCCCTAGCTTCGCACAGAATTCGAGGGTACACCTGATCACATCCTGGGGATTTATCCACCTTTATGCATTTCAAGATATCCAGCATTTCCTTCTCTGTAATATGGACATTTTTCAAAATGTCACCATCTATTTCCCTACATTCTATATCTTCCATGTTCTTTTCCACAGTAAATACTGATGCAAAATACTCATTTAGTATCTCCCCCATTTTCTGCGGCTCCACACAAAGACCACCTTGTTGATTTTTTATTTTGTGGTCTTGCATTCCTTGGGCACTTATGCTCATATGAGATTTTATTTTGATGTAAAGAAGCTGTTTCCATATATTCAGCTTAATGTGTTACTTTTGACATTGTTAATTAATCTAAGAAGTGAATTTGATGGACAAAGTCTGAAGAAAAGAAAAAGGGCTCATCATCATATTATAGTCTTCCAGCGACTGGGAGTTTGGTTCCCATGTGGGAGCTGGAGTGATTGTAACAAGGTCAGCCAGATGGACCTCATAGAATATGAGTTCCCTGATTGGAGCTGTTACTCTGGTCCAATCAGGGAGGCCTGGCTGACATATAAGAACAGGAGTGTAAGGGGTTGTGTTCACTCAGAGAGCTGGGTCTGAGGGAGCTGGATCAATGTCAAGGACTCTTCACATGTGAATGAAAGGTGACTTAGTGATGGGATACCAGCCCCTGCGGAGTCATTTCAGCAGACGATGGAAAACATTTCACAAGGTCTCCCCCTGGTCACCATTTACCTACGTGACGTGCTAATAACAGGGAAGACCAATAAGGAGAACTTGGACATATTCCTTAGATGTTTTTCCCAGGTGGGCATTGGCCTTAGAAGGGAAAAATGTGCGGTTCAGGCACCACAACTAAGCTACCTGGGCTACAGAGTCAACAAGACTGGGTTACACCCACTGGAAGATAAAGTGAGGGTGATCACAGATGCCTGGGGTCCCCATGTCTGTATCAGAGCTTGGGCGGTGAATTATTACAGAAAATTCATAGCCTGGCCTCCATCCTGGAACCTTTGCATCAACTCTTCAAATAGTCAGCCTTGGGAATGGGTGTGTAGGCAAGTGTAGCTTTCAGCAAGTGAAGAAACAACTGTCATCCTCTCAGATGTTAGCACTCTATGATCCCAATCAAGATCTGGTATTGACATGCAGTGCCTCCCCGTACAGCTTCAGAGTAATACTAGCTCAAAGGTGGCCGAAGGAAAGAAATGTCCAATGGTATTTGCATCCAGGACTTTGGCTAATGCAGTGTGTAAATATGCCCAGATAGAGAAGGAAGGTTTGACAGTTGTATTTAGAGTCAGAAAGTTCCATCCATACCTTTACTGATGTAAGTTTGTAATGATAATGGACCACAAACTCCTGCTAGGTCTACTTAAAGAGGACAAGGCAGTGGACCCATAGCTTCAGGCCAAACTCAGCAGTGGGCTCTAATACCAAGTGCAAATAATTACAAGGTAGAACACTCTCCCAGAAGCCAAGAAGCAAAAACGGATGTGTTGAGCAAATATACAATCAGTGATACCGCAACTGGAAGAGTCACAGAACATAGAACATAGAACAGTACAGCACAGAACAGGCCCTTCAGCCCACGATGTTGTGCTGACCACTGATCCTCATGTATGCACCCTCAAATTTCTGTGACCATATGCATGTCCAGTAGTCTCTTAAATGTCCCCAATGACCCTGCTTCCACAACTGCTGCTGGCAACACATTCCATGCTCTCACAACTCTCTGTGTAAAGAACCTGCCTCTGACATCCCCTCTATACTTTCCTCCAACCAGCTTAAAACTATGACCCCTCGTGTTAGTCATTTCTGCCCTGGGAAATAGTCTCTGGCTGTCAACTCTATCTATGCCTCTCAT
>NC_057729.1:47830405-47860515 GCF_004010195.1 Chiloscyllium plagiosum
TGGAACATCCAGCAACCATTCCTGCCCTTGAGAAACCCATGTCTCTGTTATGGCCACAACATCATAGCACCAGGTACTGATCCATGCTCTAAGTTCATCACTTTTATTTCTGATACTCCTTGCGTTAAAGCAAACACACTTTAACTGATCCCTTGGTTCCTTCCCAGGAAAATCCTTCCCACTAGCTGATCTACCTCTTGCTATTGCCTCATCTGCATCAACTCTCACCTCCGGTATACAGCTCAGGTTCCCACCCCCCTGCCATACTAGTTTAAACCCTCTCGAACTACTCGAGCAAGCCTTCCACCCAGGACATTGGTCCCCTTTCAGTTCAGATGCAACCTGTTCTTCTTGTACAGGTCCCACCTTTCCCAGAAGGCATCCCAATTATCTACATACCTGAAGTCCTCTCTCCTACACCAGCTGCGTAGCGACGTATTAAGCTGTGCCCGCTCCGTGTTCCTCGCCTCGCTATCTCGTGGCACCGGTCGTAAACTAGAGAACACTACTCTGTTCGTCCTGCTTTGCAGCTTCCATCCTAACTCCCTGAAATCACTTTTTATATCCTCAATCGTTTTCCTGGCTATATCATTAGTGCCAATATGTAATACGATTTCTGGCTGTTCGCCCTCCCCTTTTAGAACCTTATACACCCGATCGGAGATGTCCCGGACCCTGGCACCAGGGAGGCTACATACCTTCCGGGAATCCCGATCCTGAACACAAAATCTCCTGTCGATTCCGCTAAGTATCGAGTCCCCTACCACAAGTACTTTTCTATTCTTCCCCCTTCCTTCTTTGCCACAGTGTCAGGCTCAGTGCCAGAGAACTGACTGCTATGGCTTTCCTCTGGTAGGTCATCCCCACCCAGCAGTATCCAAAACAGTATACTTATTGCTGAGAGGAATGTCAACAGGGGATCTCTGCACTGTCTGTCTGGGCCCTTTCCTCCCCCGAACTGTAACCCATCTATCCTTGTCCTGAGCCTTAGGAGTGACCAACTCCTGGTAACTCCTCTCAACTACCCCCTCAGCCTCCCGAATGATCCGTAGTTCATCCAGCTCCAGCTCCAATTCCCTAACACAGTTTTCAAGGAGCTGGAGTTGGATGCACTTCCCGCAGATGTAGCCAGCGGAGACATGTGCCATGTCTCCCACCTGCCACATTCTGCAGGAGGAGCAAGCAACTGCCCTAGCATCCATACCTGACTTATCTGAACACACACTCAGTGCGAAAGTAGAAAGCTTAGTTCAAGTTGCTATAAAATGAATAACAAACTTATATTCAAAAGAGGAAGTTTAGAATGTACCTTACCTATTGACTAGGTTAGAGGAGGAGGGCGGGTGGGAGACACTACAGTTGTAGAGCCTCGGTTTAGCCGCCTTGCTGATATATATGGTCACTGCTTTCCTTCCCGGTCCTCGTCACTTCCTCCGCTGTTCCCGCTCCTTCTGTGAAAGGGAAAACACCGCTGTCCGCTACTGGTAAGTAATTTTTAAAAAACTGCCTTACCTTAGCTGCAGTCTTACCTCCGCTGCTGCTCGCACTCAAAATGGCCGTTGGCGTCGAAGGTTGAGAAGTCCATAATGGTTTTAAACTTTCTGGACACACTTCCAGTCACAGCTGACAACGTCAGACTTTCGATACAGAAAGGTCCAGTCCTGGCAAAACTGAAACAGCTGGTGGTGATTGGGGGAACCAAAAGGCTGTCACAACCAGAATTCAAACCTTTTTGAACCCAGAGGAACCAGACCAGAGTGGAGGACAGCATATTATTATGGGGAGCAAGAGTGATTGCCCAAGAAAAGGGGCTGCCAGACACTGGCTGAACTCCACCAGGGTCATTCAGGGCTTTCCAAAATGAGGTTGTGCCTGTGACCAGGATTGGATGCAGACATAGCCACTTTGGAGGGGCAGTGCCCAAAGTGCTATCAAGGCCAAGAATTACTGCCATCAGCTCCCCCACGTTTGTGGGAATGGTTAGGTTAACCCTGGACTCGGTTACATACTGATTATGCAAGCCCTTCCATGGGCACAATGTTCTTAGTCATTGTGAACGCTCACTGCACAGAGTTCATTTTTCAAACACGAGGATAGTGGTAAAAATACTGCACACGTTTTTTGCAATACACAGAAAGAGTTGCTCAGAGATAACGGGCCATTGTTTACCAGCAGGGGATTTGAGTATTTCCTAAAGTCGAATGGTATTCAACATTTAAGGACAGCTCCACAGCATCTATCATAGAACGTAGAACAAAGAACAATACAGCACAGAACAGGCCCTTCTGCCGTCGATGTTGCACCGACCTGTGAACTAATCTAAGCACATCCCGCTACACTATCCCATCATCATCCATGTGCTTATCCAAGGATTGTTTAAATGCCCCTAATGTGGCTGAGTTAACTACATTGGCAGGTGGGGCATTCCACGCCCTTACCACTCTCTGAGTAAAGAACCTGCCTCTGACATCTGTTTTATATCTATCACCCCTCAATTTGTAGCTATGCCCCCTCATGCAAGCTGACATCATCATCCTAGGAAAAAGACTTCCACTGTCTACCCTATCTAACCCTTTGATCATCTTGTATGTATCTATCAAATCCCCTCTTAGCCTTCTTCTCCCCAATGAGAACAGACCCAAGTCTCTCAGCCTTTCCTCTTAAGAGCTTCCCTCCAGACCAGGCAACATCCTGGTAAATCTCCTCTGCACCTTTTCAAATGCTTCCACATCCTTCCTGTAATGGGGCGACCAGAACTGTACACAATATTCCAAGTCCGGCCGCTGTAGCGTTTTATATAGTTGCAGCATGACATTACAGCTTCAGAACTCAATCCCTCTACTAATAAAACCTAACACACTGTATGCCTTCTTAACAGCACTATCAAACTGGGTGGCAATTTTCAGGGATCTATGTACATGGACTCCAAGATCCGTCTGCACATCCACACTACCAAGAATCTTTCCATTGACCCAGTATTCTGCCTTCCTGTTATTCTTCCCAAAGTGAATCACCTCAAATTTATCTGCATTGAACTCTATTTTCCACCTCTGCAGTTTATCCAAGTCTCACTGCAACGTGCAAGATTCTTCCTCACTGTCCACTACTCCACCAACTTTAGTATCATCTGCAAACTTACTAACCCATCCAACTATGCCTGCGTCCAAGTCATTTATGAAACTGCCGAACAGCAGTGGTCCCAAAACAGATCCTGTGGTACACCACGAGTAACCGGACTCCAGGCTGAATATTTTCCACCACTTGTTGCATCATTCAACGGTCTGGTGGAAAGAGCAGCTCAAGCTTTGAAGTCAGGCTGAAAGAAACAGCCTACAGCTTCACTAGATACCAAACTGTCCCGGTTCCTATTTGATTATAAGATCACCCCTCATGCAACTACAACAGAGTTGCTCATGGGAAGAAGACTCCGCACCAGGTAAAATCTGATCTTCCTGGATCTGGGATGGGAGGGTGAAATGGCAATAGGAACGCCAATGCCTGACACAAAACCCTGCTAAGTGAGAGAGACTGTTTAATTCAGGGGATGAAGCTTAGTGTAGGAACCAGGGGAATGACCCTGCATGGGTAAGAGGCATGGTTGACACGGGGTCAGTTCCAGTGATGTATAACGTTTGGCTAGGTGTGACTGGCACGTGGCCCATAGGAAAGCTGCAAACGTGCTAACGTGCAGGAGGAATATGGGCCCAGCTCCTCAACAGCCTTTCTGACTGTTCCTAAACCCATGGATTCTTCCCCTCCATCAAGCTTTGTAAATACCTCGGAATCTGAGATTGATGCAGTGTATGTCACTTTTTGCCGCCTGAATGAGAGAAGGAATTTCTTCTGAGATGCTCCAGGTGCAAGAGGTGAGCGACTGTGCCCTACATGTTACCTGTATCAGTGGCAGAGGTGGAGTAACCTGACCCGGTGCTAAAACACCCAGGAGGCCTATGTTCTCGAACACAGAGGGGAGGGACATAGTGATGGTAATGAGGTCAGCCAGGTGGACCACATAGAATATGAGTTCTCTGGTTGGGGCAGTTAATGTAATGGGTCTAATCAGGAAGCCCTGGCTGAGAGATATGAACAGGAATGTGTCCCTATGCATCCTTCCCTTCACTTTTTGACATAATCATTGCTCTCATCAGGCTTTGTTTGTTAATGTTACATTGGCCACAAGGGTGCTTTCCCGATGGTGGAAAAATATAAAGTCTTTGCGCAATGGTGGTTTTTTTACTGCGCCACTATTCATAGATATACACACAGCCATGGGTGATTTGGGGAAAATAAAAGATTAAAAAGCAGTGTCAGAGATTCTGCTAAAAAAAGAGCAGGTGTGTCAGCCATCCTGTTCACTCAGAGAATTGGCTCTGACGGAGCTGGATCTGGGTCAAGGACTGTCCACGTGGAAATAAAGGGTGACTTAGTGACGGGATATTGGCCTCTGTGGAGCTATTTCAGGAACAGGTATTTTGTAATGCTTGTTGTACAATTTGATTTTCTGGTGATACTAAGTTTTGACATTTTCCTCTGGCCACTGTTGATAAGACGATCCAGTTTATGTGTCACCTTGAAGCTAAACACAGCCTACTGACAGTATAAAAAAGAGGGACAGATTTTTCCAAGTTAATCACACTGATGGCTTATAGCCACATTGACTGTGGAACCCTAATGTTAAGGATTGGAATAGTTCATGTGTTGCAATAAATGTTACAGACAGACTTAGCTGTAGCATTTGATAAATAAAGTGCTTAAGAAAATACAACAACTGCTTTGAGAGTTTTATGGAGTGAAGACTCTTTTAATGAGCATTGCAGAAGTTATTTCCTCACTGGGAATTCAATAAGCTCAAGCCTGCCAGCAGCCTCAGGCAAGGGTGCTTAAGACAGCTGGAATAAGAGTGGGAGAGATAGTCTGTGCTATGCAAAGCAATGGGAGGAAAAGTGCTTTAATTGTTTTTCATGTTATACATTAATAAGAACTCCAGATTGATTTAAGGAGAACTTGGCTATGTCAGGAAGGTCATTAACATACTGAATGGTTGGGGAGGGGTCTTGACCAGGTCAGGGTTGGAAGAGTGTGCCTTCATGAAGGAGAATCCAGAACAAGCGATTATGGTTTAAAAATAATGTATTACTCATTTAAAACAGAAATGAGTAAACTTTTTTTTTCTCTCAGAGGGCTGTGAATCTTTGGACTTTTCTTCCACATAAGGCAGCGGATGCAGAATCTTCAAGTATTTTTAAGGCAGAGGTAGATAGATTATTGATTGCCAAGAGGATGAAAGTTTATCAGTGATAGGCAGGAATATAGATTTGAGGTTAAAATCAAATCAGTCATGATGTTATTGAGTGGTGGAGCAGGCTTGAAGGGCTGAATGGCCTCTTCTTGTTCCTAAGTTTATGGAACCCTCGATTATAAGGAGTAATTGAGACAAACAGGAAAGACCTTCTAAAAATAGAAGTAAAGCACTGCAGATGCTAGAAATCCAAAATACAAACAGAATATACTGGAAAAAGCAGGTTAGGTAGCATCTGTGGATAGAGAGAGAGAGAGAGAGAGACTGAGATAACATTTTAAATGAAGAGACTTTCTTCTGACACAGATAATAACATGTCCAATGGCTGATCTGCAGAGGTTAGGAGGTGTTTAAAGGAACAAATGGATGGCCAGTTTGGGGATGTGGGGTTTGTGAACTGTTTCCCCAGCCAGGAAATGGCCTCCACACAGTCCCTTTGGAATCTGTCAAAGTGTTTGATGCCTTCTCAAGTGTTAGTTTGGGTGATGGATTGTCATAAGTTTATGGGGATTTTGGATTTCTTCATGAATGATTTGTGAACATCCTTGAACATTTCCTCAGTATTGTTTACAGCTAGTCTCTTGTGCTCAAAGTTCAGCACAGGGCAATTATTTCTGCAGCTTGGACATTGAGCTGTATGATGTGACCGCCTCAGTGAAGCTGGTGTTGAAAACCCGATGCCTGATGCTGGTAATGTTGGTTTGGGAAAGGACACAAGCATTTGGCCTGGAAATGACAGGATTGCCAATATTTCTCAAATGCCTTGACACACCTGTTTTAGATTTTCCAATTTAGTAGCTGAGACAAACACCTAGCAAGCTGAGACAAGTACATGAGAGACACAGTAATAATAGGTTATACTGTTGGATTGGATAGAGAGTGAAGCAAGGAAGTTCCTGTGGGGCATAAACACCAGCATGGAACAGTTGGGCCAAAAGTTCCGCTTCAATATATATTCTATGATAGAGGCTCTAAAATGTGGAAAAAACACTAAAGGTTTTTCACAGAACTGTAAGAAAACCTTTGGTTGCCCAACAGAAGAAAGATATATTAGAAGGGAGGATCATATTTGTCCCATCTGCCATTTCTCTGCCCAACTTTCCAACTGACCTATATCTTGCTGTTCCCTTTGACAATCTTCCTCACTATCCACAACTCCATCAATTTTCATTGACATCTGCAAACTTACTAATCAGATCACTGGCATTTTTAACCAAATCACTTATGTATATAGGAACAAAAAAACCCCTCCACAACTAACCTCTGTCTTCTCTGACCAAGGCAATTTTGTATCCAACATACCAACTCACCATGGATCCCATGTGACTAAACTACCATGAGGAATTTTGTCAAATGCTTTCGTAAAATCGTTGCAGACAACCACTGCCCTAATCTCAATCATCTTCATCATTTTTTCAAAAAACTCAATCACTTATGTGACACAAGACCTTCCCTGCACAAAGCCATGCTGACTTAACCTACTTACTCCATTTTTTTGCCGAATGTGAGTAACCATGTCTACCATACCAATTTAGCTGATACTTGATTGCTATCATGCAATAAAATACATCTTGTTCAAGACAATAGTCTTTTCTCATTAGACCACCAAGTGGTTTTCCTCTACCACAGTGACCTGTTCAAGCTACTTAGATTCCAACCTAAAAAGAGGATGGGGACAGCAAATCTACCAGATGTGTCTTCCATCGAGGTGTCTGTGCTGATGATCCATCATCCAACTGGCATTTCCCATTTAAGACTCAGATAAGAGAAAATTTCTTCTTTATTTAATTCATTCATGACGTGTGAGTGTTACTGGCCAGCAGCATTTAAGGGTCAACTACATTGCTGTGGGTCTGGAACCATGTGTAGGCCAGACCAGGTAAGGAAGGCAGATTTCCATCCCAAAAAGGATATTAGTGAATGTGATGGATTATTTATAACAATCAACAGTCGTTATCTATTCACCATTAGGCACGCTTTTTATTCCAGATTTTATTGAATTCAAGTTTCACCATCTGCCAAGGTAGTATTTAAATTGATGTCCTGAGAATATTAGCCAGGGTTTATCTGAATCACCAGTTCAGTGATATTATCACTACACCACTGCCTCCTCTTCTGTCAGAAAATCATTAGTCTTCAGAATTCTCTTCCTCAGAGAACAGCGAAAGCTCGGTCATTGAATAGGGTTAAGTCTGAGCTAGATCTATTCTTGATCAACAAGGGATTCAAAAAGTATGGAGGTAAGGCAGAAAAAAGGAGTTAAGGCCAAAACCAGATTACCCATGATCTCATCAAATCAATGGGCAAAGTGGCCTACTCCTGCTCCATTTTTTATGATGTTTTGAACCACTGCTGACAATCAGCATCGTTGTAAATCATCTCAAGATTATCAGAGGCTTATGATAAAGTGGTTGGACATAATAACAATAATAGACAGACACATTGCATCTGGTCTAGCAACTGCACAATTACATTCTGAAAGAGGAGGAACAGTCCTGTCATAGACCTGTCTGTGAAATTGAGATAACAACTATTATGTAGATAATAACAGACACCTGGGATGGGTTGATCACAGGCTGTAGTATAATTGAAGGGTTTAGATGATTTATGTACAGAATAACAGATGCTTGAGCAGTAGTTAAGAAATGTAATGTAAGCGTGGGAATCTGATAGTTCATGTATGGTTTAATGGAAGTATGTTTATGAAAGCTTTAAGGCATTGAAAGCTGGAGCCAGGTTCTATATGGATGAACAGATACCTGGGAACTGTCAGGTGTCAGTAATATATTGAGAGGCTTCAGGTGACAATTTGGTCTTAGATCTGTCACCAATCTTATGAGGTAGAATACACTTTCCAGATTTAAACGTAGGAGGAAAGAGCTTGCTCTGTTTTTGGTCAGATTGAACATAAAGTGGAGTTATGACCTGCAAGACATCAATCATTAACAACCTCATTGCATGAAGCAACTGAATTAGTGGCATTGACACCATTTGCGAAATCTATTGAGAGAGAATTTGATGATTTAAAGGAAATATTCTTTGAAAAGCACCTGGACCTATTTGTTGCCGTCTACTCAATGGTAACCAATCCTCTCTGTTTCTGAGATTTCATTTGAAAATCAAATGGTAAATGAATTCCTTCTACGTGATTTTTTTAACTTGTTCCCATTTTAAAAATATACTTTTGTCTTACATATGGCGTATAGGTTCGGTCAAGTCAATAAAGGAGTAATTGGGCAAATGTTCTAACAGATATAATAACATATTGGGCACTTATACTGCAGTGGTAGTGACCCTGCTTCGAAGCCAGGAGGTTTGGGTTCATGTCCCATCTGCTGGGAGGTGTGTGATAACATCTCTGAATAGGTTGGTTAAAAATATCTATAATACATCATCAGCTAATTGCCCAGACAGGCTAAAACCTTTGGGAGCTGTGTTGGATGCATTTTTAACTCAGGCTTGTTGATCCAGGCCCACACAAAATCACTGGCATTACTGTGATAGCAGAATATTAAGAATGTATTGCTAAGTTTATTGTAAGGACTTTGGGATGGCATGGTGGCTCTATGGTTAGCACGACCACCTCACAGCGCCAGAGACCTCGGTTTGATTCCAGCCTTGGGTGACTGTGTGGAGTTTGCACATTCTCACTATGTGTGAGTTTCCTCTGGGTGCTCCAGTTTCTTCCCACAGTCTAAAGATGTGCAGATTAGATGGATTGGCCAGGCTAAGTTGCCCTATAGTGTCAGGGATGTGCAGGGCTATGGGGATAAGGTGGTGGGTGAGTCTGGGTGGGATGTTCTTCAGAGGGTTGGTGTGGGCTTGTTGGGCCAAATGTTTTCCACACTGTAGGGATTCTATGACTGTCATATTTAACAAATTTAATATTATTTGGGAAGGTCATGATAACTAAATAACATGGGGGAAGGAAAATTGATAGGCTATTATGAATGTGTTTCACCATTATGCAATAATCAACAAGCTATTGAGAACCCACAAACAACAAATCAATGACCAGATCATCAGTTTTTCGGTATTACTTGAGGTATGTATGTTGGCCACAAGGCTTAGGGTCTCCCTGGAATTTTATTGACTCGAGCCATAGGATGTCCTACACTTGAGAGAGCACATCCATCCTTGGATTTTAAAAAAATTAACAATACCATTCTAAAGTTGAAAGCATTTTCAATTTTAGATTCATAGCCATGTAATGCAGAGGTCAGTCTTTAAAACCTTTGGTTCAAGACAGAGTTATCCAGACTACAAGACTTTGTTTATTCATTCAGCTGGGATAGTATTTATTACAATCCCTAGTTGGACAACCCCTAATCTCGACAGATGGATGTTCTTTGTGAGTTGCCATCTTGAAGTGCTACACTTCATTTGGTGTAGATGCATGCACATTGCTGTGAGGGAGTTCCAGGATTTTGATGCAGCAATGAATGAACAGTGATATAGTGATTCCAAATCAGGATTGAGTGGGTCTTAGAGGGGAACTACATTATTGAGTCTGACTGTTGCCTTCTGACATTGTCCATTCATCCAGTAAAACAAGACTCGGATCAGGATGGTGACCCTACCCCCAAAATGATGGAGAGGAAAGATACTCCTGATCCCAATGGCTGCCCCACCACATCACGTAATGTCCTTTGATTAATCATTAATTGTCTGAAGTTGGGACATCTGAAGAAATCCAGGGAAGGGGTCCTGCCTCTTGAGAGCTGCCTGCCATCTGGGAGCAGTCACTTGAAGCCCTCAGTTGGAGAGAGGAGTGGGTGGTCTGGCCTAGACCACACCCATGCATACACCACACACACAGACACACACACAGACAGTAGCATCAGTGCCAGACCAGGCGTCAGTGAGTAGGTAGAGGGAAGAACACCCACTGAATTTGTTGAGTCTCCCTAATAGCAAATGTTTATCAGCAAGAAATTTAAAACTCTGTTGCTAGTTTTAATCAAATAAATGTAAGATTCAACCCTACGATTCAAACATTATGTTTGAATAATATTTGAAATATAGGGTTGAATCTTACGTTTATTTGACTAATTGCCATTTGTGTCAAGATTATTTGAGGTTCTTACTGTTGCAAGGCCTTGTGAGTTTTCTAGCCATACTTTAACGAAAGCGCCTGATTAACTGCCTACTCCGTCCCCATGGTATCCCTCTCATCTGATTTCCTCATCATGTACCATTCCCAGAACATCTCGCCAGTGTTCCCAAAATCAACCACCTTCCATAGCACCGGCACCAGTTTTAAAAGGTCATTGTGGACCTGGTCAAGCTCTGCCAGTCTGGAGCTGCTTGCACAGTCCCTAAAACTTGCCCCACATTGTAGTCATGAGAAACCTGACATCTTGTTTTGTGGATGGGGACTTGGAGGTCCTGCTGGATGGGGTGGTGCACAAGCAGGATCTTCACTTTCCTCAAGACCAGCGATGGAGGCCATGCAAGGTGGCCATGTCAGCCTGCTGTGAGTTTCCACCTAGGTCAGGTCTTCTAAAAAGGATTAGTTCCTGCCTAACAATGTTGTGTTAGCCTTCCCCCAGTTGAGCACTCTCACCTGAGGACCAGTCTTATCCTTGTCCATGCCTATCTTAAAATTTAAAGAATTATGAACACTTTTCCCAAAATGTTCCCCCACTGAAGCTTTGCTATCGCCGGGCCAGGCCTATTCCCCAATATAATGTCTAGTATGGCACCTTCCCCAGGTGTACTTTCTATATATAGTAACAATAAACCTTTGGACGTATCTAACATTTTCTGCACCACCCACCCCCCCAGCCCCTGGCTCTAAGGGAATATCAGTCAATGGTGTGGGGGGGAGAGGGGAGTTAAAATCACCCATTATAACAACCCTATTTGTCTTACATCTTTCTACAATCTGCCTACATATCTATTCCTCTTTCTCCCGCTGGCTATTGGAGGGCCTATAGTACAACCCCATCATTATGATTGCACCTTTTCTATTCCAGAGATTTACCCATATAACCTTACTGGATTGCCCTCCAAGATGTCCTATCTCACTATAGCTGTGACATTCCTCTGTTTCATGCCTGAAACATCTTAATGCTAGAAAGTTGAGCTGCAAGTCCAGCCCCTCTCTCAACCAGGTTTTTGTAATGGCTACAACATCAATGTATGTGTATTGTACTAATACAGACTCTAAGCTCATCTGCCTTACCTGTTATACTCTGAGCATTCAAATAAATACACTTCAGACTTCCAGTCCCACCATGTTCATTAACCTGACCCTGACTGCTCTTCCTATTAAACTTACTTGACTTAATTGAGGTCAGGCGGCATCCGAGGAGCAGGAAAATTGATGTTTCGGGCTGGTGCCCTTCATCAGGATTAAGGGCTCTAGCCTGAAACATCGATTTTCCTGCTCCTCAGATGCTGCCTGACCTGCTGTGCTTTTCCAACAACACACTCTCAACTCTGATCTCCAGCATCTGCAGACCTCACTGTCTTCTTACTTGACTTAATGTCTACCTTCTTCTCACGTACTCCACATGTTGACCCGACTGCTCTGGTTCTCAACCCCATCACATCTCCTCGGCACCACCCTCCACCACCCACCCAACCACATTTACAAACCTCCCTGCCAGGATATTGGCACCCCCCAGTTTAAGTGGAACCCATCCTCTTGCACAGGAACCTCTGCTCTGGAAGAGATCCCAATGATGTTGATATCAGAAACTCTCTTCAGTCACAGATTCAACTCTATATTATCTTCCCATTTCTGGCCTCACTAACAGGTGGCACAAGGACTAATCCCAAGATTACAACCCCAGAGGTCCTGCTTTTCAACTTTCTACCTAACTCCCGAAATTCGCTTTGAAGTCCTCAGCTCTCTTTCTATCTCTGTCATTTGTACCAATATGGACCACAATCTTTGGCTGCTCACCCTCCCCTTGCAATATGTCCTGTGCCTGTTTAGAGACATCCTTGACCTGGGCACCTGGGGGGACAACATGTATCTATCAATGTCCATAACTATAGAATCCCCTATCACTACAGCCCTCTTACATTTTGACCTTCCCTGCTGTCCAACAGAGACAATTGTGGCAACACTGAGCTGGCTGCTACTGTTGCTTTTCATTGAGAGGCCACTCCACCCCACGCGCCCCCCACCAACCACCCCCCCAGACCCCAAGCATCCCAAGAGTACCAAAACAGTATACTTGTTTGAGAGGGGAATAGCTATAGGGGACCCCTCCATCGCCTGCCTGCCTCTCTTGACAGTAACCCTTCCATGTGACTGAAGCTGTAGTGTGACCACATCCCTGAACTTCCTATCTATAAAACCTCCTGCTTCCTGCACACTCATCAGTGAGTTCAACAGCTGCTCCCGCTGATCCATGTGGTCTGGTAGAAGCTGCAGGTGGATACTTCCTGCAGACATAGTTGTCAGGGACACTTGACTTCTCCATGATCTCCTACATGTCACAGGAGGAGTATACCACTCCACTAGCTGCCATGGCTATTCCCCTAGCAAGTATTTAAGACTGAGATAGATAGGTTCTTGAGTATCAAGAGGATAAAGGGTTACAGGGAGAAAGCGGGAGAATGGGGTTGAGTAACTTATCAGCCATGATCGAATGGTAGAGCAGACTTGATGGACTGAATGGCCTAGTTTCTGCTCCTATATCTTATGATCTTATTGGGCGAAAGGAAAAGGAAAGATCTTACCTTGCCATACCTGAATGGTGCTCACCCTCCTCAACAAAGCCCAACACTCACCAAAGTCTGTACTTTGACATCAACAACCCTTCTCCAAATGGCCACTGCCACTAGAGTACTTATGTTTTATATGTGGCCAGTAGAACGGAAAAGCTTTCCCAGAATCCTTCTCAGTGACATCTCACTACCACCCTCTGATGTATTATTAGATATTGTTAAATATTGTTAGAGTATTTGGACAGGGAAACTAATTGTTATGAGACTGTGCATCCAAGGTGTCACACTTACTGTAGAAATGCTGTTTGGTACTAACCAACAATGCAGCAATTCACCAGCCTCTTGGAAAGCAATAAGAAATACACTGTTTTAAGCTGCAGAAATTTGCATCTAAAAGTATGATTATTTTAAACTTCTGAGTACTGGAACTAGAAGACATCCAAGCTGTGCTGAAGGAGAGATTAAGGGACAAACAGGATGCTTTGTGATTTAACCTGAGACAGTGTCCGGAGATCATGTGAAATTGATATGCTGTGAGCAACTATGTTTGTCACTCCATTCCACAGGAATATGGGGGTTGCTTTAGTGTTGAGAAGTGGGAAATAATACAAGGACACCATAAAACATTCCAGAATAAATTTGTGTAACAATCCTTTCATTTCGAAATACCGACAAATAAAAGATTCCTTATTGTGAAATATTTCAAAACATATCAAAGGATACATAAAAATCTTGGAAGGGTTAATTTCTGAAAATTAAAACAAAATTGATCTCGACACAGAAAATGGAGGAGCCTTTCCTCTCGTCTTGTTTAAGCTTCTGTATTCTGCTGACAGCATAACCTTAAATAACCTTAAATCCCTCAATCATCCCAGGGGTTCTGTGCATCTTCAAATAAGATTTTTGTAATGTCATTTATGTATATCCAGAATTCTGAATTATCGGTGAGGTCTCATTTGGAGAAGATTGATGTTGACAGTTGATGAATACTTAGTTTTGTGGAAGGAGACAGGGCCTAAAATAACTGGCTTTATATGTCAAATGAATAAAAATTAATACATTATTAACTTCCGCAATGCTAATCTAATAAAGCAATTCAGTCCACAGGCGCATGTCAGCATTTAGAAGTTAGCAGGAGAAGAAGATGATAAAGAAATCAGTGCATGTGCATACGTGCAAACATGTGCTGGCTTGCTTGGATGCATTTGGTTTTCATGAACACAGAGGTACACTTTCATGTGCAGTAAATCAGGATTTCTCTTCCATTAATCCATGTTAAACTCCATTCTGCTATTTTTGGTTTTGAATTTGAATTCCAGTTGGTCTGTATACATGACCAGTGTGTGTTTTCATTCATTGGAAGATCATACTCCATAGTGCTGTGTCACTTTTAGGTAAATCCTAGGTGAGAGATTTTCAGTAACATGGCCGATATGTACCAACAAAATAACCTTGCCTAAAAGGGACAAGCTCTATCTGTCACATGAGTTGTAGCAGATTGCCAAGTGACACTAATGCTCTCCATATTCTTCTTTTCCCTATATCTCTCACAATTTTCACAACCTTTCTGCATATTTCTCTTCCTTCGGCACAAAGAGGGAAATCATGCCTATCTGATAAGTAATAACTTGGATTTATATAGCTCCTTTCAAGATCTTATGATGCCCAAAATATTTCATGACCAATTAAACACTTTTGAAGTGTAGGCACTGGTGTAACATGGAAAATGTGACAGCCAATTTATGATACAGCAGACTATCATAAACAACGTGATAATGATCAGTTTCTTTTAGTGATTCTGATTGAGGGGCAAATATTGGCCAGGAAACCTGAGAATGTTGTGGAGGCAAGTTTAATCAATCCTTTCAAACATAGATTAGATAATTATCTCAAATAAAAAGAGAAATGAAGAGTTATGACAAAAAGAGTGTAGCTCGGTGAGATGGGTCTTGCAGGGAATGGAAGGGGCTTGATGAGCCAAATGGTCACATTCTGCACAGCAACTATTCTTGGAAACTATGGTTCAACGTGAAATTGTCAGGAAAGACAAGCAGTGAATCAATAATCTAATTTGTCATATTACGTGGGTATGCAATTGCCAAGAGTTGGGTTGGGTTGCATTGTTCTGTATTGCGTTTGGTTCATTTTGTTGGAATGAACCAATAAGATCCATCCATATGCCAAGGTCCACTAATCTGTTGTCGCTCATAACCCTCAGTATTCTTAGTTTTAATGCTTGACTCACATCTCTGACAAGTAAACTGGTAGGCGTCGGATGTTCCTGTATTAAAAATTGCAGGATCTTGCAACATATATGATAATGATATGATAATAAGACAATATCATCTCTGATGGCATTTCAGCTTCACTAGAAGGCCCGCATAATTGCTGTTCACTATGACTGACCTTTGAAGCATGTTAAAACTAGATGGCACACCCAGCTCTGCATTTCTGCTGACTTAGAGTCATAGAGTCACAGAGTTATAGAATTGTTCAGCACGGAAACAGACCCTTTGGTCCAACTCATCCATTTTGAGCAGACATTCCAGTCTGACCTAATCCCATTTGCCAGTGTTTGGCCCATACCCCTCTAAACCCTTCCTCATCATATGCCCATCCGGATGCCTTTGAAATGTTGCAATTGTACCACTTCCTCTGGCAGCTCATTCCATAAACGCTCTACCCTCTTCATGAATAAGTTACCCCTTAGATCCCTTTCAAATCTTTCCCCTCTCACCTTAAAACTATGCCCTCTAGTTTTGGACTCCCCCACTCGAAAAAGACCCTGGCTATTCACTCTATCCACGCCCCTCATGGTTTAATAAACTTCTATAAGGTCATCTCTCAGTCTCCAACATTCCAGGAGAAAAAGCCCCAGCCTATTCAGCCTCTCCCTATAATCCTCCAGTCCAAGCAAGATCCTTGCAAACCTTTTCTGCACCCTCTCAAGTTTAACAACATCCTACCTATAGAAGAGCAATCAGAATTGTATGCAGTATTTTAAAAGTGACCTCACCAATGTCTATACAGCTGCAACATCACATCCTAACACCTATACTCAGTGTTCTGACCAATGAATGCAAGCATGCCAAACACTTTCCTCACCATCCTGTCTTGCTGCGACTCTATTTTCAAGGAACTATGCATTTGTGCCCCTATGTCCCTACCATTAAGTGTATACATCCTGCCTTAGTTTGCCTCACCAAAATGCCTCACCTAAAATAAATTCCAACTTTCACTCTTCGGCCCATTGAACTATCTGATCAAGATCCCAGCGTAGTCTGGGATAATCATTTTCACCACCAATTTTGGTGCCATCTTACTTCCTATATTCACAACCAAATCATTTATATAAATGACAAAAGCAGTGGACCCAACACTGATTCTTGTTGGACAATGTGACAAGAGTTCAGCTCAGTTGCTTTCGAGTGTGTGAAATATGCTGCCTCCTTAACAATGCAGATGTTTTTCCTTGTTTGTGGCTTCTTACCCTCTCAAGCTTTCCTTCATGTTACTGGCATGGAGCACAATGCAGTGCAATGCTTAAGTAAAGGATCACAAGGAAAGACACTTCTTATAAACCTCTCCTGCAGTATTCCCTACACTCTAGCAGCCGCTAAACAAGCAAGATGTTATCCAAGAGGTTCATACAGTTGCAGTGGATAACCCCAAGACTGCTTTACATCCATCTCCTTCTTTACTTTGATTTCTCTGCCTGAAGGCATGTCTAGTGCAGATGCTGTGACCTGTAACACGAGTGGGACAAGGAGCCAAGCCCCAAACAGAATAGGCATCATGCTTCATTGCTGTAAGAACCTACCTATCCACATTAACCTTCCAGTCAACCAAGCCAACTGGTTTCTGAAGGAGTCTTCTGAACTCTTTTCCTCATAAGTCAGTGGAAGCAGTGTCTCTGAACATTTCTAAGACAGAGGTGTAAGTAGCTGGGGAGACATTATTGTGTCAAAATGGGAATGTGAAGTTGAAGTTACAATCAGATCAGCCATGATCTTATTAAATGTTGGAGTAGTCTTGAGAAGTTAAATGAGTCACTCCCACTCCTAAAAGTCTCAGTTGCCATGGCTATCAGATCGTAGCCAGGAGCTACAGTCAAGGCTCTGATTCCTTCCCACCATTTGACTGCCCAGGAATCTCTTCCACTCCTACTCCCAATTATAGGCCTTTGTTGTAACCAAATGTGTTGATAATGTGTTTGGTTAAGGAGGTACAGACACTTCTTTCTTACCTTAAAGTCCTGGAATAGAGGATCAGAGATAGAGATGCGAACCCTAGTGCCACAAAACTTCCCATTCATATAATTACTCAGGAAATACTCTGAGTTATAGTTTACAAACTAGAAGAGATTGTGCACAAAGTTATGAAATTCTTATTTTCTGATATTTTAAAAAGAGGTGAGTTAATGCTTTTTTAAAAACAGCAAAGAACAGGATTTAACATGTAAATGTTTACTTCGTGTGCAACTTTAGCTACAGCCAATTAAAAGCTAATATTTGTAATGTTTGGAGACAAACAATGAACAATGATGGAAAATAAATCGTATGAGTTGGAAGAGTGCACTGTTCCTAATTCTGATGAAAGAGGCTGAACTTTGATTTCATTGGCCATTAGCATCTTTAGTGAAATTGCATCCTACATGTAGCTGCAATTCATTCATAAATAGCCTTCAAAGCCAAGATATTGATCAAATGGCTTAGAACCACACAATGCATTTCTGTCTTCCAGAAAAGTTACTAATTTGCTGTTTTACTTGTTTTCTCTCTAACAGTCAACACATACATCAGATAGTTTGGTGACTTTAATGATCCCCATTATATGTAAACTGTGTGCTGTTGCAGAGATCAAGGCAGTATCAATTTACAAAAGCGAATCATCAACAATTGGGATGATCTGCATTTCGGATAAAATTCAATAGTGTACCAGTGTGCCTCCCGGCTTGCTGTAGTCATGTAACCCCTACTATGAGGCATTAACTGAGGGCATCTATCTTGCAGTTATTTTCAATTGCGTAACAGTACAGGTTAGATTGTTATCTTGAGAGATGGTGTCAGGACTGGGATCTCTCATGCCTATTACAATTCTGTTTTTAATTAGGTCATGTTTTAGTTGTACAAAGTTATAGGATATTTTGAATATGTTTATGGCCATCACATAGTGATCACACATAGGTCTCTAATATTGAATATATACCATTCAGATGTTGCATTCACTTGGAATTAAAAATGTTTTCAAGGCCTATAAAATTTCTGCAGTCAGTTTTGATATTCTTTGTGGTGAACATACTTTGTAATAGCCTATCTCCAGCAGTGGTAACAATAGAGGTACTTATAGCTGTTCTAACTTGTTATGTAGATCTGTTGCAATTTCATCATTTTGCCTTTACACATTGGAAAATCTGCTAGCTTTACTGCACTTCACTTTCCATCCATAATAGGCCACCAATGGCACTGGGACTACAGAGACCACGACAACATCAAATGACAGGGAAAGGATACTCTCCGAGGAAGGAACGCAATCTGCACGAAAAGCCATGACAAAATATAAACATACCATTGTGGGACCTGCTCAATTTAAAGATTATGAGCTGAATTTTACCAGAAATTGTCTAAAAGTGCTATTTTCATCAAAGGTTCCTCTCTGCAAAGTCTACCAGGTTTTCTCACGTTATCATCCCAAACTTGCCTTGTGAACTAGTAACCACTCGTCTATTGTGCCCCGATTTTATGATGCTAGTCCAATTCTCCCACTTGCCGTTGATGGAAGTTCTTGCTGATGCCAGGACATTTAGGATTATTGTTGTTAGTGTCATCATTGCACCCCAACCACCTCCCCAGTTGAGCATTGGCAGTCTAGAGTTGCTTTTCACAGCGAACGTGGTGGGACAGTAGCTACAAGCCAATGCTTCTTGCAACACACAGCGGCACTGCTAACACTTGCTTACACACACAATTGCAAATTCTTAATCTATCACTGCTTAAGTATCAAGCTACACAGTCAGGAGTTTGTGTAATGGAGTCATCAGCTCCTGTTGCAGAGGGTAGCCCTTGTCCCCTCGTCTTTGTAAGGCATTTAGACCCTCAAATGCAACAGGAATGTGAGACTTCTCATGGATATGGACATCATCACAGAGACCTGGCACAGACTTATAAGAGGTAGTAACGATGATCACAAATCACTTGATGGAATGAATCTTCTTCTATTGCTAAACTCAGTTACATTATGATGTAGTGCTCTCAATGCATTGTGTGTACAGTCTGTAGTGCCCTGCAGCTGGAGAAAGACTACTGCCCAGTAGCAAAGCGAATTGCCCAGATTGCAATCCTGACATTGTCACAGGGAAGTAAGATGAAACAGTGGGATTTGGCTCAAATAAGATCAGTAACAGATTTGGTATATTTGTGGGTGGTGATTGAGAAATCTCTCACAGGTTCCCAGTAGTCTGTTGGAAGGTGCCAGTTACATAGTCAGTCAATGCAGACATCATTTAACGGCAATCAGAATGGGATTCCTATTCTTTCATATCACAGGTCCTACTGCAGTATTGGCATCAATTTAGTTTCAGGTTTTATTATCATATATTCTCAAGTACGGAGTACAAGAATACAGTGAAAAGTGTACAATGTCACCACACAAGGCACCACCTTAGGTACAAAGTACCTACATACAAGATCTTATTACAGAAGTAGAAACATAAAGAAATAAGTTGAAAAGCTCAGCACTGCAGTTACCTTAGTACGAAAGTAGAAAAATAAAGAAATAAAGTTAATAAGTCACACATTACAGTCCTTTCATAAGATTGCTTTCTTTCTGGGTCTGTTGCTACCCCAAGCTGGATTTCCCTGAGAGGATTTGTTGTCCGCTTGCACAGAGCTAAGCCCCTCCCATGCTCACCAGCTACCTTCATCACTGACCACCGCTGCTGATGGCTATTGGGCACGCCCCAGGTTTCACCACTACTCACAAGGCTTCAACACTAACTGCTGCTGTCACCATCTTTCACCGTCACTGTCTCATTGCTGACACCTGCTGCTGTTATCCAGGCTTCAACACCGACCACCACTATGACCATCCAGGCTTCAACACCTTCCCCCACTGTGACCATCCAGGCTTTGGCACCAACCCTCACTGTGATCATCCAGGATTCAACAACGACCACCTCTATGACCATCCAGGCTTCAACACCTTCCCTACTGTGACCATCTAGGCTTTGGCACCAACCCCCCACTGTGACCATCCAGGCTTCAATACCGACTACCGCTATGACCATCCAGGCTTTGGCACCAACCCCCACTGTGACCATCCAGGCTTCAACACCGACTACCGCTATGACCATCCAGGCTTCAGCACCAACCCCCACTGTGACCATCCAGGCTTCAACACCTTCCCCCACTGTGACCATCCAGGCTTCAACACCGACCCCCAGTGTGACCATCCAGGCTTCAATACCAACCCCGACTGTGACTATCCAGGCTTCAACACCGACCCCCACTGTGACCATCCAGGCTTCAACACCGACCACCACTGTGACCATCCAAGCTTCAATACCAACCCACCGCTGTCACCATTCTTCATGACCAACCGCCACTGCCGCCATCCAGGATTGCACTGGGTCTCAGTCGCTGCCTTGCTCCTTTGCTGCAGTAGTTGTCTCGCTGCAGAGTCTCGTTCCAGCACTGCTCCAGACATCAACGAAGCCTCGATGCTGCCGACCGCAATCAGCTGCCTCCTGGCTGACTGTCAAAGTCCTCAGCCACTGCCATCACTGTCACTGGCTCCATGACCAAGCTCTAAAGATTAAAGAACTAAAAGAGAGAAAGGGGGAAGAAAGTGATAGGTAGAAAGAAAAATGTTTGGAGCAGTTGAGCTCTGGTGAGGGGTCGTATCCTGCTGCCATCTTGCCTGAAAATTGTGTGGCAGTGTCCCAGGACGTTTGCAAACTTTACTGACAGGAAGTCTTGTAACCACTGTGTAGGGTACTGATGAGAGGCACCTGGAATATTGTGCATGGTATTGCTCCCTGTATTTGTGAAAGGATTTACTGGCATTCGAGGCTGTTCAAAAGAGACTCACTAAACTGACTCCTGAGATGAAGCTGTTGACATATTAAGAATGACCAAACAGGACAGTCCTTTAGAAGAATGAGGTATAATTGGTGAGCCAATGAGTGGTAGATGGTGTTAAATTTAGATAAATGTGAGGTGCTGCATTTTGAAAAGGCAAATCAGGCAGAACTTATACACTTAATGGTAAGGTCCTGAGAAGAGTTGCTTAACAAAGAGACCTCGGAGTGCAGGTTCAAAGTTCCTTGAAAGTAGACTCACAGGTGGATAGGATAGTGAAGAAGGTGTTTGGTATGCTTGCCTTTATTGGTCAGAGCATTGAGTATAGGAGTTGAGAGGTCATGTTGCAGCTATACAGGATGTTGGTAAAGCCATTTTTGGAATATTGTGTTCATTTCTAGTCTCCCTGCTATAGGAAGGATGGTGTGAAACCTGAAAGGGTTCAGTAAAGATTTACAGGGACGTTGCCATGATTTGAACTATACGGAGAGGCTGAATAGGCTGGGGCTGTTTCCCTGGAGTATGGAGGCTGAGGGGTGACTCTATAGAGGTATATAAAATCATGAGGGACATGGATAGGATAAATAGACAAGGTCTTTTCCCTGGAGTGGGGGAGTTCAAGACTAGAGGGCATAGGTTTACGATTACAGGGGAAAGATATAAAAGGGGCTGAAATGGCCAGATTTTCCAACAGAGGGTGATGCATGTTTGGAATGAGCTGCCAGAGGAAGTGGTGAACGCTGATAGGATTACAGTGTTTAAAAGGCATCTGGATGGGTATATGATTAGTGTCGAGAATGTGTTGCTGGAAAAGCACAGCAGGTCAGGCAGCATCCAAGGAGCAGGAGAATCAATGTTTTGGGCATAAGCCCTTCATCAGGAATTTCGGGCATAAGCCCTTCATCATTCCTGATGCAGAGCTTATGCCTGAAACGTCGACTCTCCTACTCCTCAGACCTGCTGTGCTTTTCCACCACCACTCTCTCGACTCTGATCTCTAGCATCTGCAGTCCTCACTTTCTCCTATATGAATAGGAAGGGTTTTGAGGGATATGGCCAAATGCAAGCAAATAGGTCTAGATTTATTTAGGATATCTGTCGGCATGACGAGTTGGACTGAAGGGTCTATGCTGTATGTCTCTATGATTCAATGAAATATACAAGATTCTGAGGGAGTTTGATAGAGTTGATGTTTAGACGATATTTTCACTACTTCAGGAATCTCAAATTAGGGGACATATTTACAAAATAAATGACACTCATTTCGAGCTGAGATGTGAAGGAATTTCCTTTCCCAGAGCACAGTGAATGCCTAAAATTCTCTATTATTTGTGGAGGCTAGATCACTGAAAATATTGAAAGAGAGGTTGGATAGATTTTTGAAATAAGTTCAGGGTTAGAATGAGTGGGCACTAAAGAAGAGTTGAGGTTTGGAGCAGGTGAGCCATCATTTTATAGAATGGTGGACAGGCGTGAGAGACCAAATGGCAATTTCCTACTCCTATTTCTTATTTTCTTATGGCTGTATCATTCCATGATGAAAATGTCAGAAAGTAAAGCATGACATTAATAATGTGCTGCATTGCCTCACATTGACTCGAATTGTATTGGACTGAGTTGTATTGGGAATAGTTGGAATTAGGTTGGGCTGTGTTGTATTATGATTGGCTCGGATTGGGTTTGAGTTTAGGTTTGAGTTACACTGGGAATAGTTTGGGTTGGGTGTGGTTGAGTTGCAATGGGAATGTTTCAAATTAGGTGTGGTTGAATTGCATTGGGAATGGCTCGAATCATGTTAAGTTGATTTGGGAATGGTTTGAATTAGATTCGGTTGACTTGCATTAGGAATGGCTAAAAACAATGACTGCAGGTGCTGGAAAAGATTAGTGGTCTAGATTAGTGGTGCTGGAAAAGCACATCAGGTCAGGCAGCATCTGAGGAGCAGGAAAATCGATGTTTCAGGCAAAAGCCCTTCATCAGCCCTTCCCCCTACCCTCCTCTCTGACCTATCACCTCCATCCCTACCCCCATTCACCCATTGTACTCTATGCTACTTTCTCCCCACCCCCACCCCGTCTCATTTATCTCTCCACTCTGCAGGCATCCTGCCTCTATTCCTGATGAAGGGCTTTTGCCCGAAACGTCGATTTTCCTGCTCCTCGGATGCTGCCTAAACTGCTGTGCTTTTCCAGCACAACTCTTGCATTAGGAATGGTTCAGATTAAGTTGGGTTGAGTTCCATTGGGAATGTTTTGGATTGGGATTGAGTTGAGTTGCATTGGGAATGGTTTACATTGGGTTTAGGTTGACTTTCATTGAGAGTGCTTTGGGCTGGGTTGGGTTGACTTGCATTTTGAACAGTTTCGATTAGGTTGAGTTGCACATTTAATTGGGCTGAGCTCAGATTGATGGAGTAAGTCAGTAAGATTGATGCCTGTGTCCACAAGTTCTTGGGGACAGTGATATGGCAAGTGAGTTAATGATTCATAAATGCATCCACAGTTTTTATGCTTGACTCACATTTCCGTCAGGTAAACAGGTGGGCGTAGGAAGTTCTTGTCTTACAAATTGCAAGAGCCTGCAATATTAATAATAATGACTTGACAGTGATTCCACTTTCAAATGCTTTTAATCGTCACTTGTCATGTATGATCTGTGACACATATTAGAAAAAGGGAACCTCACATTGCATCAGACGGCACTCCCAGCTCTGCATTTGACTTTTCCTTGACTTTGACAATACATAAGACCATAAGACCATAAGACATAGGAGCGGAAGGAAGGCCATTCGGCCCATCAAGTCCACTCCGCCATTCAATCATGGCTGATGGGCATTTCAACTCCATTTACCCGCATTCACCCCGTAGCCCTTAATTCTTTGTGACATCAAGAATTTATCAATTTCTGCCTTGAAGACATTTAGCTTCCCAGCCTCCACTGCACTCTGTGGCAATGAATTCTACAGGCCCACCACTCTCTGGCTGAAGAAATGTCTCCACATTTCTGTTCTGAATTACTCCAAATGGGGCCTAACCAGAGCTTTATAAAGTCTCAGTAGCACAACAGTGCTTTTATATTCCAACCCTCTTGAGAAAGCATTTGCTTTCTTAATCACGGACTCAATCTGCATGTTTACCTTTAGAGAATCCTCAACTAGCACTCCCAGATCCCTCTGTACTTTGGCTTTACAAATTTTCTCACAGTTTAGAAAGTAGTCCATGCTTGTATTCTTTTGTCCAAGTGCAAGACCTCGCATTTGCTCACATTGAATTCCATCAGCCATTTCCTGGACCACTCTGCCAAACTGTCTAGATCCTTCTGCAGCCTCCCCACTTCCTCAGTACTACCTGCCTGTCCACCTAACTTTGTATCATCGGCAAACTTTGCTAGAATGCCCCCAGTCCCTTCATCCAGTAAGTGTTCATCTTAGTTGCTACCAAATGCCATATGGTAAGGTCGCAAATATGCTGCCACCTTTGTGTTGCAGATCCTTAGATTTCTCTGTCTTGCAAATATTCTGTTAAGTCTTCTTCCCATGTTAACATGCTGTAGCTGGCATGGTTCCCAAGAACAAACCAATGTAATGGTTAAGTAGCACAGAAGCTGACTCTTTGTATCCACCATCTCCTGCAGTACTATCTGCAATCAACAGTCAGCAAGTACCCAGATGATGTGGAGAGCAGACTGGCCACTGGAGGGTCGGGAACCACGTGTTATGCCATCAAGATGATGCCTGTAACTGAGGCTTCTTGTCAATTTGATTTTCATTGTGTGTCAACTGTGACTCAGTTAGTAGCATGTTTGCATCTGAGGCTGAACATTGAAGATTTAAATCCCAATCCCAAACTTGAGCACAAAAATCAAGGCTAATATTTCATTGTGACACTGAGAGTATGTTGTACAGCCCTAGGTCTGTCTTTTGGGTGAAGTTTTAGACCAAGGATTTGTCTGCCCTCTCAAGTGAACTTAAAAGATCCCATTGTCACTCTTTTGAAAAATGCAAGAAAACTCTCCCCCATATCCTGACCAATATTTATCTCTCATTCAACAGTATACAGATTGTCATTATCACATTATAGCTTGCAAGAGCTTATTATGCACAAAGTGGCTGTTATTTTCTTGCGTTGCAATTCCAACAATGATTTGAAAACATTTCATTGATAGCAAAGCACTTTGGAGTTCTCCGTGGTTATGAAAAGTGCTAATTCAATGCAAAATGTTTCTTATATGTCGCTACACAATGCTCCATCCCTTCAAACTTGGCTATAGTTGAGTTAATTATTGAGCTTTTTAATGCCTTTCAGAACCTTTTGCATCTTAATGCAACACTTGCTATTCGTTGGCACTATCCCTTTAAATCCTAAGGATATTCAATTTTTGTTCAACAACTGCTGAATTCTGGATAAATAAATCATCAGGAAAATTGACTGAGCCAGGAAATTTGTGTGCCATTACTTATGCTATTTACATTTGTTCTTACCCATTTAGAACTGACTTACATCTGATTTACATCAAGCAGAAAATTGGATGCATATTTAAGCATCGGCCAAGTTTTGCCAGTCTTAATCAATTATTCATTTACATGTTTAACTATAATGTATTTTTTAAAATTCTCAGACAGAATTCAAAATTACTAAATGGGAATTGCAATAAATGATCCTTCACTATTAAAGATTCTAACATGCAAAGGGAGGAATTGTAGCAAAATTGAACACCATTGATCAATTCAGAATGGAAATAAAAAACTTCATTACCAATAAAGTATTGAAACTTTTCTAGAATTTTGTAGAAATTTTAGGAATGATAACTAAATTTGCAGTTATTGAAACAAACATGAATTAAGTAAATAAAGCCAGCTCAGATTCGTAAAGAACAAATTTCATTTATCTAACTTGCTTAAGTATTTTGATGAGGTAACAGAGAGGATTGGTAAGGGCAATGTTGTTAATGTGGTACACATGGACATTTTTAAAATGCATTTGATGTAAAAAAAAATCACATAACTATCATGCTTTGTGTGGAATAACAGAGATAGCAGTGGTATGAATGTAGGTTAGGCTGAGAGAGTACTGGTGAACATTCAAGAAAAGTGCATAATCGGTTCTCCAGGGGCAGGAATCCAACCTTTTCTTAATATTATCATGACCGCAGATTATAAATCCAGATCACCTATGGGTCTCTGGAACTTAATTCCTGCACGCATTCTTGTTCCAAAAAAGGACATGCAAAAGATGACTGCAGCTAAAAATTCAGAGTCTGCCGAGAGGGAAATACTCTGGAAAGTCACACCTGATAAGGTGTCAAAGGGGGAACATGCATTACAAACTGAATTTGTAACCTTTTAGGAGTAGAATGTGAACACAATAGCAAAATAAAAAGCAGCTAGCTGGGTGACAACATGATTTGTGTTTTCTGCTTTCAAGAATACCCAGGGACAGGTGCTAAAATGCACTCTAACCCTGGTGTGCATATGTGTGGAGAAAGAGAGGACTGCAGATGCTGAAGATCAGAGTCGCGAGTGTGGTGTTGGAAAAGCACAGCAGGTCAGGCAGCATCTGAGGAGCAGGAGAATCAACATTTCAGGCATAAGCTTATGTCCGAAACATTGATTCTCCTGCTCCTCGGATGCTGCCTGACCTGCTGTGCTTTTTCAGCACCACACTCTCAATGTATGTATATGTGTTTGTATGTATGTGTGTGTATGAGTTAATGGCCCGAGTGTTGGCATTAGTGTGCTGTGAGAATCACAATTCTGAGAACAACCAGTGAAACATCCCTGCACTGTAGGTAAAGGAATAAGAAGTCTCTCACTCTGAGTACTGTCACTCTGCTGAAAGGAATCAGGGCAAAAGAGTATCAATTACCCTACGCAGCCAAATATCTTGAAACTGACTGTTTAACTAGCAATGTCAATTCTACTGCTAAAATTCATTGCAATGGCTGTACCATTTAACTGCCTGCTGTTCACAAATAATTCAGAGACTGTTCCATAACTCTTTTCATTTTACTTGTTTTAGACACTTCTTATTTTTAATCTGTGTGTGTATATTACATTACTATTTTTTCTCACAGCCAAGTGGGTGGAGGGATAAAGAAGGGAATCCAGTTCATCCCTCCTTATGCTGGATGCTAACAGTTTAAAATATCCCAACTATAATGGAACAAATTAGGGAACATCACTTGGGGTTTGGTCATAGCAATATACATTAATGACCAAGATTTGGATATCCATGGCACAATTTCAAAATTTCCAGATGGCACAAGAGTTGGAGATATTATGAACTATGAGAGGACAGTGAGAATCATAGTGAGTTAAAAATCACACAACACCAGGTTATAGTCCAACAGGACAGTTACATCACACTGTAAACTTTTGGTATAAATTCTGAGTCTTACGATCTTATACTCCACAACCACCTGATAAAGGAGCGGCACTCTGAAAGCTAATGCTTCCAAATAAACCTATAATGTGGTGTTGTATCATTTTTAACATTGTCCACCCCAGCCCAACACTGGCACTCCCACATCATAATGAAGACATAGTAAACTGGTTGAATAGGCAGGCAAATGGCAGATGACATTTAATACAGGGAAAAGTGAAGAGGTTCATTTCTGTAGAAAGAACAAGTGAGGTAATAGAAAATAAAAGGTATAATTCTCAAGGTGTGATGAAGCAGAGCCACCTGGGGATATTTGTGCACAAGTTTTTGAAGGTGTCAGGACAGGTTAGAGATGCCATTAATAAAGCATTGGGGATTCTGGACTTTAGAAATAGGATGATGGAGTTCAAAAGTAAGGAAGTTAAAACAAAACCTGGACAAAACATTAGTTTGGCCTCAATTGGAGATCTGGCACCGCTTATTGGGAAAGATGTATAGGCTTTGTAGAGGGTACTGAAAAAATTCATGAGAAACTTGGGTGAGTTCAATGATTGTAGAAGTTAGACTGTTCTCTTTAGAAAAGTGAGGGTCAGAGGGAGATTTGATAAAGGTGTTCAACATTATGGGAGGTTCTAGCAGAGTAGAGGGGCAAGATCGGAAAAAATTGAGCAGGGTGGCACTTGACAATGGTTTTACTCCTCAGAAGTTTCAGCCCAATAAATTGATGCATTGTATCGAATTGGTTTGCATTGGGTATGAGTTAGGTTGTTACTCGTTGCATTGGATCGAGTTCAGTTTGTTGGATTAAATGAATAAGATCAATTCCCAAATCCTTGTCCACAATTTCATGGGGAGCACCGACCTGAAACCAAAGACGGTGACTCATAATTCATAATATCCGCACTTTAATGCTTGACTCATTTTTTTGTCAAGTAAATTGAGCTGCTTGAAAAATTGCAGGATCTAATAACATATATGATAATATGTGCAAGTGGGAGTATGGCATTGATTGAAGTGTTTTTTTTAGTTTGCAACACCAAACCAAGGACTTACCTGTCCTGTTGAATCAGCAATAAGGATCCCTGGCTCTGTTTCCAAGAAGAGCATGAATCTTTCTCCTGTGTCCGAGCCAATATTCACACCCTTGATCAACAGTGACTATCTAAGCATTGCTGTTCCTGGAAGTTTGCTGTGCACAGATTACATTCTGTGCTTTCAGCATTAAAACAATGTAATTCAAAAGCACTTCACTGGTGAAAAAGGCATTCTCGGATCATAAAAAATACTATATCAATGCATGATCTTTCTTATTTATCACTGGGTTAATATTCTATCCCCTCAACCTTGATTATGGCTGAGAGTTGGTTGAATTAATTATTAAGCCTTTTTAAAGGGTTTCACAATTTCTGTAACCGAAGTGGGCATTAGTTAGTCCCAATCCTTTAAATCTCAGGTATTTGCTTTTGATATTTTCTCATCAATCCATTCAGAGATGTTATTTCACACACTTTAAAAAGTTGGAACTTGAACCTGGGTGCCCTGGATCTATGGACCCTACCATTGGACCCATCAGAGACTTCAGGTTCTTTTCTATCTCTTTTATATCCAGAGATACTCCCGGAAATACATCCCGGGAAGTTACTTGGATGGAACTGAGAAATAAGAAAGGGATGATCACCTTATTGGGATTGTATTATAGACTCCCAATAGTCAAAAGGAAATTGAGAAACAAACTTGTAAGGAGATCTCAGCTATCTGTAAGAATAATAGGGTAGTTATGGTAGGGGATTTTAACTTTCCAAACATCGACTGGGACTGCCATAGTGTTAAAGGTTTAGATGGAGAGGAATTTCTTAAGTGTGTACAAGACAATTTTCTGATTCAGTATCTGGATGTACCTACTCTTGGGAAATAAAGCAGGGCAGGTGACTGAGGTATCAGTGGGGGAGCACTTTGGGGCCAGCGACATAATTCTATTCGTTTTAAAATAGTGATGGAAAAGGATAGACCAGATCTAAATTTTGACGGTATTAGGCAAGAACTTTCGAAAACTGATTGGAGGCAAATGTTCACAGGTAAGGGGACAGCTGGAAATTGGGAAGCCTTCAGAAATGAGATAACAAAAATCCAGAGAAAGTATAATCCCGTCAGGGTGAAAGGGAAGGCTAGTAGGTATAGGGAATGCTGGATGACTAAAAAAATTGAAGGTTTGGTTAAGAAAAAGAAGGAAGCATATGTCAGGTATAGACAGTATGGATCGAATGAATCCTTAGAAGAGTAAAAAGAAAGTAGGAGTATACTTAAGAGGGAAATCAGGAGGGCAAAACGGGGACATGAGATAGCTAGGCAATTAGAATTAAGGAGAATCCAAAGGGTTTTTACAAATAGATTAAGGACAAAAGGGTAACTAGGGAGAGAATAGGGCCCCTCAAAGATCAGCAAGGCAGCCTTTGTGTGGAGTCACAGAAAATGGGGGAGATACTAAATGAATATTTTGCATCAGTATTTACTGTGGAAAAGGATATGGAAGATATCGACTGTAGGGAAATAGATGGTGACATCTTGCAAAATGTCCAGATTACAGAGGAGGGAGTGCTGGATGTTTTGAAATGGTTAAAGGTGGATAAATCCCCAGGACCTGATCAGGTGTACCCAAGAACTCTGTGG
>NC_057729.1:47861127-47866015 GCF_004010195.1 Chiloscyllium plagiosum
CTTTATTGGTCAGAGTATTGAGTACAGGAGTTGGGAGGTCATGTTGCGGCTGTACAGGACATTGGTTAGGCCACTGTTGGAATATTGCGTGCAATTCTGGTCTCCTTCCTATTAGAAAGATGTTGTGAAACTTGAAAGGGTTCAGAAAAGATTTACAAGGATGCTGCCAGGGTTGGAGGATCTGAGCTACAGGGAGACGCTGAACAGGCTGGGGCTGTTTTCCCTGCAGCGTTAGAGGCTGAGGGGTGACCTTATAGAGATTTACAAAATTATGAGGGGCATGGATAGGATAAATACACAAAGTCTTTTCCCTGCGGTCGGAGAGTCCAGAACTAGAGGGCAAATGTTTAGGGCGAGAGGGGAAAGATATAAAAGAGACCTAAGGGGCAACTTTTTCACGCAGAGGGTGGTACATGTATGGAATGAGCTGCCAGAGGATGTGGTGGAGGCTGGTACAATTGCAACATTTAAGAGGCATTTGGATGGATATATGAATAAGAAGGGTTTGGATGGATATGGGCCGGGTACTACCAGGTGGAACTAGATTGTGTTGAGATATCTGGTCAGCATGGACAGGTTGGACCGAAGGATCTGTTTCCATGCTGTACATCTCTATGACTCTATGGCTCTATGAAGTGCTCTTACACACAACTGAATGTTTGCTTCCCCGTCACAAACCATTCAGGTTTTTTTTTAATTTATTAACCACCACCAGTAAGTCACCCACGTTTTCGAATTGATTTAATTATGTGTAAAGCCTAACAAGGCATTGAAGACCACCAAAGGTGAGGAAGAGTTAGAGAGGGTCATGTTCATTTTGTTTTATTCCCAACGGTAATGCCAAACAGCTGCTAAACCCTGGATAGGTGAATTGGCATGGAAATGGACTAATCCAGAAAATTTGTTGGTGAGATCCATTCTTATCCATTCAGAACTAGTTTACACCAATAAATGAATATAGAGACCCTGGGATCAGTGACAGGATTGCCCTGTTGTTAAAATTCAAACAAGATCATCGCTAATGTGCCATTGTGTTGAAAATTCTCATTCTTGTTTTCAGATCCTTTCCAAGCCTCACAGTTTTCCGAACCTTCAGCTAAACATTCATCCAATGTCGCTGTGCTCTTCACTTCTGGTATGTTGAACATCCATGATATTCATTGGCAGCTAGATTTCTGCTGCCTTAGCTTTAAACATTTATATTCCCTATTGTTGAAACCTTTCCAATTGTCTTTTCTGCTTTTAAAGTCTTTGAACAGTGCGCTTTTGATTGAGATTCTTGTCACCTACCTTGTGGTGTCAAATTTCGCTCAAGGCAGCTCATATCCTGGCCAATATTACTCAATCAACATTACAAGCGTGGAATGATTTGCCTTTCTGGGATCTTCCTGTGCACACATTGTCTGCCAGGCCATCTACGTGACAACAGCAATTATACTTCAAAACTACTTAATTGGCTGCAAAGTGCTTGACACCGTCCCGGGGTTGTGAAAGGCACAATGTGAGCTTTTTCTTGTGTTATGTAGAATTGTCACATGATATACTTGAAACTAATTATTGTTCTAATGAGGAACTTATATGTTTGTAAGTGGCTTATGTCAAAACACCAGAAATGATTATTTGTAACCAATATCAGAATCTGTGAAAGTGGCATGGACAGATGATTATAGAAGCTGTCAAGGTCTTAAATTTCTTACATCCCTTTGAATAATGAAAAGGGAATAAAAGTCTGGCACAAGAAGTGGTTCAGAACTTTTTTTAAGATGAGATACTCTACAGTATGGAAACAGGCCCTTTGGCCCAAGTCCACACTGACCCTCCAAAGAACAATCCACCCAGATCCATTCCCCTTCCCTACATTTACCCCTGACTAATGCACCTAACACTATGGGCAATTCACCTGGCTTGCACATTTTTGGATTGTGGGAGGAAACCGGAGCACCCAGAGGAAACCCATGGAGAATGTGCAAACTCCACACAGGCAATCACCCGAGGCTGGAATCAAACCTGGGTCCCTGACACTGTGAGGCAGCAGTGCTAACCACTCAGCCACCATGCCCCTTATGCTCACACGCTCACAAAAAAGCCTCCCAAATGAGAAAAACATCAAACTCTACAGAGTTTTATCTTAAATGTACTTTGACCAAGTAAGAGGTAAACACAGGAGGAAAGGATTATTCAACAGTTTCTAAAAAGAGTGATACAATTTTTCTGGCTGCAATGGCTTGGAAGTGGAAGAATATTTACACAGACACACTGGCAAGGATTTTTCAAAACAGTAATTGGATAATGCAGAAGTCAAATACCTAAATTACAATAGTTTGCAATAATTTCAAACTTAAGAAAGGCAACTGTGTAATGTACAAGCAATTTGTTATAAGGCAAGAAAGATATGTTCGAAGGTACTTCGATCAAATTATTGCAATGTGTATTTATATATAATACTTATTGATAATAATATAATTTCCTAAGTAACAAAATACAATGGAGTCAAAGGTGATGTCAAGTCTATCATTTTATAAAATGAATAGTGTACTATTTCCCCTTTACTGGATGGTGAGATTTCGCTTGGCACAGCTTTGTTTTGGGTTTGCAGTGCACCTCATTAATTTATTTTTCTCAAGAGCTAAATCATAAATCTTCAGTCATCTTCATTTATTTGAGGTTCTCGAGAGAGAGAGAGCTGATTGACCTTTCAGACAACATTTTTCAAGTCATTCTCAATGTTTGTTAACGGTAAGCACATTTATTTCTCTGAACAGAGAATTACGTTTTGTCAGTTTATCAACTGTCCGTGTGACAAAAAGCAATAGAGAATTCAAGCATCCAACTTGTTCCTGGATGCCATTCCTTTTTGTTTATTATCTGTGTGCAGTTAAGGCAGCAGCTGTCAACCACATAAGTTGAATTCTTATCTTCCTCTGTTTGTGCTGTTAATTGTCAAGTAACATCAATGCCATACAAGTACAGCACAATGGTCATCTTCTCCAGGACAGAATCAAACCCATCTCCTCTTGACATTCACTGAAATTCCTACCATCAACATTTTAAAGTTTACCAATGATCAGAAACCTATTTGAACCGGCCATTTGAATATTGTGGTTACAACAGCAACATAAAGATTGTGAATTCTAAAGCAAGTAATTCATCTTCTGACTCACCAAAGTGTGTCCATTGTCAAAAAGGTACAATCAAGAGTGTAATACCATACTCCCAACATGCCTGATGAATGCAGACCAAATACTCAAGAAATTCAACACCATCCAGAAAAAAACATGATTGGTATCCCATCCACCACCTTAAACATTCACTCCACCACTAGGGCGTTGTGCAGTGCATCTATAAGATACACCACATCAATACGCCAAGGCTCCTTTTGCAGCAGTTTCCATACTTATGACATCTCCTGTATCGAAGAACATGGAATGCCATCTCATCCAAGTTTCCCTCCTAATCACACACCATCCTGACTTGGAACTACAACACTTTTTGTACTCACTGGACCAAATCCTGGAACTGTTCCCAACAGCACTGTGAATTACAATGGTTCAAGAGGGAGGTTCATTGCCATTTCTCCAAGTCAGGTGGGATGGGCAATAAATGCTAGACTTGCTGCTGACACTCATATCCCAAGAACAATCTATACATGCTATTTCTCTCCCCAAAAGAAATGTTCACTTCCACTGAATACATTGATTTCTTGTTGGGTATTGGCACCTGATACCCTCTTCCCGAGCAGGTATTATTATGTGTTTACTCCATGTTTTCCTCCATTATGATACTTTAGTTACTCACTGAAATTTCTTCTCCTCTAATCTGCGAAACATATGGCAAATTCACCCAACATGAGCCTGCACCTTTAACTTGAAAGCCAATAAGTCCCTGGCATGTTGAACAACGCGCGAGGCTTAAACTACCATTTACTGGTGAGAGAGAGATACCAGCATATAATTCGCTGAATTGGGATCTTTTGATGACTGTGAAGAATGAGGTTGTGTGCTGATTATAAAATGAATTTCAAAAAGTCGCCTTGAACTTTGCAAGCTGACACAGTCTGTAGAAAACAGGGTTTGTCACAAGCACGTTGAAAAATGGTTCAGGGAGGTTAGATTGTCGTAGTTTTTTTTATACTTTACTGAAAGTGAAAAGTACAAACAACACTGCAGCTATAACAGATGAACTGCTGAGGACCCAAAATGTGTGTTTTGCTTTCTCATATCTCCTTGAGCATGTGGTGAGTACTCAGCTATGGAGCAGGACAGTAAATGAAGTCATTTTTTTTTCCCCTTGTGTCTCAGTGGGCTGTTCCTGCTCAGTTTGTTTTGAATCACTCATCCTGATTGAGTTGGTAGTCTAGCCTGAATAGGGGACAGGGAGGACTTTTCTGTAATATTTCTCTGACAGGCAGAGCACAAGCCTCCAAAACTCTTTGACTATGTTGGCATTTAAACATGGGATAACAAGAAGCGATGCTGTGGAACAAAGAGCAGCACTTTTCAATACGACCATTCATGTAGTTTTGACAGAGGCAATTCATCATCACTCTGAATGAAGCCACGTTTCCTCTGCTAAAAGGCAGGCTGGTTAAATTTTTACCTGGCTTCATGAATACCACTATCAGCGCTGAAAAGGATTATGCTGCTGGCTAAGACAGCCCAAGCGCCTACGTTAGTCATTGTTTCTGGTCACATTCAAAAGCAGCTCGGAGCCATCTGTTAGGTTGAAACAAGTGAAATGACTGCATTAAAGGATGAAGACTAATGGCATATCCTGGTGTCTGGAGCAGCAATGCTATTCTGTGGGAAGAACTTGATGTGATTGATGGTGTTCCATATTCCGGCTTGGCTTTGGGACTCCCAGCAGGAATTGGTTTGAATGGGGGGGGGGG
>NC_057729.1:47866060-47871344 GCF_004010195.1 Chiloscyllium plagiosum
GGGGATGCGGCTGGGGGTGGAGAATGATGGTACATGTATCAAGACACATAGCTTCTCAATAAACACCTCTGTCTCAATTTAATCTCTTTCACTGCTTCAGAGGAAAAAGACCCTTCAGGACATATTCAACTGAGTTTTAATTGTAATGTCTTGTGTCTAGGGCTCAGGAACCTGGGCAAAGAAATAAAGAGCTATCAGCGCCCTTGGAACCTTAACATTAAGCTCGTGTTATTTTGCTTAATTATAAATCTTATTGGATTGCCTTCCCATTATACTTCAAGCTCCCACCATCAATCATGAGCCCCTAAAACTGGCCATTGAGTCTGTTGAAGAAGAGGACAGGAAATATAAGATGGAGCTAAAAATCCAATATCACCCAAACTTATACTTTTCCACCCGTTGCCTGTGTCCACAGAGAAAGACTGAGATGAGAATATTGGAGTCTGGATGGGGCCATGGGGAGAATATGCTGAAATTTTCAATTAAAAGTCAGAATATAAATGATGGCCCAAAGGTGTTTCTGCTTTAATCAGGAGGACCTTTCCAGTGCTTTGTGATCTGTAATTTCAATTACTTGTACTCTTGTGACAACAGCATTGAAGCCAGGGAAGTTATTCCCTGTAATATGATCCTAATGCAATCATACAATATTATCTGCTCCACAGATTTAGCTGGTTGAAATAACTGGAATTATGTCTGTAGTTAAGAGAGCTGTAAGGCCAGAGGGGGAGGTTACACATGTGTGAGCTAATGTTATTACACCTGGTCTTCAACGGTTTTCGTGAAACAATTAAGTGTTTTCCTGCTATCTGTGGTTAAGAAGCAAGTTTTCGATTTATCCCTAAAATTCGAGTTTCTGCCTCCACTTCCTGTGTCTCTGGAATTTCAGTCTCAGCTCTTATATTTCCCCACATCTGATTTCTCTTTTGGGACTGATACATTGGTCTCAGGGGATCTGGTTCCCATTCCCATACCTCTGAACACTGAGCTCATTTATTTGCTTCAACATGACTGTAGCTTGTCCCAAAATGACTATTGTTCACTAACACATCAAGAAGAATGGCTCGATCCAGCCTACAACCATTCTCCATACCTTCCTCACTGCCACCCTCCCGTCACCCCCACCAAAACCACCAGCCCACAATGAAGACAGAATCACACAGGCCATGAATTCAGAATAAAAGTGGATTTTGCATGGAAAATTATATGCAGAGCAAAAGTAATGATTCAAAATAAAAGGCATGATTTTCCAGTCTCTGAGTTAACAAGATTAATGGCGAGCGTGATGAGTTGATTTGAGGAGAGTGCAAAATTCAGATTCGCACTGTCGTATAAGCATATAAAAAGTCAAAATAGGAACAAAATTAGACAATTAGATTCCCTACAGTATGGAAGCAGGCCCTTCGACCTAACAAGTCCACACCAACCCTCCGAAGAGTAACCCACCCCACCCACCTACATTTTTGTGTGACTAATGCACCTAACACTATGGGCAATTGATTAGATTAGATTCCAAAAGTGTGGAAACAGGCCCTTCAGCCCAACAAGCTCACACTGACCCTTCAAAGAGTAACCCACCCAGACCCATTTCCCTCTAACTAATGCAACTAACACTATGGGAATTTAGCATGGCCAATTCACCTGACCCTGCACATCTTTGGATTGTGGGAGGAAACCAGAGCACGCAGAGGAAACCCACGCAGATAGGGGGAGAATGTGCAAACTCCACACAGATAGTCTCCAGAGGCTTGAATTGAACCCGGACCCTGGTGCTGTGAGGCAGCAGTGCTAACCACTGAACCACCATGCCACCCTTGAGCACGGCCAATTCATCTGACCTCCAGGTCAGAGGAAACCAGAGCAAACCCACGCAGACACAGGGAGAATGTGCAAACTCCACACAGACAGTTGCCCGAGGCAGGAATGGAACTTGGGACCCTGGCGCTGTGAGGCTGCAGTGCTAACCACTGAGCCACCGTGCCGCCCCAATTCACCCTCTGAACCTTCACCATTCAGTAGGATTATGGCTGATCTGTTATCTTTTAAATTTTACATTTCTACCTGCCCCCAGCGATTGTTGATTCCCTACCTGACAAGAATCTTTCCACGTCTACTTTTAAAACAGTTAATGGCCCTGCCTTCACTACCTTTTGAAGCAAGAGTTCAAACCTTGTAAAACATCTTGCGAGAAAAAATTGTTCTCATTTCTGTCTCAAGAGAGTGACCCCTAAGTTCTGGACTGACCCACAAGAAGGAACATAGTTTCCACAACCACTTTATCAAAATCACTCAGGGCACCCTAAACAAGTCACCATTCACTCTTAGCACACAGAACATAGAAATAGAAAAATACAGCACAGTACAGGCCCTTCGGGCCATGCTGTTGTGTCGAGGATTAATCCTAATCTAAAATAAAATAACCTAACCTATGCTACTCTCAATTCACTGCTGTCTATGTGCATGTTCAGCAGTCACTTAAATGTTCCTAATGGCTCTGCTTCCACCACCACTGCTGGCAACACATTCCACACGCTTACAACTCTCTGCATAAAGAACTTACCTCTGATGTTTCCTCTATACGTTCCTCCTAATACCTTAAAACTATAACCCCCTCATGGCAGTCAATCCTGCCCTGGGGAAAAGTCTCTGGCTATCGACTCTACCCATGGCTCTCATTACCTTGTACATCTCGATCAGGTCACCTCTCTTCCTCCTTCTATCCAGAGAGATCAAGCTCAGTCAACCTCTCCTTGTAAGACAAGTCCTCCAGTCAAGGCAGCATCCTGATAAACCTACTTTGCACCCTCTCCAAAGCCTCCACATCTTTCCTATAGTAGGCGACCAGAACTGGACACAATATTCCACATGTGGTCTCACCACGGTTTTGCAGAGCTTCAGCAAAACCTCATGGCTCGTAAACTCAATCCCTCTGTTAATGAAAGCCTGAACACTATATGCTTTCTTAACAACCCTATCCACTTGGGTGGCAACCTTGAGGGATCTATGTACTTGTACACCAAGATCATGTTATTCCTTCACACTGCCAAGAATCCTGTCTTTAATCCTATATTCAGCATTCAAGTTCCACCTTCCAAAATGCATCACTTCGCACTTATCCAGGTGGAACTCCATCTGCCATTTCTCAGTGTCACACTGCCTGCAATAGCCCTCGATACTAACAATGGCACCTCCAACCTTCGTGTAATTGGCAAACTTACTAACTCACCCCTCAACCTCCTCATCCAAGTCGTTTATAAAAACTACAAACAGCAGAGGCCCAAGAACAGAGCCCTGTGGGACACCACTCACCACTGTCCTCCAGGCAGAATACATTCCATCTACAACCACTCTCTCCCTTCTGTCAGCCAACTAATTCTGAATCCAGATAGCCAAATCTCCCTGTATCCCATGCCTCCTGACTTTACGAATGAGCCTACAATGGGTAACCTTATCAAATGCCTTGCTGAACTAAATGTCTTGCCTTCTAGAATCTAGAGAAAACAAACCTAGCCTGTCCAACCGACCCTCATAGGAAATAAGAAATTCCATGTATCAATCTAGTAAACTCCTCTGAACCATACCCAATGCATGTGCATCCTTGCTTAAGTAAGGATGCCAAAACTGTAGAAATTGTGATGTAGTCTTACCTATGCCCTATGCGATTGAGTTAAAAAATCACACAACACCAGGTTATAGTCCAACATGTTTATAAGGAAGTACGAGATTTCAGAGCGGTGCTCCTTCATCAGGTAGCCAGCTGCAGATAGCTACCTGTACCTATAAACCTGTTGGACTATAACCTGGTGTGTGAATTTTAACTTTGTTTACCCCAGTCCAACACTGGCACCTCCACATCTATATAATTCTTAATGTTCAAATTGAACATCCTTAATGTTCAATTTGCCTCATAATAAGGGACAGCATCTCATTTATCATCTTGATTTAGCACTTTTTGTAACTCATGCACTAGAAATCTTAAATCTCACTGCACACTCAATTGCCCCGTAGTATCCAGGGAGGGATGTGGAGGTGAGGTGAATTAGCCATGGTAAGTGAGGGGTTGTGGGGATGGGGGGGTGCTGGGTCTGAGTGGGATGCTCTTCAAAGGATATGTGCAGACACAATGGGCCAAATTGCCTCTTTCTGCATTGTACGGATTCCATGATTCAGTGCTTCTGAAGCGTGGCACTGGAAAAAGCACAACAGGTTAGGCAGCATCTGAGGACCAAGGGAGTCGACGTTTCTGACACTCTAGACCACTCTTTCAAGGATATTCAATCCATCCAAAGATGAATGCTCGACGACAAGGGATACTGCCTACACACCCTGCTGATGACATGCCTCAGAAATTCTCAGACTGCAGCAAGGAAAAATACACACTTCAACCAAGGCCATTCTGGAACAATCTATGGACCTCCTGAAGATGACATTCAGATGCCTGGACTGCTCACATAGTGTCACGCAGAACTGGTGCCCTATATCTTATTGAGGTACTGCACTCTCAGTGCCCAATCAAGGGACATATTGGCTGAGATGGAGTTGGAGGAGCCAGAGGAGAGGAAGGTAAGAGTGAGGGTCCCAACATGGGTGAGGATGACCATTGAAGTCGAGAATGGTCCGTCGAGTCAGAGCAGCCAGAAACTATTTTATAGCCACCTGTTTCCAGACGACTGAGCTGGCTCGAGATTTTCTCAGTTCTCGTCACTATTTCATTTGCACAGTCAGTTGCCTGACTTGCTGTATGCCACCCTGAGCTGCTTTTCTACTTGATTTATCCATGCAATAAAATAAGAGAAAGTGAGGACTGCAGATGCTGGAGATCAGAGCTGAAAAATGTGTTGCTGGATCTCTTCATAGCCAACTGCCGCCGCGACATTGACCGTCTCAACCTGTCCTCCCCTCTCACCCACTCCAACCTCTCACCCTCACAACGTGCAGCCCTCCACTGCCTCCGTTCCAACCCCAACCTCACTATCAAACCGGCAGACAAGGGAGGTGCGGTGGTAGTTTGGCGCACCGATCTTTACACTGCTGAGGCTAAACGCCAGCTCACGGACACCTCCTCCTATTGCCCCCTTGACCATGACCCCACCTCCCACCACCAAACCATCATCTCCCAGACCATCCATAACCTCATCATCTCAGGGGATCTCCCATCCACCGCCTCCAACCTCATAGTCCCACAACCCCGCACCGCCCGTTTCTACCTCCTGCCCAAAATTCACAGACCTGACTGCCCCGGCCGACCCATCGTCTCAGCCTGCTCCTGCCCCACCGAACTCAT
>NC_057729.1:47872596-47971436 GCF_004010195.1 Chiloscyllium plagiosum
CCCAACCCCTCTCCGGCCTATCACCCTCACCTTAACCTCCTTCCACCTATCGCATTCCCAACGCCCCTCCCCCAAGCCCTTCCTCCCTACCTTTTATCTTAGCCTGCTTGGCACACCCTCCTCATTCCTGAAGAAGGGCTCATGCCCGAAACGTCGTTTCTCCTGCTCCTTGGATGCTGCCTGACCTGCTGCGCTTTACCAGCAACTCATTTTTCAGCCATGCAATAAAATGTTGAGTTTTCCTTTTAGCTGTGGCTCTGTTATACTCACCTCTGTAATAGTTTCAGTGTGTGAGCAAGCACGCCCTGGCATGACCTTCATGTTAAAGCAGATCTGATATATTGAGTATTTGCATTCCCTCACACTCCTGGATGTTTGTGGGGAAATGGTCCCTGGATTATAAACATATCAGACACACCAAGGAATCCCACAACATGACAGTGCTCCTTATGCACCTTACACCTTCTCAATCTCTGCACCTGACAGTAGAATTCAATGACTCTTCACTGTCCCCTTGTAAAGCTTGACCACCTCATTGGTAATCCTAAAATACTTTGGGCTGTGAAAGTAGACTTTCTCCTTCCTTTTTTTTTCATTCATTCATGGGATATAAGCGTCGCTGTCTGGGCCAGCATTTATTGCCCATTCCTAGTTGCCCTTGAGAAGGTGGTGGTGAACTGCCTTCTTGAATCACTGCAGTCGACCTGCTGTGAGTTGACCCACAATGCCCTCAGGGATTTTGACCCAATGACGGTGAAGGAATGGTGATGTATTTCCATGTCGGGATGGTGAATGGCTTGAAGGGGATCTTGAAGATGGTGGTGTTCCCAGATATTTGCTGTCTTTCTCCTTCGAGATGAAGTGTTAATGGGATTGGAAGGTGCTGTCTAAAGCATCTTGGGTGAATTTCTGCTGTGCAACTTGGAGATAGTACACACTGCTGCTACTGAGCATCAGTATTCGAGGGAGTGGATGTTATGGATGTGCTGTCAAATTTCTTGAATGTTGTTGGAGCTGTACTCATCCAGGCAAGTGGGGAATATTCCAACACACACCTGACTTGTGCCTTGTAGATGCTGGACAGGCTTTGGGAAGTCAGGAGGTGAGTTACTCGCCACAATATTCTGAGCCTCTGACCTGCTCTTGTAGCCACTGTGTTTATGTGGCAAGTCAAGCTGCATTTCTGGCCAATGATAACCCCAGGATGTTGATAGTAGAGGGTTCATTGATGGTAACATCATTGAATGTCAAAGGGCAGTGGTTAGATTGTGTCTTATTGGTGATGGTCTTAGGCTGGCATTTGTTTGGCACAAATGTTACTTGCCGCTTATCAGCCCAAGCCTGGATATTGTTCAGACCTTGTTGCACTTGAACATGGACTGCTTCAGCTATCTGACGAGTCGCAAATGGTGCAGAACATTGTGTAATCATCAGAGAACCACCGATGGTGGTTATGACCTGATGGTGGAAGGAAGGGTGTTGATGAAGCAGCTGAAGATGGTTGGGCCGAGGACATACCCTGAGGAATTCCTGCAGAGATGTCCTGGAGCTGAGATGACTGACTTCCAATAACCACAACCATCCTCCGATATGCCATATATGACTCCAACTGGCGGAGTGTTTTCCCCCAATACCCATTGATTCCAATTTTGTTAGGGTTCCTTGATGCCACGCCTGATTGAATTCAGTCTTGATGTCAAGGGCTGTACTCTTACCTCACCTTCAAAATTGCTTTGGTTTCAAAATGATAACAAATTTGCATGTGATTTATCCATTCCCCACGTCACAGCCTTAAAATTTGGATTGTGACTTTGAGGACCCCCAATCATGGGAGACAACTTTCACTCTTGGTGTTAGTAGATACCATAAAGTATGCATGTGGCATCCATCAATTGTATATCCCAGGCTCTGGCTCCTCCCCTAGGCCTAAATTGTCATTGAATCATATAATCCCTACAGTGTGGAAGCAGGCAATTTGGCCTATCAAGTACACACCAACCTTCTGAAGAGCATCCCACCCAGATCCACCCCTCTACCCTCTCCTTGTAACCCTATATTTCCTTAATCCATCTAATCTGCACATCTTCAGACTATGGGAGGATGCCAGAGCAACCAGAGAATGTTCAGGTTTACAGGGATGACGTGCATCTGGGTGGGATGTGTTTCAAAGGCTTGATATGGACGTCATGGGCCAAATGGCCTGATTCCACACTGTAGGGATTCTATGCATTAACAGTTTCATTCAACTGACATGCACATAGATGTTTACATTCTACCATTATACTTATACCAGTCGGACCATGAAACTTCCATTTATAGACCATAATAAAAAGGAGAGGATGAGGTCTTTTAGCCTATTGAGTCTGTTGCACCATTTGTTCATGGCTGATATTTTTTCAACTCCCATTCTCCTACCACAGAGAACTGGTCAATTTCTTCTGGGTCCTCTTGCTTGGCATCTCCTTGCAGCGGTCTCACATTCTCCTGCTCGGACTGTACACGCTGACCCCTTTATAGGTCCTTTACTCAAACCTCATCCTAACTGCATCCCCCGTCCTTGTTGGTTTGGATGTGACTCAATTATACCTTTAACTCAATCAATGGCTCATCTTTATCCACAGCAGTTCGTGATCACATCATTTGTTTGAACTCAATCAACAGTGTATCTTGTTTATGTCACTGTCTCAATCCTGCAGAAACAATTGAAACCAGTCTTTTTGGCACTTAACTTGTGCTATGGGGGCCCGTAGGCTGTTAACCATTTTATTTCAGTCGCCTTTACAACCCCTAAGCCAATAAAACAATCGAACAAGACAAAACATGTTTGGGGTTAAAAGGATTTACCCACCAGTATCTCTGCTGCATGCCTCTGGTGCGCAGTTTGCAATTGCTTGCTGACTGGTTCTCCCCTTGAAGCTGCTCACCATCCTGTCTTAGAATGTGATGGTTGTTCTTTCATTGTTACTGGTCAGAATCCTGTTATGGGAAGGTCTGAGCTGAGGTTTTCTGAAGTTTTGCAAAACCTTAAGGAACAGTATGTCTCTTGCTTTGAATCGGTTAGAGATCAAAATTTGAGTAAATCTCTAGCTTAAGTCAGTAATGTGCATTGTAGGGACAGATTTCTGCGTAGACTTGGTACAGTGGTTTAGTAAAATTAATTAGGTTAAACACTCTTAGCTCTGAGTATTTCTAAACTTAGAGCATACAGGGTTTGTATTTTGCAAAAATAAAGAACATATACACACAGTGCACTTCTTTCAACTCAGCAAAGTAAGTGACAGCCATTCGCTGGTTCATTCCTTAGGCAATATCATAAGTAATCAGAATCAACTTGTTTGATTTAAAATTTAAACAAAGCTTGGCAGTTAACTGACAGTCAACATTAATAGCCACATTTTCTATGGCAACACCTCCACTGATCAGTCCTCTTGCCAATCAATCGACACTCTCCCCTCATAAAGGATAAATAATGTTTGCTCTTTAATCTGGTATCCCGTGTGAATGCTCAGATGAGTGCAAGATGAAAGGCTTTGAAAGAAAACATGTCTTTTTACAGCAACATTTATGTACTGCCTTGCTTGCTTGCTTTTTTTTTAAGATGGTTTGGTTGAGAGACTTGAAATATTGATTCTCTCTTGCGTTGAGGGTTGGATTTCACACTTGGAGACTGCAATCTCTGAATAGTCAATCATTTCATAACCATGTTCCTGCTTCAATAAAGAAGAACTTCTCCTTCAGAGAATAAAAATGTGGTTAAGACCATTATTATACAGAAGACTTTTTGACTCCAAAGTGTGATGACAATATGTCCTGTAGCTGCTGAATGAGTGAGGGTTTAAGAGATTTGGAAAAGGACCTTGGGTTTGTTTGGTGGGGTTAGGGGATAGGGGAGGAGGAGCTAATAACAAGATGTTCATAGCTATGGAAAGTCAGACAAACAATGTTTATTTGTTTATTTCACAAATTATTAGAATAAGTTCAATTCATAATTAGGTACTAGATTTTCAGTTGAAATCTCTTGTTCATCATCAACTAACTTTGAATCAGTCGTGTTAGTTCAGATACTCAATGGTCCCATTTTCTATGCACATAATGGGGCATTTATTTACCATAAGATAACAAAGCCATCTCATTTACTGATTCCAAGTTAAAAGTTTTAGTTATGTATACTGTTTTTCCGAGTTTGCAAAGCTGGGTGGAGGGTGAATGTGAGGAGGATGCAAAGATGCTTCAACATTATTTAGACAAGTTGAGTGAGTGGGCAAATGCATGACAGATGAAGCATAATGTAAGTAAATGTGAGGTTGTATACATTCATAGCAAAAACAAGAAAGCGGATTACCATCGGAAGGACAATAGATTAAGAAAGAGGGAAATGCAATGAGACCTTGGTGTCCTTGTCTACCAGTCACTGAGAGTAAGCATGCAGGCTTGAAGACAGTGAAGAAGGCAAATTTCACATTGACCTACAAGGATTCAAGTACAGGGGTGGGTATGTCTTGCTACAATTATAGAGTGCTGTGACAAGACCACTCCCGTGGAACTATGTGCAATTTTCGTCTCCTTCTCTGAGGAAGAATGTTCTGACCATGGTAGGAGCACAACAAAGGTTTACCAGACTGATTGCTGGCATGACAGGATTGACGTATGAAAAGACACTGGATCAGTTAGGATTATATTCACTGGAGTTTAGAAGAAGGAGGGGGATCTCATGGAACGTTATCAAACTCTAACAGGACAAGACAGGGCAAATGCACAAAATATATTCCCAATGACCAGGGAGTCCTGAACCAGGGTCACAAGTTAAGGATCTAGGGTAGGCCATTTAGAACTGACATGAAGAAATACTTCATCCAGAGAGTGGGTGAGCCTTTGGAGTTCTCTTCCTGTCTTCAAAGTTGCAGGATCTTGCAACATATATGATAATGATGTGAGAATAAGACAATATCATCTCTGATGGCATTTCAGCTTCTTTTGAAGGTCCGCATAATTGCTATTCACTATGACTGACCTTTGAGGCATGTTAAAACTAGATCATTTACATTGCTGTGGATGACACACCCAGCTCTGCATTTCTGTTGTCTTAAAGTCATAGAGTTGTTCAGCACAGAAACAGATCCTTCGGTCCAAATCGTCCGGGCCGAGCAGACATCCCAGTCTTAGTCCCACTTTCCAGCATTTGGCTCATATTCCTCTAAACCCTTACTAGTCATATACCCCGCCAGATGCCTTTTAAATGTTGTAATTGTACCAGCTTTCACTACTTCCTCTGGCAGCTTGCTCCATACACGCCCACACCCTGTGTGAAATAGTTATCCTTCAGATTCTTTTTAATGTTTCCCCTCTCACCTTAAACCTTTGTCCTCTAGTTTTGGACTCCCCCACCCTAGGAAAAAGACCTTGCCTATTATCCTATCCATATCCTTCATGCTTTTAGTATCATCTATAAGGACATCCCTCAGCCTCCGATATTCCAGGGAAAATAGCCCCAGCCTATTCAACCTCTCCCTACAACTCAAATCCTCCAACCCTGGCAACATTTCTGATGAAGGGCTTTTGCCCAAAAGGTCGACTCTCCTGCTCCTCAGATGCCACCTGACTTGCTGTGCCTTTGCAGCAACACATTCTTGACTAATCTCTAGCATCTGTAGTCCTCACTTTCGCCTAAAATCCTTGTAAACCTTTTCTGAACCCTTTCAAGTTTCACAACATTCTCCCTATAATAGGGAGACCAGAATTGCACAGGGTATAGTGGAAACTCGGTTATCCGAACGAAATAGTGCCCGCCCATCTCGTTCGGATAATCGATTATTTGGAAAATCAATTAAATGCCATTCCTCTGGGACTCGGAGTTTTAAAGTCTGCTCCCCGTTCAGAAGACTGCAGCAGCACACAGTGCGAGAGACCCCACCCTCAACACCGCCCCCCCAACCTGGTCCAGCCCCGCCCCCCCCAGCACGCCCTCCCCAGCATAAAGCGCACAAGCTCCCACCCCCAACACAGTCCCCCTCCACCCCCTGGCCCCTCTCTGGGGCAGCCGGACTGGACACCAACAATAAGATTGCCACTGCTGTTGCTTTTGTGGGGTAAGTCTCCAAATAGTGCACAGACACAGCCACAGTCACACACACAACGTTATACTGCAACTTTTTGACATGTTCCATGTTTGCCCTGTACAGGACAATGTTGGAGAGATTATTCCGGGGGGGGGGGGGGAGGGTGGGGGGGGGGGGGTGGTGTTAGGATACACCCCCCTGTAGAACTCCAGGGAAAGTATGGGGAGAGAGAGAGGGTGGGAGGTCAGTCATTTGGAGATGGTGCCTGTTTAATCACTGTAAACAAAAGACACGATCACTGCTGGAAACACGTCTTTGATGTAATGTTTCTATCGGACCTTGAGATCTCATTCAGATAATCCGATTTTCGGATAATTGGTATTCAGGTAATCGAGGACCCCCTGTATTCCAAAAGTGGCATTAATAATGTCCTGTACAGCCCCAACATAACATCCTAACTCCTATATTTAATGCACTGACCAATAGTGATAAGCATACCAAACGCCTTCTTCATTATCGACCTGGAACTTCATTTCAAATGGTATAGGCAGAAAGCAGGACCAGGATACTGCTTTGGATAATCAGCCATGATCATATTAAATGGTGGAATCAAAACACTCAACAGCCTTTTCCTGCTCCTATTTCTTCTTTACAGTAGAGTATTCATATGGTCTTTAGTAATTGTGATGTGGAGGTGCCAGTTTTGCGCTGGGGTGGACAAAGTTAAAAATTACAAAACACCACGTTGTAGTCCAACAGGTTTATTTGGAAGTACTAGCTTTCAGAATCTATAAACCCAATAATCACAAAAAGGGAGGAAGAGAAGGAAAGGGGCAGAGAAAGTAAAACAAAACTGAACCATTGTCCTTAAAGTTATCCTTTCCCTGCCACCCGACTTGAGTCCTTCATTTCAAAGAGTTCACAAAGTCCTTTGCCTTTACTGCCGAACCAAAATTATAGACCATCCCTCCGTAAGCCAGGTACCTCAAGGAATATTGAATGTTCAGATTCCATAATTTTCTCTTGATTTCATCAAATGTCTTTCTCTTCTTAATTATGGCTCCAGAGAAGTCTTGAAAGAACATTATTCTTGAGCCTTTGCATATTAAAGCCTGTGGATCTCTTCCTAGTCATCTTGCTCTTTCAATCACTAATTAGTGCTGGAGTCGCACTGGGACGGGGACGCGGATCTGGTGGCCTGCTCCACACTCACCAGGCCCAATTCTACCTCCAGCCCCAGGAAAGTCGGAAGCCACTTCCCCAAGAAACCAATGAGGTCCTCGCCATCCTCGCTCTCTAGGAGACCCACGAGCTGTAAATTTTTGTTTCTTCTACATTTATTTTCCAGGTCATCCACTTGTTCCTTAAGGACCCAAATCTGGTCTTCCAGCGTTTGCATCCGTCCTTCCAAGACCTCCGCCACGATCTCTGATACTGAGGTCCTCTGCTCCACTTCTTCCACTCTTTGGTCTAGTGTTTAAATCTCCTGCTCATGCTTCTTCAGCATGGCATATATCGGCTCCAGTGCTGCTTCAATCTTTTCTCAGAGTTGAGCAAACTCCGAGAGTAAATGCTGCTGCCCATCAAATCCAAAGGGGCCGCCCTGGGAGTTTGAGCACTGGCTATGGGCACCTCCGACACAGTAGGGGAGTGCCCCGCCTCCTGCACATTTATTCGTCCCTTTTCCTTTATTCATTTTCATTCCTGAGCTGTCAAATCACAGTTTTAGCAGCTCTAAATATTCAACAACTTTATATTATCAATCTTTATCCTCATGGTGGTTAGCGAGGGGGTGGGGATGTAAAGGTCCATCTTGCCCGAGGTATGGCACAGAGCTCGGCAGAGCAGACCTCTCAGACCGCCGCCATCTTGGAGCTCCCATGTGATTTTTAACTTTAATATTTGTGCTATTCTTATCCATTTGAAGAAGGGAACACTTAAAAAAAGTAAACAAATAAAGAATTACTACCTGACTGCATCATAATATTAAAAGAATTCATAATAGGAACCAGAAAAACTGGGATTGTTGCTATTATACAGTTAAAAATATTAAGGAAAGCCATAAATTTTTTAGATTCCCTATAGTGTGGAAACAGATCCTTCAGCCCAACAAGTCCACACTGACCCTCTGAAGAGTTGCCCGCCGAGACTCATTTCCCTACATTTACCCCTGACTAATGCACCTAACACTATGGGCAACTTAGCATGGCCAATCACTTGACCTGCACATCGTTTAGAAGGTGGGAGGAAGCCGGAACACCCGGAGGAAACCCCCACAGACACGAGGAGAATGTGCAAACTCCATACAGGCAGTCACCCAAGGTGGGAATCAAACCCAGGTCTCTGGCACTGTGAGGCAGCAGTGCAACCACTGAGCCACCGTGATACAAGGAGACAGTGGTGTAGTGGTAATGTCACTGGACCAGTGGTGTGTTTTTTTTTGTTCCTGAACACGAATGATCTGGGGATGTAGGTTCAAATCCCGTGGTCGCAACTAGTAGAGTCAAAATTCAATTAATAAATCGAAATGATGGTGGACTGTAAGGTTCTTGAGGAGTTTAGTATAGGAAGTTAGGAGGCATTTTTGTGAATTTAAAAGTGGACAGATCCCTAGCTCTGGATGAGTTGTATCCAAGGCTGCTGTAGGAGACAAAGGAGGAAATCACAACGTCCTGATCCAAATTTTTAATTCTTCTCTGGCCACAGGGAGGTGAGAGCAGACAGGAGGACTGCTAATCCGGTTCCACTTTTCAAGATGGTGGTAAAGATAGACCAGGAAATTATAGACCAGTGAGTCTTATATCAGTGGTAAGGAAGCTTATGGGGAAAATTCCGAAGGAGATAATTAATCATCATTCAGAGAGGCAATAGTTGATTAGGTGTAGTCAGCAGGATTTTGTCACAGGGTGGTCATGCCTAAAAAATCTGGTTGAATTTTTTTGAAGAAATGGACAAGCATGTCGATCAGGGTAGAGCAGTTGATGTACTTTGTATGGATTTCTGTTAAGGTCTTCAACAAGGTCCCACATGGGAGCCTGATAAAAGCACATGAGATCCAGGGTAATTGGGGGGGTTTCAACCAAAATTAGCTTAGTAATAGGAGACAGAGGGTGGTAGCAGAAGGTTGTTTGCCTGACTGAAGCCTGGTGTAATTGTCATACTGCAGGGAATGGCACTGGGTCCCTTATTATTCATGATATATATTAACAATGTAGATGTGAACATGAGGGACATGATAAGTAAGTTTGCGGATGACACAAAGGTTGACTGGGTAGTTGACAATGAAGAAGGAGATCTTAGATTACAGGAGGATATAAATGGATTAGTCAAATGGGCAGATCAGTGGTTAATGGAAGTTCACCCTGATAGATGTGAGGTGATGCGCTTTCAAAGAGCTAACAAGACATGGAGGGCTCAAAGAATAACAAGATACTACAAAGCTCAGAGGAACAGAGGGATCTTAGGCCGCTTATCCCTGAAAGTGGTATGGCAAGTTAATAGTGTAGTTAAGAAGACATACAGGATACTTGCCTTTATCAGTGGAGGCAAGGATTATAAGAGCAGGGAGGTAACGTTGGAGCTGTACAGAACTTTGGTTGGCCCATAGCTGGAATAGCGCAGTACTCAGTACTGCAGGTCTGGTTGCCACACTATAGAAAGGATATGATTGTGCTGGACAGGATACCGAGGAGGTTCACCAGGATGTTTCCTGGGATGGAATATTTCATCTATGAAGAGAGGCTGGAGAAGCTCAGGTTGCTTTTATTGGGAGCAGTCAAGTTTGAGGAGAATCCTAATAGAGGTGTACAAGATTATGAATGCTGTGGACAGGGTAGATAGGAAATAGCTGTTCCCATTAGTTAAAGGTTCAATAACAAGGGGTTATAATTGTAAAGTGTAAGGCAGGAAGTTTAGAGTAGACTTGAGGAAAAGTTTTTTTTCACTTGGAGCGTGGTAGGTTTCTGGAATGAACTGCCTGAGCGGGTAGGGGAGGCTGGAAATCTTACAACCTTTAAACAGTATTTAGATGAGGACTTGAAATGGCATAACATCCAAGGTATAGGTCTAGTGCTGGAACGTGGGACTAGTATAGATTTAGTGCATTTTTGTCAGTATAGTCTTGATGAGCCAAAGGCCCTCTTCTGTACAGTAGGATTCTATGATTCAGTACTGAAGCAGATGGGTTTGTATAAGGATTGATGATAGTTCTCATGGTAACAATCACTGAGTCTAGCTTTACATTCCAGAGATGGTCATTCCGTTTATGTTTCACCAGCTGCTGTCCTCATAATATTAGCCTGGGCCTCGAGGTTACAAATCCAGTGAAATTGCCATTAAGCTGTCATCTCTCTGATTACCACACTTGTGAAAGCATTAACTGATTATCTTCTCATTGTGTGATGTTGACTTAAATCCCTAAATAGTCAAGCGTGTACAGTGTAAATGGTTAATATCTCCTGGCTGCACCTGATTCTCCAGCAGGGTGTTTCTTCTGCACCTATCACTCCCAAACGCACACCCCACCCCAAGGCTTGCACCTGTTGCCATGGCCTGTTACAGCATGCTTTTTTATTGTGGCTGACACTTTCTATCAATGATGAAGTCTCTTCCTGCCCTTCCCTCCTGGCTGAAACATTTGCCAAAAGATTGGGGAGGAGAATAAATTAGATTAGAAGAGAAAAAAGAGTTGCAGATTCAACAACATCAAACCACACCCCCTTTCAGTGGAGGTCAAATTTAACAGTTTGAGTTGTGTTTCAGGTTTAGTTATAATTTAGACTGCATTCAACAGTCATTTCTCATCCTCAGTTGGGATTTCTGTGAAAACAGGGTAAAGACCAAAAGTCATATTGAATTTGCAGTACAAAAACGATCCACAACCATCTTTATACTTGTTGTTTATTTAACTCTATCAGTGTAACTTTCTATTCTTGAGTCTCATATACATTGATTTCCTCTTAAAGATATCTACATGGTTAGCTTCTGGTACTCTATGTGGGAATGCAATCCACATTATAACAAACTGTCTGGAGATAATATTGTTGTATTGTCTGTGAAGAGCTGGGAATTAATTAGACAGTAACCAATTGCTTGTGGAAGTGTTCCAGGTCAATATTCATGGCTGCACTGGGATTGTTTTTATTCATTTATTGGCTATTGACATGATTGGCTAGACCAGCATTTGTTGCCAATCAGTAGTCACGTGTGAGAAGTTGGTGATGAGCTGTCTTCTTGAAGAGCTGCAATCCTTTTGCTGTAGGTGCACCCACAATGCCATTAGGGAGGGAGCTCCAAGACTTTGACCCAGCAATAATGAAGGATTGCAATATATTTCTAAGATTATGCGGGTGGTATTACACACTGCTGTTACTGAGCTTCAGCGATGGAGGAAGTGGATGTGGTGCCAAATAAGTGGGATGCTTTGTCCAGGATGATGTCAATCTTATTGAGTATTTTTGGAGCTGCACTCATCCGGGCAAGTGGGGATTATTCAATCATACTCCCTACTGGGTCTTGTGGATGGTGGTCAAACCTTGGGGAGTAGGATGTGGGTTACCCACTGCAGGACTCTTAGCCTCTAACCTGTTGTTGTAGCCATACCATTCATATGGCTAGTTCAGTTCAGTTTCTGGTCAATGGCAACACTAAGGTTGTCGGTAGTGGAAGATTCAGTGATGGTGATGCCATTGAATGCCAAACAGTGATGGTCAGATTGCCTCTTGCTGGAGATGGTTGTTGCCTGGCACCTATGTGGTGTGAATGCTACTCATTACCTCTTCGCCCAGACCTGGATATTGTTCAGGTTTTGCTGAAATTGGATATGGACTGCTTCAATATCTGAGGAGGCTGAATGTGGCTGAATATTGTGTCACTCATGAAGAATGAAGTTCACTCATTTCTTCCTACTATCTGGTTTCTGTCTGTTAGCCAATCCTTACTCTATGCCACTACATTACTACGATATTTGTTAATTTGGCAACCAGCCTTTTGTGGGTGATCTTCTCAGAAACCCCCTGAAAATCCAAATATACAAAATCCATGAAATCCCATTTCTCAATATTATTAGTGATGACTTTGTAAAACCTCCAACAATTTTTTTCAAAATTGTCCACAGTAAAGAGCTGAAACCTCTCCAAGCTTATACTGTCATTATTTCTAAAATTTAGGAGTCAAAGGGCAACCAGAAAACTAATCACTGGATGAGAAATTGTTCTAGAATTTCCTAGGAGAGACTATGTTATGTTTATTAACACGGTTAATCAAATGTATTTTTCCCAACCAGTTGCATGTACTCACATTTTCCCTTGGGTGCGGGAGTCCAAAACAGGAGGGTATAGCTTTAGGATGAGAGGGGAAAGATATAAAAGGGACCTAAAGGGGAACTTTTCCAAGCAGAGGGTGGTGCGTGTATGGAATGAGCTGCCAGAGGAAGTGGTGGAGGCTGGTACATTCGCAACATTTAAAAGGTATCTGGATGGGTACATGAATAGGAGGGGTTTGGAGGGATATGGGCCAAGTGCTGGCAAATGGGACTTGATTAGGTTGGGATATCTGGTTGGCATGGACGAGTTGGACCAAAGGGTCTGTTTCTGTGCTGTACATCTCTATGACTCTATGACTGTAAGTTGGTTTGTGATGAAGACTAATGTTAAGAGCACCAGTTCAATTCCTATACCTCACCGGTCATCACCAGTCATCTGTCTCTAGTAACGGAGCAGCTTCTGAGATAACAGTAACTTTTGCACAATAAGGTGGAGGGGAGAGAAAGGAGATTGAAGGGAAGTCACATTGTATCAAGGATGAGCTGGTAAGAAGGATACAGAACTAGCTTAGTCATAAGAGACAGAGGGCAGTGGTGGAAGGATGATTTTCGGAATGGAGGGCTATGATAGGGATCAATGCAAGGATCTCTGCTGTTCATGACCAACATAAATGATTTGGAAGAAAATGTACCTGGGCCAATTAGTAAGTTTGCGAACGATACAAAGATTGGTGGAGTTGCAGATAGTAAGGAGGATTGTCAGAGGATACCAGGACATAGATCTGTTAGAGGCTTGTTGATCTATATTGGCCAAAAAAAATCTCAGCATTAAAGTTCTTGATTTCAAATCCTTCTTAGCTTTGCAACGTTCAATAGCACTACAATCCTCCAAATTTCTTTTAATTCATTCATGGAAAGTGTGCGTCACTGACAAATACAACACCTATTAACAATTCTCAATTGCCCTTCAGATGATGGTGGCAAAGTACCTCTATAAACCATTGTGTGGTGAAGGTGTTCCCATTGTACTGCTATGTAAGAAGTTCCCCAAATTTAGTTCCAGTGACAGCGAAGCATCTGTGATACATTTTCAAGTCAGGGCATTGAGTAACTTTGAATGTGAACTTCAAGGATGTGGTATTCCTTTTGTTTCTGCTGCTGTTATTCTTTTAATTGGTGGAGATTGCGGGATTGGACAATGCTTCCTCAATGTATTATTTCAGTGCCTCTTAGAATTGGAACACATGTAGTTCAGGTGTGGATGATCAAGATAGTGGATAGGGTGTAGATCAAGAGCATAAAATTGCCCTGTCTGGTGTTGAGCTCCTCAGTTGGAACTGCATTATTCCTGATAGTATTTGATCACACTCTGATACCTCTTAGAGATGGTGGAGCAGCTTTAGGGAGTGAGGAGAATAGTGCCCTCAGCAAAAAATACTTCGTTCCTCCAGCTATAGTATTTATGTTTAAATTAGTGGTCAATAGTGATCACCAGCAAGTTCAATTCCAATGATGTTGGCAGTCAAGAGAAAATGGTTAGATATTCTTTTGCTGGACAGGATGATTGGCTTGTATGTGCATAGCATGAACATTGCTTATCTTTACACTTCTCTAATTCTGAGCTTTTTGCACAATGAGTTTGGGCGATTGTACACTGGGTGGCACAATGGCTAGCACTGCTGCTTCACAGCTCCTGAGACCTGGATTCAATTCCATCCTCAGGTGACTGTCTGTGTGGAGTTTGCACGTTCTCCCTGTGTCTGTGTGTATTTCCGCTGGGTTCTCTGGTTTCCTCCCATAGTCCAACGATGTGCAGGTTAGGTCAATTGGCCATGCTAAATTGACTATAGTGTGCAGGCAAGGTGGGTGAATGCAGGCTTATAGGGGGACGGTCGGTCTGGACTTGATGGGCCTAATCGCATGCTTCCACACTGTAGGGATTCTATTCTATATTTTCTTCACTCCATTATTGACAGACAAACCTTTAGCTACCTCGACCGTCCCAAAACATCACACACTTTTCCTTTAATACATTATCTAAAACTTAACACTTTAACTAAGTCTGTTCCAACTTCTCTTTATGTAGCACAATGTCATATTTATTCGATGACATTCGTGAAGTTCTTTGGAACATTTTCCCAAGTTAAAGACACTGGGTAAATGAAAGCTATTTGATGTTGTTGTAATAAATTTACATCAAGTAAGATTTGTAATTCTCCATTAGCTAAACACAGTGAATCCAGTGGCATGCATCAGCAGCAGGCAGTGTCAACATTCCAAATATAGAAATCAAATCACGGCTGCAGTAAAGTAAATTTATGTTCTTCCTCGTTGCTTTTTGTTTGAAGTGAATTGCTGAACACAAGATAAAATGGGTGCGGACAAAAATTTGCAAATTGACCTTTTCGATCTATGGCTGCGAGCAGTTCTGATTCAAGCATCAACCCTAATCCAAGTATGACATTTCTTGGCAATTGTTCATGAGAATTCAGTTTTTCATACTGGAAAAACAAGTGGCTCCAAAGCATTCTTGAGAACATTCAAATCTTTGTGCCACTACAACAGCATTTACTTGAGTCACAGGAAAGAACTGATGGAAGGGTTAATCACTGTGACATTTAAAAATGGGATTACAAGTATGAACGGTGGAACTCCCGTGGGCTGGGAATGCTGTTGGCAGTGAGCAAGATTGTAAGCTGAAACCCACAACCTGGATAACCCCATTGCCAAGAGCTCACCCTCTGAGATTTACTGCCATCTAACTTTCAGCGGGCTCATTTACACATTGGTCCCAGATTTACATCGGACGTGTTATGGTATTGAATTGCGCTGGAACTGGTGGTGGTTAGAGCACTGACATGCTGGCTTCAACTGATGTTCTGCAAATACACCCCTCTTCGCACAATCAAACCTGAACCTTATTATTTCCACACACCCCCCTCCCCCAAACTAATACCACGAAGGAATAAACTTCAGGCACAGGAAACCCAACAGAGTGTTACAAGACAATTTAAGAGCAGCCTTGTCCGTCAAAATGATTCAGCACATTTAGTGTCGTCTCAATCAAGTATACAAATTTCCAGCTTAAACTGTCAAGGACAGATAAATTAGCAGCAGCTGCTCACTCCGAGAGAGTAGTGGGAAATTTTAATTTTCTGCACTTATCCTCTCGCCATTCCCCCCAACGCCACCCCCACCCCAAACATTCACTCCTGCAGCACTACATCAACTGTTTGAAATATTGTTCAGCTAACAAGCTGTTGTAAAAATACCCATTGACCCTAATATCAGAATGTAACCTTCACTTCACTTTGAGAATTCAGAACCAACCTTATAAAGGGGGTGGTTGTGGGAGGGGAGCCTCCAGACCTCTGTGCAGAAGCTGCCTGACTTAATAGAAAGTGACATGACTGCAGTGTCATATTCTCTGTAGAGATCTTAAATAAAGGTCACATGTCAAGCACAATCCACTTGGAAGGTTTTTTTTTCAGACATATATACTTCACTGACCTCTGGCTTTCCAGTTCCAGACTCAGTGTTTGGCAGGAATTTCAGAATAAACCATGTTGTGCTTTTAAATTTGCTCTAACTGTATAGTAAGTTTATCAATTGTATCCCTAAGTCTAGTCAACCATGAAATATGGCATTAAGGGAGGATGCATGAGAAAGATGGTGCTATTGAGATAATGACCTTAAAACTCAGAATCAGAGAGTGATTACAGTATAAAAGAAGGCCATTCAGTCATTGTATGGTGCTGGCTCTATACAATGCAACTATCTTTTCCCTGTGTTCTTTTTCAGAGTTTTATCTAATGTATGATTTGGAGGAGCCAGTGTTGGACTGGGGTTTACAAAGCTAAAAATCACACAACACCAGATTATAGTCCAACAGGTTTATTTGGAAGCACTAGCTGTTGAAACGCTGCTCCTTCATCAGGTGGTTGTGGAGTATACGATTGTAAGACACAGAATTTATAGCGAAAGTTCAATATATAATTTCAGTTGCATCACACTGTAAACCTTTGCTCTAAATTCTGTGTCTTACAATCTTATACTCCACAACTACCTGATGAAGGAGCAGCACTCCAAAACCTAGTGCTTCCAAATAAACCTGTTGGACTATAACCTGGTGTTGTGTGATTTTTAATTTTATCTAATGTACTTTCATAAACCTTGATTGAATCCACTTTCACCACTTTGTAATGCTGTTTTTTAAATTCAATCACAAGATGAGGACATCACTGGACAGCCCAACATTTATTACCCATCCCTAAGCTGCCAGACCAGCAGTTTCTTTGCCTAAAGGACATTAATGAGCCAGATGGGTTTTTCCCCAACAATTGAAAATGGTTTCACAGTTTTTATTGGACTCTTAATTCCAGATATTTGTTAAATTCAAATTCCACCAAGGCAGGAATCGAACCCAGATCTGCAGGTCTGAAGATTAACAGTCTAGTGATAATACCACCAAACCACCACCTCCCCAGTGCAATCCAGATTCCAACCACTCACATAAAAAGTAACTTTTCCTCATGTTGCTGTTTTGGTTACCACTATTTTTCAGGGACTAAGTTCTGTGTCTTGTGCTCCTACAGTGTAAGAACAGGGCCATTCAGCCCATCGAGTGCACACTGACCCTCTGAAGAGCATCCCACCCAGACCCACCCCCACCCCTGTAATTCTGCATTTCCTATGACCAAACCACCTTACCTACACATAGAATCATAGCATCCCTACAGTGGGGAAACAGGCTATTTGGCCCAACATGTCCACACAGACCCTCCAAAGAGTAACCCACCCAGACCCATTCCCCTACCCTATTACTCTACATTTCTCCTGACCAATGCACCTAACCTACATATCCCTGAACACTATGGGGCAATTTAGCGAGGCCAATTCACCTAACCTGCAATCTTTGGAAACAGGAATACTCAAATGAAATCCATGCAAACATGGGGAAAATGTGCAAACTCCACACAGACAGTCACCCAAGGCTGGAATTGAACTTGGGTCCCTGGTGCTGTGATGCAGTGGTGCTAACCACTGAGCCACCATGCCACCCTAATCATGCAGCACATTTTGATGGTGGTCAGAAACCAGAGCACCCAGAAGAAACCTACGCAGACCCAGGGAGAATGTGCAAACTGCATACAGGCAGTCACCTGAGGCTGGAAGCAAACCCAGATCCCGGGTCTTTAGTGCTGTGAGGTAGCAGTGATAACGACTAAACCACCATGCCATCCCAATTTCAATATGGCAGGCAAACAGCACCTTGTCATTTCGAGCCATGGAGAAAAATTACTTATCATTTTAAAATAGGCAAAATCTTGAATACAAAGATCTATGCCTAAAATAGACATTAGATCGTTTGCAAATTGAAACAAATATCTTTATGCTTGTTTGGTTAACTCTTTTAAACATTTGGTTGCCCTAAATAAGAGTGGCGCAATCAGGAAAACTAGGAGAGCACAGAAGACTACAACCAATAAGCTAAGTGTTTACTCACTTGAATGTGGATCAGGAAGGGCTTGGCTATATGTCCCCAGCAATCTCTTGAGAGACCCTATTCTCTTCCACAGACCTGTTCACTACTTTCCATTCACCCCCATCATTCTTTTTAATGGTTTAAGTTAAAACATGCTTTTCTAAATGCTTTGGAACATTCCATAAGAGTGCATGCGAGTGGCACTAAGTGCAACTTCTTCCATCCTTGAGTTCCAAAATTGAGGCCAAAAGCTTGCAATCTACCTCTCTTTCCATACCAGTAATATACATCTTTCGATAAGGTAAATTATGCCAGTAATTATAAAGTACGTTACACATAGAAATTGGTATTGTTCACTGCCATGAATATAGCAAATAAGTTATCAAGCTAGCAAGGTAATATTCCTCTCATGCCAATGAGAAACAATCTAGCTTGCCCTCAACTTAAGGATACAATTTAAAGTGAGACCAATCAGCCCCTCATGTGTGTACTAGCCCTTTGAAAGTTCCCAAATACACTGCTCTTTCCCTGCAGCCATTCAAAATATCTTTCAGAAGCAGAAGGAGAGAATCTGTCTGATGCAAGTTCATTCTGACAAAGTAAATTTCACCACCATCAAGGAGGAAGATGTGACTCAGTGGTTAAGAAGTTAGGAGGAAGAAGGGAAATCACATAGGCTGTCTTAATTCTAATGTAAAGAGAGATACAGAAGGGATGCTTGCAAACGTGTTGAACTGGTAATTGAATGTGTTTTTGGAGGAAGACCAAATTTAGGCAGGTTTTGAAGAGTGGTTGGAGCTGACACAGAAACAGGAAAAAGACTGGTTGGATCTATTAATTCTTCCTTGTTTAAGGTAGATTGAAAAAATATAATAGATTGTGGATGTGGGTTTGCTCGCTCAGTTGGAAGGTTTGTTTTCAGACGTTTTGTCACCATATTAGGTAACACCATCAGTGAGACTCCAGTGAAGCACTGGTGGTACGGCCTGCTTTTTTCTATATGTTTAGGGTTCCTTGGGTTGGTGATGTCATTTCCAGTGATTATGTCATTTCATGTTCTTTTTATCAGGAGCGGTAAATGGGATCCAAGTCAATGTGTTTGTTGATAGAGTCCTGGTCGGAATTCTATGCTTCTAGGAATTCTTGTGCGTGTCTCTGTTTGGCTTATCCGAGGATGCATGTGTTGTCCCAGTTGAAGTGGTGTCCTTCCTCATTTATATGTAAAGATACTAGTAAGAGTGTATATTTCTGTGGCTGGTTGATGTTCATGTAACCTGGTGGCTAATTTACTGCCTGTTGGTCCAAACACGACATTGGACAAACAGGCAGAAGAAACAGAGGAATATAAACCGCGTTAGCATTCATAATGTCACTACAGGAGAATTATGTGATGTTGTAGTGATGGAGGGTCCAGGATTAAATATCTGCTCCCAGTGGTTTAGTAGCAGTTCCAAACCATGAAACAAGATAAAATAAAAGACTTCCATTTCTTATCGTGCCTTTTGCAATCTTCCAACATCCTACAGCACTATATGGCTGATGACGTACTTTGGAAGTGCTGTATTATCCTGTATTATTAATTGAGGATACACAGCAGCTAATTTGTATTCAGAAAGCTCAAATAAAAACTGGAAATAACCAGATAATTTGTTTCAGATTAGATTCCCTACAGTATGGAAACAGGCCCTTCAGCCCAGCAAGTCCACACCGCCCTTCCTAATTTCCAACCCACCCAGACCCACTCCCCTACGCCATACTTACCTCTGACTAATGCACCTAACACTATGAGCAATTTAGCTCAGCCAGTTCATCTAACCTGCACATCTTTGGATTGTGGGAGGAAGCCACTCAGACCCAGGGAGAATGTGCAAACTCCACACAGACAGTTGCCCGAGGCAGGAGTCAAACCCAGGTCCCTGGTGCTGTGAGGCAGCAGTGCGAACCACTGAGCCACATGCCGTTTTAGTGATGCTGCCTAAATATTAGCCAGGATATCAGCAAAATGGTTCTTTGAAATTGTACTATATAAAGTGCATAGCTTCCTTTTTCTTCAAAATTCCAGGCTCATATTATTCCTGATGAGGGACTTATGCCTGAAACATCAACTCTCCTGCTCCTTGGATGCTGCCTGACCTGCTGTGCTTTTCCAGCACCACACTTTTCAATTCTGATTCTCCAATATCTGCAGTCCACACTTTTTCTCTCCAGCATCTGCAGTCCTCACTATTATTCCTTTGTCAAGGTGAATGGTATGGGGCTAAATTTAAAAAAGAAATTGTTTTGTGGACATTCAGTAAGGGAGTAGAATAATATCAGCCAAGATTAATATATGGAGAAAGTGAGGACTGCAGATGCTGGTGATCAGAGTCAAAAAGTGTGGCGCTGGAAAAGCTCAGCAGGTCAGGCAACATCTGAGGAGCAGGAGAATGGATGCTTCAGACATAAGCCCTTCATTCCTGATGAAGGGCTAATGCCCAATTTATCAATTCTCCTGCTCCTCGAATGCTGCCTAACCTGCTGTGCTTTTTCAGTGCCACACTTTTCAACTCAAGATTCTTATATGCCAATGCAGCTGGAAAATGTATTTGATGGGACAGCAACTGAAGCCAGAGTAGGTTTAGAATGTAACGGCCCCTAATTTGAATATCTGACTAACATCCACTGATTATTTTAACACATGAAGACCAGACCCAGTTCTAATTGGTCAAGTTTCCCCATGTAAACACTGTAGGAGACCTACTGTAGAAGAACTGGTCAATTCCAACTCATAACCACAAGGAAAACCTAACTTTCAATGTCACAATCTTTACTCACAACTCTGTGCTGAGACCTCCATCCCTGCAGCAGAGTCAGAAAAGTACTTCACTCCTTCATTGTAATGTTTGTCACTCCAATATAATAGCAAGGCCAAGACCTCACTGAAACATTCTCAGCTTCCACCTCACCAGCTCTCAACCTCCCAACCTACGAGACCTCTGTAATGCACTGGCAGAGTCTGCTGCAGTTGTCAAAAGCCATCTAGTCTTTGAGTTCCAGAAGGTTGAGGCCGGTAGCATTCCTGAGATGCAGGATTTATTAACACCTACCCCTGTCAGCCCTATTTGTAGAATGACCATATACTGCCGAAAATCGTTATAGCAGAAAATAGCCCCGTGATTACGACAGAATTCACTTGTTTGTTTAGATGTGCAATTAACTTATGTTTCATTTGAGCACACAGAGTTTATTTTTGGAAGTGTTGTGATTCTGAATGCACCCTTGTCCAGTTCAAAAGTGGTCTTGTATTTTTGACGGCAACATAAACTGCTTCTTAATTTCTTTAACTCTTTAAGTAGCAAGGGCATAATTCTGCAGTCAGATTACGATGGTCATGTTACAGTTTATCTCACAAGTTGTAATACTTAAAAACTGTCATCTCTTAAAAAAAAGCAGAGAATAAAGTGGGTGTTTTATAACCCTGGTGTTAACATACTTTCATTGAAAGAAACAGGTGGTAAACAAGTGTTTAAACAAATATTACCGATTCTATAGCACAATTTTGTATAGTTTATTGGTACATAATTATGTTCTGATTCTATTGCAATATTCTATTTATTTTGTGGTTTCTTGCCATGTTTCTCTATTAATATCCATTTAATCCTAATGTAAAATAATACTGCACGTTCCAAAATGATCACAAGATAAAGGGGAACAAATCCAGCAAAAGAGATTTTGATTCATTTTCCATCATCAGTTGATTGGATGTGACCCTGAGCACAGAATTGGCACAAATCCATGGTGAGCACTTATAACAAGGGTTGAAAGGTACTTCTGGCCTTGGGGTACCTGAAGATGTGGCCTGCCCCTGACATCCACCATGGTTGATGCGAGATTGTTCCAGCCGAGTGTTTTACCTGGTGCGGTAAAATTTAACTGGGTGTGGACATTGTGGTATTGAAGAATCCAACAAACATTTCGTACACCCAACTGTTATGTACAAGCATTACACTCCTACAGCACAAACATGCCTGGACTATCATTAAACGATTAGCTACCACAAAGCAACATGCTTTCATTTCAGTGTCATACTTTAAGTGGTCTGAGGTAAGATGGCGTTTAGGACATATATACCCCAAGATCAGACATTGTGATGCAATTATGTTATGAGCATGTTTCTCAAAGGTGTACTGAGATGCTGATGGTGAGACGTGAAAAGCCACCGGTGAGTCAATAGATATTGACAGGACAGGCTTGTAGGTGCAATCAAATTTCCAGTGGTGCAGACGCTGTACACTTTGTTTCCATTGACTAGGTGCTGAGCAAAAGCACGAAGAATCAGAAAATCAACCCTCTAAATTAAATCATTCAACTCATTTGCTAAACTACCAACTTTCATCCACTTTGACATTAAATGGTTCTAACTTGTCCCTGACACAACATGAGGATCAAAATCGTCTATAGACATGGGATTGGTTTCAGTACTCTGTTGGCATTCAGCTCAGGATTGATTAACGGCAACAAATTTTATTTATATAGCAACTTTAACACAGTAACTGTCTCAAGGTACTTTATAAGAAAGAAATCAAATAAAACCAAACACTTTGGGATGAGTAAGGACAAGAAACCAAAAGCATGGTCCAAGAGGGATGTGTTAAGGAGTGTTTTAACTGAGGAGAGAACTTGAGAGTCCATGACATTTAGGGAGGAAATTCCAGAGCTTAAGATCTTAACAGCTGAACGAGTGGAGAAATTAAATCAGAGTGACTCAGGTTTCAAGTGACAAAGTTAAGACTAAATTTCATTGAATGATTATCTCCTGAATCACATTTCCTGCCCACAAATCTAATATAAATTATTTTTCATATAATCTTTGATCATGTTTGTTTTGAGGCTGCTGTGCTGGTCTTGATATTGTTTTTAAAACAATAGCTATTTCCAGGTTTTCCATGAAACTTGAAGCAGGAATCTCCTGAAATTCAGAAATTAAAAAATAGAGTTTGGGGAAAGCACTCTGAACTAATAAGAGATGAGTAGATTAAATAAAGTATCAAGACATTAGTCAATGAGTTTGAGCTTTAATAGATTGGTTTAGGCCTCATACACTCTATGTATGTCAGTTGGGGTCAGCAAGTGGTCAGTTCACCAAGTGTCCTGTTAAGGGCGATAACTCATATTAGATTGACCTAGGGTGATTTATTATTTATGCATGCAATCTTTAAAATTATAGATTAATGTTCTATTAATTAAGTATTATATTGATACTGGTAAGTTGTGATAGAATGTGAGCTGAGTCCTTGTGCTGGATATAGAGAGAGGTGAATTCTTGTAGATGAGGCCAGGATAATTGTAGGGATTACCATCTATAAGGCATGCAGATTCCCAGTAGCTATACATTTATCTACCCTTTGTTTTGAACAATGTTGTGAAATGTAAGCTGTCACTCATGTTTAGGAATGATGTGTTGCAAGCAATTTATGAAGACAAATATGGATTTTTCTCATAACTTGCAAATAAAATCCAGCATGATTTTGATGCAGTTCAAATTGATTTACGGCTTCTTTCAGGACAAGAATAAGGAAATACATTTTTCTTTTCTCTCATCAGCTTCGCAAAACTCTCTTTCTTCACTTCCCTCATTCAATGTAAAGAGCTGCAGAATTTCTCTGTCACTCTCCATCACTGCCAGCCTTCTAGCATTTTACTCATTATAATCTAAAACCTTTGCTGTTTTTCTTCCTCCAACTGCCTTCCCCTAATTGCCCTACTCGTAGCTACAGACATTGTTAACAGCTCCTTGCCTTCAGAACTGTTACCATCAGTGAGGCCTTTCCATCTCCCCTCGTGCTCATAATCTACTCATTCCTTGTTTTTCAGAGATCCAACTTGTTGAGTTTACACCTGTCTTTTCAATCACTTCAATCTGCTTTCTACTCTGTCCATAACAACAAAATCAACCCAATCAAAGATTGGCATTAGTATTGACTTCAACCCTAATTTATCATGCTACTTTCCTCCAGCATTTCTTTCCATGGTCCTCTTCAGTGAAATTTGCTATGTATGGCATCATATCGTTCCTATTTCTCTTCCTGATCAATAGATTGTATGCTGTAATATCATCCATTGAAATCATCTCAGCTTCTGTATTATGTTGACTTTCAGCTCTGCATTCATCATTTCCCATAAACCCAAAGACCTTCTGTCTGCTATCTGGCAATAAACAAGCAAAAACTGAGAAGAACAAAACCATTATTCTTAACATGACCCCCACCACAAATGCCTGACCTCCAACCATCAACTCCTTTCCCACAATAAATGAACAAAAACTCTTCAACCCAGAGTTGTGCTTCAGACTACATATTCTGTCCAAGATTGCTTGCTTCTAACCCTTTAATATTGTGCATTTTCCACTGCTGCCAAACTAATTATCCATATCTTAATTGTAATTAGAATCAAAATCCATCAAAGTCCTGCTTATGACCAACATTCTTGCTAACCTACTTTAGCTCCCCCTACACCACTACATCCACATAAAATCCCTATTTCTCCCCTTTTTTTAGCTTTGACAAAGGGTCACTTAGACTCGAAACATCAGCTCTTTTCTCTCCTTACAGATGCTGCCAGACCTGCTGAGATTTTCCAGCATTTTCTCTTATGGTTTCAGAATTCCAGCATCCGCAATAATTTGCTTTTATCAAATAAAATCCTTGCCCTACTCTACAAATCCTTTTACGGCCTTTGCCCATTGGACCTAGATAACTTTCTCTAGCTTTTATATGTCTTCTATCTTACTGGAGGGCAGTTCACCCTTCGTTGGATCCTCAGGGAGTTCTGACACTCCTTTTTAGAATTTTCTTTCCAAATCCTGCTGACTCCAAATCAATCTTTTGAAACCTCGTTCAAAATTCACCTCTTCAACCAAACATCTAGACACAAAGTGTCATGCTGGCTCCTTTTATCTCCTGTGAAACAAATTGCGGCATCATGATAAAAGTGCACGCCACCCACCTCCAGCAAAGATTTGCCAAAGGCAAATGCAAACCTCCTCCTTTTGGTAAGACTTCTAATTAAACTGGCTTAGTGATGTTCAAGAGTTTTCCGCCAGATATAGAGCCAACAACCTGCTAGAATTTGGCAGAAATTCAGACTTAGTTGTCAGTCTTGTTCAGTAAGTGCAGATGATGGGTTATGTGATTCATGTTGGGTACTGTTGTACTCAATTGTTCAGTGTGGCATCAGGACCATTCTGTGTTTAAGATTCTCAAACTTGGCATTTTTTGCTTTAGTAAGCTAAGCTGTAACAAAATTCTATTGATAAAGCTTGTAATTTCAGGGAGATATGGAAAATCAAACAAGATTCCCCAGGCTAGATTCTGTAGATTCTTCCCAGCTTCAAGCAACAGGCTACCAGTGTAACCATTAAGAGATATGACTCTCTTATTTGTTTTCCTTGTGTGATGCATGTCCTCCATTATAGCTCTTCTAATATGTTGTCACAGTCTGCATGTAAGTATGAGGAATACTGTTTAATTTGTGTTGACTAGACCCTAAGAGTATAGGGTGTAATATCTAAACACTCCTTCAGGCAAACTCAATATATCTTAAAACCACAGCTTACTTTACCCAAGGACCTGCAAAGTAAAGTCTTGAATTGCTGGAGATGGAACTCTGTGATCACTTGCAGATCTTGAAAAGAATATGTAATCCATGCGTTGAACTTTTTATACAATAATATCGTCAAATCTATTATTAGAAAACATGAATTTCACTGAAGAGCTTTTAATTGTTTGTCCTTCTTGCAAAAGCTTCGGTTCCTCTTCAGATCGTAATGGAGCTTCCAACAAGTCCTTGGGAATTCTCTTTAGATTTGAGAGGCTTGCATGAACAAAAATCCACTGTACAGTGGAGATCGTTCACTCAGTTGTTAAAGATTTTCAGAATTAAGGCATCTTGCCTGGGGAATCTTGTTTGATTTTCCATATCTCCCTGAAATTACAATATTTATCAATAGAATTTTGTTACAGCTTAGCTTACTAAAGCAAAAAATGCCAAGTTTGAGAATCTTAAACACAGAATGGTCCTGATGCCACACTGAACAATTGAGTACAACAGTGCCCAACATGAACCACACAGAGTGCGAAGACCCCTCACTGGAATACTTCTCTCCCAGTTCGTGAGCAGCAACATAAATATCAATGTAAAAGTTCTCCAGACTTGATACATTGTTTTTGAAACTCTTCATGGTCAGAATTATGAACTAGCTTGTCCTTAAATGAGAGAACTCAGTGACTCCAATCAATGTTGTGAAATTAGGCTGGAAATATAGTTTATTTTTTGCATGACTGTGTACTAACATTTATATGTATACATATGAAGCAAACCTTTCCATAAAAACAACACTTAAGCACCACTGAGATTATTTGGTTTGCATGTTAAGGCTAGCTGAGCAGAAAATGTTAGGTAATGATCTCATTTACTATTCGAACAATAAAACCACAATTTACAAACTCTGCAGTTTAATTTACAGGTGGCAGTAAGTAAGGCCTTCAAATGAAATGTTGGGTGTAACAATGCATATCAGGAAGACCTGCAAGCAAACGTTTTGATCTTTACTTTTATTAATTCATTTGAAGTTAGTGAATCATGATGGCATATTTGAGTCTGTGGCAGCCTTCCAGTACTTCACACAAGTAGCCATTCATCATATGTGTTTAATTCGGCAGAGCATTGTTGCCAGGTCAAACTCATCCTGCAAACTTGCTTGATGTCGAAAGACGAATATTTTCCTGTGGAAAGTAATTATTATGAAAATCAAGGGGTTCTCCTGTCTTTCTCCTTCTCCCTGAGCACCAGGAAATGTATATTTTCAATCTTGCATCTGTGCAGAAATGACACTAGCTGCTACACGTATAGTAAAGAGACTGTAGTTCTACCAGACCATAGGTTGCTGTCTTGTTAAAGAGAGACAACTGGCAATGCCTTAATGCCTCAGGTGGGGTTGAGAAGGAGAGTCCTTCATGGTAACCTCAGTGCGGGAATTGAACCCACACTGAACCCACCCTGTTGACATCGCTCAGCATCACAAACTAGCTTACTGATCACTGTCTCATTCTCAAATGAGGGACTGCCCATTGGTCTAAGAACACTATGACAACTTTACCTACCTGTATGATAGCTTTTACTTGGCTGGTGGGTTATGGTGCTTTGTGGACTAGTGATGCAGAGTCCCAACCTAACGTAGAATTAGAATTCAATGAATAATGTCTGAAATATAAAGTATCAATGGTGACCATGAAACCATCATTGTTTGTTGAAAAAACCCATCTGGTTCACTAATGTCTTTCACAGAAGAAATCTATTTTCATTATTCAGTCTGGCCTACATATGACTCCAGATCCACAACAAAGTGATTGATTCTAAACTTACTCTCTAAAACGATCTAGCAAGCCATTCAGTTCACAAACAGTTGTGGGTAACAAACATTGCTCTTACCACTGATGCCAATATTTCATGGAAGAATTGTTTGAAATGCTAACTTAAAATGTGTTATATGCTTCTACCTCTAGCTTCCAGCTCTTGGTTTAGTTTCTCTGAATCCACAGCCAGCTTTAACCCATCAAGCATGCTAAGCATCAATAATAAACAGCCTCTGACAATCGACTACAGGACAACTGAAACACCACACAGTTCAATTTTGATACATTACAACTAGGAGCAAAACTTCAGGAGTTGATGAGTCACAGCCTTCCCTTTCCAGCAGCAAAAACACAAGTAAAAAGGCAGGGGCAATCAGATAGGAGGAAAGAAAGAGAGACACACATAGCAGATAATGGATTGAGATGTTTCAGAGTAATAGAAAGTTCCTGGAAACCAAACAATGCCATCCACTTGTCACAACAAGAGAGATTGGTTTACAATGTTCACTCTCAGGGAACTAATTTGTAACTTCCACAACAGAATTCAATATCATTCAAAGAGAATTTGTATATACATTCTACATTATCAATCTGCTTTTTTCCTGTCAATCACAATGCCAAACTTCTGAGCTGAAATGCAGTGCTATCTATCTCTATATCCAATTATATTTTTCGATTTCAGTTTCATCACTTACCTATCTATTCATCACAGTGCCATTTCCTTACAGAGAAGGCTAAAAGGAGATTTGATAGAATTTTTCAGATTATGAGAAGTCTGGACAGAGTGGTGAGGATGAAACTGCTCCACTCGTAAATGGAATAAGGGCACAATTTTAAAATGGGAGAAAGTGAGAACTGCAGATGCTGGAGATCAGAGTCGAAAAGTGTGGTGCTGGAAAAGCACAGCCAGTCAGGCAGCATGCAAGGAGTAGGAAAATTGACATTTCGAGCATAAGCTCTTGAGCTTATGCTGGAAACATCAATTCTCCTGGTCCTCAAATGATGCCTGACCTGCTCTGCTTTTCCAGCACCATACACTTAGACACAATTTTAAAGTGTTTTGCAAAGAAGCAAATGTGAGTTGCAAATATGCTATTTCACACAGTGAGTAGTTACAGTCTGGAATCCACCAGCTGGAAGTGTTGTGGGGACAGGTTTAACTGAGGCATTCAAGAGGGTATTTGGTGAAGATTTCATTGGAACAAAATAGAATTATGGAGAAATGATGGGGGATTAGCATGAAGTTAAAATGGTCAGAGAGCTGGTAGCGACATGATAGGCTGAATAATCTCCTTCTGCACCATAGCAACTCAGTGATTCCCTAAATAAGTTATCTTTATGGCAGAGCTATCCAATATTCAGTTGCATTTCTGTGTATACACCAGAAAAGCAGTAAGTATAAGTTCTATAAGTTGGGTAAGCTACAAAAATGCTCAGTGGACGTGGAGGACAGTATTAGAATCCAATTTACCAGTACAACTCAGCTGTTTGACAGCTGCTATTGACTGTCAAACCCAGGAAAATCTACCCTGTTAGTCTTCTGGACAAGAAGAATCTTTTTCCATCGATCTGCCTTTGCATCACTATATGTATCCATTTTCTCATTCCGTCTTGATAGCTCTTTCCATCTTCATCCATTTTCAACTAATTCCACTGCCACATCTATCCCAGCCTGTATAATCTACATTTATCTTGCAGTTTTTCTCTTTCATCAGCCTCCACTTCTCTATCTCTATATCACTGATCTGTCAATCTTTCCCTCTGCACTTTTGAAACTCCATTTATCGGTGTCCTATCTCTGTAATCCATATCCCAATCTATCTCTGCAGCTCTTTATCCTTCATTTGTCTCCCTATCTCTATCAAGTTGATTCTTTATCTTCTACATTTATCTCTATATGCTTCTACCTCTTAACTCTTCCATCTTTTTTTCCAAAAGGTGCAGGGATGTGTCGTAATTATACTATAGTTTCATAACCTGGAGATCTGACTAATAATGGGAGCTCAAATTTCATTGTAACAGATTGAAACTTTGAACTTAAAGAGAAAAACAATCAGAAATAATATATAACATCCCATTGAGACCATAATTAGTAAATGCAACAGAATTACATCCCTAAAGGACAATTATGAGCCATTTGAATTCATATCATAATCTAAGAGTTCCATATCGCTTCCACCAGTATCAATTTTTTTCAGATTTAAAAATATTGTCTTCAAATTTCCATGATAGGATTTGATCTTACCTGCCCTAGGTTAATAGTCCAGTGACAAAGCTAATGCATTATCATAATCAATGCTTGTTGAAAGGAGATCCCTTTTGTCCATCTATTGGCACTTCTTCAAATTTTGTCTTAATAAATCATGCTCTGTTCCCATCAAACATCCTGAGCCCAGAAAGTTATACATTAGAAATTGTCATCAACAGTTTAATTAGGGCAATAATCACAAACAAACAAGATCTGTATGTGCATGTTCAGACAGAAAAATTGAAGGAATTGTGGAATTGCAGAAAAAGGGAGAACGATGTCCTTGCACACACTCAGTTTATTCTGGACAGACTGGTCTCATAATTGATGTCAAATTGGTTCTGTCAAAACTGTGTTGGCAAGGCAACAATGGGCAGAAACCTCTACCTTGGTCACCCACTTTATTCAGCAGATGGGAACAAAGCATCTCGATTGTCATGTCTAGTGGCTGTACAATACTGTGTACTGGTCAAAGACTGACAGCTGTAGTGTAACCAAGACCTGGAGCTGCAGTCACAGTTGACAGTATTCAAATGTGTACATGCTAAAGCCACAGACCTCAAGAAGTTAAGCAATGTTAAATCTGTTTTTGTCTGCCAGTGACTGCTCAACATCATTCGCAGTCATATGCTAATTAAAGCCAACCATCACACAAATTCCATTCTTTCTTATCAGAGTCTTTGCTTATAAGAGTCCCTAACGAAGGGAGATTAATTGCTTTAACTATAGTTTTAGGAAGACAAATGGCAGTCCCCTTCTCCTCCTCCCACCAATTTGAAGTTCATGGTAATGCGTTACTATATTCAGTATCCAGTTCCATTGCATTACTGATGCCTGAAGTAAACAACTGCTATCTCTTGCTTTCCATATAACTGGCTGCCCGGGACCGTGACATTCCACAATCCAGGCCAATAATCGTCAAATTTCTCTTGAGCTCAGTCCCACTAAAAAATATTCACATTTCCTCTGAAAGCACACTGAATATTAATTGTTGTAACAATGTTTGCTAAGATCATATTATCCATATGCAAAGCATTAACTTTGTTTCTGGCTCCACAGTTGGAGCTAGACCTGCTGAGTTTCTCCAGCTCTTTAAGTTTTTATTTCAGATTTCCAGCATTCACAGTATTCTGCTTTCATATTGTCTTTGTTTCAGTTTCTTTCCTCCATCAATAGTTTCTCTATCTCTTCTTCCTGTCATTTTCCTTTTCACCACTTCAGTTTCTCTCACTGTCATTTTCACTTCTGTTTTTCTCTCCCTTCTATCTGTTCACTTACCCATTTGGAGCAAAACAGGAATGTTTAACTGTTGTGAAATTTGTACAGTAATTCCCTTTAGGATTTTAATGTTTTTGAAGTGTATATCATTGTCATTGCTGATCTGAATGGCAAGTAAAAACCAGGAAGGAACAAAGTTTTTCTCAATTAATTTATAGGATGTGGACATTACTGGTGAAACCATCATTTATTGCCTATCCCTAACCATACGTGAGAAGATGGCTGTGAGTGCTCTCCTTGAATAGTTACAGTTCATGTGGTGTAACTTGCTGTAGCAGCTTGATGCAACTGAATGGATTAGTTAGCTATTTCTGTTAGATTAGTGTTAACTATATTGCTATGGTTCTGGAGTCACATATGGGTCCAACTATGTAAGAACAGAAGATTTCCTTCCGTAAACAACATTAGAGAGTCATATGGGATTTTATATCACATGATAGTTTCATAATTATCAACTCTGAAACCAACTTTTTACTCCAGATTTATTAACTTAGCTGATTGCAAACCCATCCTGCTGCCATGATGGGATTTGAACTTGCGTCCCTGGATCATTAATCCAGGATTCTGGATCCCTCGTTTTTATAATCATAATCTCCATAAGGTTGATTGGCTCACCTACTCGAGATTCTGTAAAATAATTTGTTCATGATTAACCTTCTGACTTGACTTGCATGGATTACACATTCCTATAAAGCAAATTGTTGGCCATCCTTTTGGTCAGCATCTCCCTCACAAAGTGTGGATAATGGTTCTCATTTTATTCTAGTCCATACGTTGCTATTATATCTGAATGTAAAAGGTCAAATACGAAGAGCAAAGGAATAGACTCAGTTGCTCAATACCAGGGTTACTTGAATAGCCATAAGACCCTCTTGTGTGCTATAACATGTAAGAAAAGCCATAAATAATGCTCAAAAATATCACCTATACGAAAGACTTAAAAGAGATATTTTAAAGTATTTTCAACACTTTAAGAGGTTAGTGTAATTGAGGGATTATTCTCTTATGAGACATTCTGCAATGATAATGAAAGCTTGAAGTGAAAACAGAGAGCTATTGATTGAAATCTGACCCTGATAATTGGTTCAGATTAGTCATCATCAATCACTTTACATACAGTTAACATTTCATATAAATGCCTTACTCATTCATCAGGCAGCAGTTATCTATGGTGCTATCACATCTTGTGTTCCTTCACTGAAACTGCTCAAAAGAGATGCCCCTGTGAGGGTTACAGTAAGTTTCATAATCACTGCAAGGTTTACTAACCCCAATGAGATTTCTATTTTGCAATACATTATGGCAACAAAGGTGAGAGTTTATTTTATTTATTTGTTTTAAAGGTCATATCCCATTGATTCTCAAATCCCTGGCGGCCCTGGTAAATCTGCATCAAAATCCTTTGTACCCCAAGGGAGACAATATGCATTCAAATCCCTGACAGTACAACTTCCCAGACTAATTGAATTTATTTGGACTTTTATTGTCCTTTGGAACTCAGACTTGTCTTCCACCTTTTTTTTCTAAAGGTACATACATGACTTCCTTGGATCTATTTGAGTTCCTTCTGTTATCTTCACACAGCTAGACGTAGGTACTTGTTTAATGGCATCACCAATCCAGCATGCTGAGGCAACAGAATCCAATAATAGTTGCCCTCTAAAAAGGTGCCAGGGCCAAGAGACTGAGTCAGTGTGTCAGTCATGTAGTGATAGTTGGGACATATGGACTATCCATTTTCAACTTCTGACAATTTTAATCCCTGGGATCTTTATAGCTTAAAATGTGTTTTTTTAAAGAACCAACCACTGACTTAAAATGGCTGCAGTGATCACCTGACCACAGGTTTTGATTTGATTTCTTGTCATGTGTACTTAAGTACAGCGAGAAGCATTGTTTGGAGCAATGCAGGCAGATCATAGTAAGCAAGGACATACAGATCATAGGATGAACAAACTTGGACAGAGTGAGGCATACAGATTACACCGCACAGGATGTGTATGAGGCAACTTGAACCAGGTCCTTATTAACATTAACAAGATCAACATTATTTGAAGTTAGAGAGTCCAATCATCGTCTAGTAAAGACAGGGAAGAAGCTGTTCTTGAATCTGCTGGTGCCTGTGTTCAAGCTTCTGTATCTTCTGGCTGATGGAAAACCTGAGGTTTACCAACTCCTGAAATCATCATTTAAGAAGAATTAGTCTGAGCCAATATTAACATACTTACCAAAAGGCATTGAAACTTAGATCTTTATTTTCTGTTTGACTTGCACATTGATGTACAAATTTCACTGATGGGGATGAAAGACTCACCTGCAAGTTATCCAGCTTGGAAAAAAAAATGAAGCCAGACACAGGAATACATAAATGAATTATATTTCAAGCAGCTATTTTTGGGCAGAGCCAAGTAAAGCAAAAAATAAATAAATTTGTAAGTGGAGAACTAGAAGACTTTCTCTCTTCCTGTTTTTTTTCACACTCTTGAGAAGTACTAGTTCACAATGAGCTCAAAAACATCTAAAACTTTCACTCTGAGAGTGTAATATTTCAATTAAGTAGTGGTGGTCTCAGGTTAAAGCCTAACGCCAAAGGGTTCCTTGGGTTTTTAAACTATATGGTTCTTTTATCTTACTTTTTGTATTAGACATTCAGTCCTTTATAAAATTTATACCTGTGTCTGTGCATGCATTTGATATTGCATTTTTTTTCCTTGTCTTAGTAAACAATAAAATTCCCCTTTCTTTTACATTGTATTTGACTCTTTAACTTTTAACTAGTGAATTACATTTTAATTGAAGTATGATATAACTACATGCTAAAAAACGAATAAAGTATTTGTTGGGATTAATCCAAGGGCTGAAAAAGAGAGGAGTTGATTCACCCCTCTTCAACTGGTTGAAACAGTTATCTTTTTCTGAAATTCAAGAGAGTCAAAGAAGCCTGAAGGTTAATATGTTTCATTCAGAGTACAAGTGTCTATTCCTGAAGAATCCGATCACTAAAACTTGATTATATCTCACTTTGGGTTAATATGAGCCAGATTGGGAGCCTGTTTTAGTTGGAAATGTTTATCTAATATGCTCCTTTATTCAAAGCATTTGTTTGTATGTAATAAGCCATGCTACAGGAATGAACAATCTTGGTTTCTCACTTGGAGAATTGAAAATTTGCAAAGGTGGAGCTGACAATCAAATTGACAAATGAACTTCAAACCAAACAAATGAAAATATATCTTTAGTGGTAGTCTAAACTAGAGGACCCCTGGAAATACACAAAGTGACGACCTTGTGTGATGACCCTGTACCCAGCCAATGTGAATATTTCCTAGTCAACCTGTTCAGAGATGTTATTACAGATCTCTGGAGCAGGTGGGATTTGAACCCAGGATGTGGCTGGCAGGTACTGAGGAAGGAGATATGACTTGAACCCAGGACCCCTAGCTCAGAGGTAGAGATACTATCACTGTGCTAACCCTATTGCTGTGCTAGCCCTTATCACCTTGCAATTATGACACAGGCAGTGATTCTAATTGGCTACGTACATCAAAAGGAGACCCATAATCAATCCCAGCCAGTGCTGCTTAATGTTAGCCTACACATCTTAAAGTGCAACTATAGCAGATGCTTAGAGTCCAGTGTGAGCTGAATCTAAAGTACAAAAGGTGGAAAACTAGCTGAATGTGACAAGAGTTGAGCATTGGTTGGTTTGGTGGAAGTGGTGGAAACATAAACACAAAAGCTGTTGTGTATCTACAGGGAACAGTGAGAGGAAGGAAGTTGCCAGGAGGACCTTCTCACCCAGAGTAAAAAGTCAGTGGGAACCAGGCATCTGAATTATACTCTATCCAAACGGAATTTCTCCAGCACATCCATGTCTGGGACCGTTAGTTTGTGACAATGTCTTGAAAACACCAAAAAGTACTTCAGCACCTGTTGGAGACGCTGGAAATTTTAAATCCAATGGAACTAACAGAATATGAATCATTGGATAAAAATAATATGCAAGGGTATGGAGAAAAAGCAGCAGACTGGCACCAGGATAATGATGTTCGCTTAACGAGCCAGTTCAGGCACAATAAACAGCATGGACTAGGAGAAAGTGAGGAACTACAGATGCTCATGATCACAGTCGAGAGTGTGGTGCTGGAAAAGCACAGCAGGTCAGGCAGCATCCGAGGAGCAGGAGAGTCGACTTCCTGATGAAGGGCTTATGTCTGAAACATCGATTCTCCTGCTCCTCGGATGCTGCCTGACCTGCTGTGCTTTTCCAGCCCCACACTCTCAACAATAAACAGAATGATATCCATCTGTGTCACAATACTTTTATGATTCTATGATTTTACCAGCAATGAAAATAAATTAACCACCAACAGACCAGCAAATAAATTAATTGAATGGGCTCCTTTTGGGTCATAAATGGTTCTCTGATCATGACTCTTGTTGACAATAACAGCAAACAGTGTAGCTGGATTTGTTCTTAACCCATCTTTAGCAGCCCGAGCTTAAGAGACAACATTGGCGATGCTGAGCTGCAAGATAGAACTGCTCGGGCTGGACACTACATACCCTCATCCACATGAGCTTTCAGCAGGGGGGTACCTGATATGGTTAGATCTCCAGCCCACCACCTTCGCACCCACTCTCAACCTCACCCCAGTCATACTGAGCAATGGTGGGCATCTAAGTTGCAACCCACCCAGTACATGTAAATAGAAATCGAAACATAGAATCGTAGCAGATAGGAGCAAGAGGAGGCCGTTCAACCCTTCGAGCCTGCTTTGCCATTCATCACGATCATGGCTGATCATCCAACTCAATAGCCTAATCCTGCATTCTCCCCATAACTTTTGATCTCTTTTGCCCCAAGAGCTATCTAGCTGACTATTGAATACACTCAATGTTTGGGCATCAATACTTCCTGTGGTAATGAATTCCATAGTCTCACCACACTTTGGGTGAAAAAATGTCTCCTCATCTCTGTCCTAAATGGTCTACCCTGAATCCTCAGACTGTGACCGTGGTTGTGGACACATCCACCATCGAGAACTTCCTTCCTTCATCTACCCTGTCTAGTCCTGTTAGAATTTTATAAGTCTCTCTGAAATCCCCTGCTCATTCATCTGAACTCCAGCAATACCAATCCTAACCTAGTCAGTCTCTCCTCATAAAGTCAACTGAGCCTGTTGAAAGCTTAGTTGATCCCAATATTGTACTGTCTATGCCACTCTTTCAATAGCTGGTATGGCAGGCACAGAGGTGTAGGATAGCTATTTTCTTTAAAGTATCTAAAAAGGTGAGAAGGATAGGGTTATTATCTTCTGTGCTAATACCCTTTGTCCATCAAGACAATCATCTCCAAGAAGATAGTACCTAACACTTCCTTCAGATGAAGAGGAATTTCTTCTTTCACGAAGTTGTGAGTCTTCGCAATTGCATGCTGTGGGGACAGTGCCCCTTGTATATACTTAAGGCTGAGATAGATAGATTCTTGATCAGTTGCGGAGTCAAGCATAAGGAAAGGGCATGAAAGTGAAGATGAGGAGGTCAGGAGGGATTATGCCCGAAACGTCGATTCTCCTGCTCCTTGGATGCTGCCTGACCTGCTGCGCTTTTCCAGCAACACATTTTTCAGCTCTGATCTCCAGCATCTGCAGCCCTCACTTTCTCCTAGGAGGTCAGGTCAGCCATGATCCTATTGAATGGTGGAGCAGACTTGAAGGGCTGGATGGCCTAATCTTGTCCTGTTTCTTATGGTCACAGCTGCACCTACCTTAAGACCCAGCCCCCAACCCTATCACCCACCTCCTGAAGATACCAAAGAAAACCACACCCAAAATCTTCTGACTTATCTTATTCTGAAATCCATCGGGCCTCCTTAGTGGGCTTACCAGCAGCACCCACCACAGAGCATTGGTGCTACCGGGACTGCGAAAGCACCCAGCCAGTCAGGTTTTCTAGCAGCTCCAGTGAGCTATCCAATGAAGAGCACGAGCCCAATTCTACTTCAATTTAGCCGCCAGATTGCTTTGCCACCATGGAGAAGGCGTGTTGGTCCACTGGCTCACCGAGGAGCTTTCTTCCAGGGTGGGGCAGCATGGGTCAGGGGGAGGTCCTGTCAACCACTGCCCCTTCTGCTATTATTGTCTGCATACGCTCAGCCCACATTAATGGCATAATTGCTCATGCCTCCATTAAAATGGAAAAGATAGAAACAGGATTAGGCCATTCAGCCCTTTGAGCATGGTGCATCATTCAAAAGGATCATGGCTAATCATCCAGCTCAGAACTCTATTCATGCTTTCTCCCCATACATTTTTATTCTTTTAGCCCTACAAACCATATCTACCCCCTGCTTTATGACATTCAATGCTTTGGCCTCAATTCCTTTCTGTAGTCGAGAATTCTGCAGGGTCACCACTCACAAGGTGAAGAAATTTCTCCTCATTTCAATCTTTAAATGGCCTACCGTATTTCCTCAAATTAAACATTATCTGGACTCCCTGATCATTAGAAACACCCCTTGTCCATTTACCTTGTCTAATGGATGTAGGTTTGCTCACTGAGCTGGAAGGTTCATTTAGCGAGCAAACCTACATCCCGAACCTCAATCTGAGCTACAAATCTTCTCAAAACTCACTAACCTTGTCTAATCCCGTTGGATAGGGACCCAGGTTCAGTTCTGGCCTTGGGCGGATGTCTGTGTGGAGTTTGCACATCCTCCCCGTGTCTGCGTGGGTTTCCTCCAGGTGCTCTGGTTTCCTCTCACAGTCAAAAGATGTGCAGATTAGGTGGATTGGCCATGCTAAATTGCCCATAGTGTCCAGGGATGTGCAGGCTAGGTGGATTAGCTATGGGAAATGCAGGGTTACAGGTATAGGGTCGGGGAGTGGGTCTGAGTGGGATGCTGTTTAGAGGCTGAATTGTCTGCTTCCACATAATAGAGATTCTATGATTCTAATTAAATCCCAAATAACATAGTCCTAATTGATCGAGAATCTCTTCATATGTCAGTCCTACCATTCCAGGAATCAGCCTGGTAAATCTTCATTGCACTCCCTGAAAAGCCAGAACATCCTTCTTCAAATAAAAGAGAACAAAACTTACAAAATATTTAAAGGGTGGTCTCACCAAGCCCCTTGCATAATTGTGCAAGACATCCCTGCTCTGTACTTGAATCCCCTTGCTATAAAGGCCAACATCCCATTTGGCTTTTTCACCCTGCTTGCACCTCCATGCTCACTTTCAGCAACAGGTGTATGAGGACACACAGGTCTCACTGCCACTTCCCCTTTCCCTAATGGAGTGCTTCATGTACCACAAACATCATTTTAAAAGTTTATGGACTGTCACAGCACCTAAAAACAGATGTTACTGAGTCTCATTATTCAGCCATCTTTCACCATTATCTCATTGCTGTCTGTGGCACCTGGATGTGCACGAATTGACTGTATGTTTTTATTATTCATGCGTAGGATGTGGGCATCGCTGGCTGGCCAGCATTTACTGCCCATCCCTAGTTGCCCTAGAGAAGGTGGTGTTGAGCTGCCAGCATCATAGCACTGGTCAAGTTTTGAAAAATATTAGATTGGTTGCAAAGTTTAGCATCGTGATATCCTGTAAACCTTGCTCTAAATGCTCTTTGCTCCTTTCTGTGCTACATTGATGAATGTCATTAAAAGACAAGACCTTTTAGGATTATCAATGGCACCTTTTGTCAGGCTCAGAAACACTGGGGTAAATGTGCTCAACAATGATGAATTTAACGGAAGAAAAGCTCAATTTATTAAAATCGGCTGGGACCTTTTCAACCAACATCAGAATGTAAGACAAAGCCCTTCAAACCCTTCACCATTCAGCGAGAGTCTGATCTTTACCTTCAAGACATTTTTGTTATATTTTTCCATATCCTGTGGGATGTGCCAATTTTTTGAAAGCACTATCAATTTAGAACCACTCTCCTGCTCTTTCATTTATAGGTCTCCTTCTTAGATATTTGTCCAATTAGCTATTAAAAGTTGTGATTGAATCTGCTCTACCCGACATTCCAGATTACAAGAACTCCCTGCTGAAGAAAAAAACTCTCCTCACCTCCCCTCTGCAAATGTTACTTGTTTAAATTATGCCAATGCTTTGTTCCCAAGCAATCAAAGCTCTAGTGAAATATTTACCCTGACCAAATGCTTGTAAAACATTTAGACAAGCAGTCCAAGCAAAATTTTTAAAAAACTGACAAAGACTGCACTGGAAAGTTTAACCACTACACTGAGATTACATTAGACCTCGGGTCTGACTTCAACAGCAAAAGGAGTCAACACTCTGGCTGCATTTCAAAGTGCAGTACAGTCCACTCTTCACTTGCAACAAGAATGTCAATTCTCAAAGTCCACAGGTGGAATTCAACTTTCACCAGCAGTTTTGTAACATGCTAAAAGTACAACTTTTTAACATAATTTATTTTAACCAGAATCAAAGTGGACTGTTAGATGTTATTAACTGCAGTCACATTTTTTTCTGTTTATCTTTTTTCTTGTTCAAATATTGTTAGAGGGAGCAACCATCAATCTTCATGCAATCCTGTTCAACAGGCTTTTCCAATCAAATCAATCACGGTCCAGACACGGACTGTCCCATCTGTCTTAGAGAGGGCTGAAAGTGGATTGTTAACTCCCAGCACTAGCTGCATCATCTCAATACAAGACAATTTATCTTCTGAGACGCAATAATGTAACACTAATAGACTATTCTGCATTCCAAACCAATTTTTAGCAAATGAGCTAATCTGGAAACATACAGCAGTACAAGACACACTTCACTACACACATACAATAGCTTTCATCTGCATAAAGCCTCACAACTAAAGACCTCTCCACTTTTTTTTAAAATGAGAAGTATTCTATTGATTAACCAGAAATGTAGTGATTTATTCATTCACTATCAGACAAGAGCTGATTATAAGCAAAACAGTTTGTATATCACTTGTTATGACTACAACTTATTAATAACATTCAGACAAGCATTTTGGAATGTAAAGATGTGGCATCCATCCTCAAACTGAATATATAAAGATACATTAAATACACATGCAACACACAGGCTGAAACACTAAGTACACAAATGACAAACAGACATGAACTTCCTGATAGAATAAAAGTACACAAATTGGGGACATGCAGAGGTGAAAATTATTGTGTAATGTCATTATATTGGATCCATTGAACAGGAAGACCTTGTAAGATTATGGGCCAAATGCTAGCAAATGGGACCAGGTTAATTTAGGATATCTGGTCGGCATGGATGAGTTGGACCAAAGAGTCAGTTTCCATAATGTGCAACTCTATGACTCGAAGACTCTATGACAACCCTCTTATTTTGCTTATTGGAGTTCCGGAACCATTTGTCGGTGTGCATACATACTTTGCCTATGACAGGACGTGCTAATTCAGGAATAGCATTATTAGACATTGATCCCATATCACCCCCCCTGGCAAAACCTGGCACCAGAGGTGCATGTGAACCTCTTCCATCCAATACTGTTAAGGATGTCAGGTGTCTTCATCGTTGGAGGACCCTTCACCACTGCAGGTCCATCGCAGAGTAATCAATCTCTGAATAATCAATCACAAAGCAAATCAACGCAAGAGCCCCCGGGGCACAAAGTGATGCCAATATTGGCACATGAGTTTGCCACTCAATTTAAATACAGTAGTGCCTCGACTTACGAACTTAATCCGTTCCGGGACCCAGTTCGTGAACCGAAAAGTTCGCGAACTGAATCAATTTTCCCATTGTTCGGATATTTCCGGAGTCTTTTCTCTTTTTTGTCTCTTGGAGGTTGGTGATGCCACAAGAAAACGACCCAGAGAAACTTGTTTTTTTCTTTGTTGCAGAATTTTCCGAAAATGAGACATCACATTGTCATTTAAAATGTTCACTGCTCTGTTGGTCACAGTTTTGTTAGGCTTCTTACCACCACTATCACTACCACTTTTCACTTTCTTGGGAGCCATAATGAGGGCTAATTTAATGCAAAAAAACAAAAAAAAGCGTAAGAGTGCTTGGACGTTGGATGTTCACAGCACGTGCGCCAAAGACGAACTGAATGAGATCACGCGGGGCCCGAGAGCTTTTGCGTTCAGAGCGCACGTAGAAAAGCAGAACAATGACAATGAAACCACGGGCTTTTTGTGTTCATATCTTCGTTCGTACCTTGAATTTTGTATGTACTTTGAAGCAAAATTTTACTTACAATCCTGTTCGTAAACCGACAGGCTGACATTGTTACCATCATGAGTAAACTCACCCTGAGAAAGTTCAGGGATAATGCTAAACATAGTATCCAAGCAAAATCTCCCCAAAACAATAAATGCATGCAAGTTACATGATTGGCATGCATCAAAAACATACAAAATACAGCACATACTGAAGTTGCTAGTTATGTTGTTGTCGATGATTTTTGAGCTATCCATCACTAATCAGCAGCTACACTGCAGGGCCTGGGACCCTTTTCTCAGTTTGAGTTAGGGTGTCACACAAATGTGACTGGTCTCCAGTCTGTTAACTAGTCAGTTATCATAAACTTCTATGACCAGATTGATCCAGTGACGATGAAGCAATGCCGACATTTTTCCAAGTTTGTTGAGTGAGTTGGAGCGGAGCTTTCAGCTGGTAGTGTTCCCGGGCTACAAAGCAAAGTCGAACAGCATTGTGGGTAATTGCATGCCCCTACATGATGAGTTCAATGCATTCTACGCTCGCCTCAAACAGAAGGCCAGTGAAACAATGTCACCTATCCCAACAGCCTCGGATGCACCTGTACCCACTGCCACAGACGTCAGATTGACTTTCTTAAGTGTGAACCCATGGAAAACAACTGACCTGGCTGGAGTCCCCGGCTGTGCACTCAGATCCTGTGCATACCAGCTGCCGGGAGTATGCACAGACATCTTTAAATCTCCTTACTATGATCTGAAGTCCCCAACTTCTTCAAGAAGACCACCGTCATCCTGGTGCCAAAGAAAAATCATGGAGCAAGCCTCGATGACTACCACCTGGTGGGTCTGACCTCCATAATTATGAAGTGCTTTGAGAGGTTAGTCATGGCTCACATCAACTCCAGCCTCCCAGATTACCTTGATCCTTTGCAATTCGCCTATCAAAGCAACAGGTCCACAGCAGACACTATCTTACTGACCCTACGCTCATCTCTGGGACATCTCGCTAACAAGGATATCTACGTCGGGCTCCGACTTATGACTACCATTCTGCTTTCAACACCATATTTCCAAACAAGCTTATCTATAACACCTAAGACCTAGGTCTCAGCTCTACACTCTGTAACTGGATCCTCAACTTCCTGACCCATAGACCACAACCAATAAGAATAGGGAACAGCACCTCCTCTACCATAATCCTCAACACTGGTGCTCCACACGACTGCATACTCAGTCCCCTACTGTATTCCTTATACACTCACAACTGTGTGGCCAAATTCTGCTCCAACTCCATTTACAAGTTTGCTGACAACATCGCCATTGTAGGTCGCACCTCAAACAGTGATAGAATGCAGGAAAGAGATTGAGCACTCAGTGGTATGGTATAAAGATGTGGTGGTGCCGGTGTTAGACTGGGGTGGACAAGGTCAGAAGTCAGAAGGCAACAGGTTACAGTCCAACAGCTTTGTTTGAAATCAAAAGTTGTAGGAGTGTTGCCCCTTGTTTCATCCTACAAAGGGGTAATGCTCCAAAAGCTTGTGATTTCAAATAAACCTGTTGGACTATAAACTCATGTCATTTCATTTCTGACATGGTGTAAAGACAACAATCTCACCATCAATGTCAGCAAAATTAAGAAGCTGGTCATTGTCTTCAGGGAGCAGAGTGGAGGGCACGTTCCTGTCTGCATCAATGGTGTTGAGGTGGAGGTGGTCGACAGCGTCAAGTTCCTGTGAGTGACAGTCACCAACAACCTGTTCCTGGTCCACCCACATTGAGCAACAGTCATGAAATCACAACAACATCTCTATTTCCTCGGGAGGCTAAGGAAATTCGGCATGTCCATAAGGACTCTCACCAATGTTTATAGCTTCACGATAGAAAGCATCCTGTCTGGATGTATCACAGTGTGTTATGGAAACTGTTTTTCCCAAGACAGCAAAAAAACTACAGAGAGCCGTGAACACAGCCCAGTCCATCACACAAACCAGCCTCCCATCCTTCGGCTCCACCTGTACTTTCCGCTGCCTCAGAAAAGCAACCAACATAATCAAGGACGCCCCTTCCATCGGGCTGAACATATAAAAGTTTGAATACACGTACGAACAGGTTCTAGAACAGCTTCTTCTCCGCTTTTATCAGACTTTTGTAGGGACCTCTCAAATGTTAATTCTGATCTCTCTCTCTCTGTGCATCTTCTCTGTGGCTGGAATACTGTACTCTGCAATCTCTGCCTGTATAGCATGCAAAACAACAATTTTCACTGTGTCTCAGTACATATGACAACAATAAATCAATCAATCCCATGCATCTGCTGCTCCATCCTTCTGAATGGTAGAGGATGCATGCTTGCAAGTTGCTGCTAAATTACTGAGGGTCATTGTACTCAGAGAGAGAAAGCAAAGGCACAGTTGGTCACAAGAAAGGCTGTTACAACCTGAGAAAGTGGAAAAGGACTAGTCACAAGGCAGGCAAAGAAGAACATGGTTGAGTCACTCACAGCAATGGACAGCTGATTGAATGAGAACTGAAAATGTGGACGAGGCTAGTCAGCTACTTCTCGGGCAGTGACAGCACAGAGTGAGTGACATGGCAGCACTCAGGCTCTGCTGAAAATCAATTGGTAAATAGGTAAAGATAGAATTTGTTCTGTTGCAGCTAGTTCAACAGGTGTGTCAGTTCAGGATTCCCTCAAAGCCAATCTTCCTTCAACAAACAGGCAAATATTTACTCTGACTGGGAGTCAAATGCAAGACACAGCTTCACCTAATTAAATATTTATTGGCTATTTTACTTTTTCCATTGAAGTACACATACTCCCATTGACAGCGTGACCCCTCCCCAACCCCCACCACGATTCATGCAAGGAACAAGAATCATGTCAAGCTTGTGCCAAAAAAGTAATGTCTGTTTGTTTTTTGTAAGTAAGACATCTTGGAACTATACCAAAAGCATTCCCCAACAGCTCCCTCCTCCCGTCCTCGGCCACACACACAACAGTTCTGTCAGTCTTGTATCTGGTATTCCAGATGAATTACAATGCAATGTCTGAATTCCCATAATGGCTTAGCTGCTGTGTTTCTATGCTACACAAAGAAGAAAGATATTCTGTTTAATACAAAGTCCCCTCTATGTTTGCAAGTCTTGGCGGATTCTACAATGGGCCCCTCCAGGCCCCCGACCATACAAATGAAATTGGGGTAAGAGGGAAACCATTTCCATTCCCACCCATTATTCCACTGAGAGGTGCACGCAAGGGTATAGGGATGAGTCTAAGTCAGAAAATTGCATGTGCAAATGCCAATTCAGAACAGGAGTGCCTAAAGCAGCTCAACACTTCAAAGTGACACTCGGCTGGGGAAGTTCCAAACTGATGGATCAGTGTTCATAAAATATGAAAGCAAGGCCCATTTTACCTGTTTAGGCGCTATCAAAAATCATCTGACAACAAAAGGACAGATTTCACAACATCCCAAACAACATACACCTCTCCACTAAACACATTCTCCAGTGGCATTTGTGTAATCTATTCATGTAGCTGCGCAGTTTTGCCCACATATCAACAGATGCAGTTATCAAATGGCTGTGAGTTGCATTTGAGATGCTCTGCTGAAGTGAAAGGTCCTACAAAAATGCATGTTCTTTCTATCTTTTTTAAGAAGCAAGAAGTATTGGCTGAATTTTAATGAGCAAAAGTCCATGGGAGCTCTTTAAAGGAGATGGGGGGAAAGATAAACATTTAATAAAGAAATGTACAATCTTATGTGATTCATTTGGACTGGGTCAGGAAACAGGAATAAGTTTATGAATAAAAAGCAAACACATTTACATTAGCTTTCTCTCTGCAAGTCCAGACCAATTTTGCTCACAAAGATATCTAGATTTCAATCAGCACAAAAAACTGTTAACAAATCTTTCTTTTTTTTTAAAACATATCCCAGGTGTGTCTGTGTGTGTGTGCACGTGGATGTGTGTGTGTGAGGTGTGTGTCTATGTGGGGGGCTGTGTATGTATATGTGTGTCTGGGTGGGTGGTGTGTGTGCGCACACCACAGGAGATTTGCAAGAGAACTATTAATGTTGTCCCATTATTTGAAAAAAAATGGAGGAAGACACAGACCAGGAAGCTATAGGCCAGAGAGTCTAACCATGTGGTTGGGAAGTTATTAGGAAGATTTCTGAAGGACAGAATATATCTGCATCTGGAGAGATAGGGATACTCAGCATGAATTTGTGAAGGAAAGATCATGTTTGACAAATTTGATTGAATTTGTAACAAAGGTCACCAGGAGTGTCGTTGAGAGTAATGCATTTGATGTGATCTACATGGACCTAAGCAAGGCTTTTGCTAAGGTCCCTCATCTTAGACTGGTTAAGAATTTATCAGCGCATAGAATCACGACGACCTGATGAAGGAGCGGTGCTCTGAAAGCTAGTGCTTTCAATTAAATCTGTTGGACTATAACCTGGTGTTGTGTGATTTTTAACATAGAATCCAAAGCAGAGTGGATCCCAAATTGACTGTGAGGTAGAGGGTGATGACAGAGGGATGTTGCTGTAACTATAAGTATGTTTCCAATAAAGTTCCAGAGGGTTTGGTGTTAGGACCCTTGTGTTGGTGCATATTAATGTAGAGGGTATTATTAAGCCGTTTGCAGATGACACAAAAATTGATAGACTGGTAAATAGTGAAGAGAATAACAGGATATCAATGAACTGGTCAGCCAGCAGAGCAGTGGCAAATGGAATTCAATGCAGAAAAGTAGAGGTAAAGTGCTTGGGGGGTGCTAACAAGACAAGGGATTACACTATGAATGGTAGGATCCAAGAAAGTACTGAAGATCAGAGGGAGCTTGGTGTGCATAGCCATAAATCCTTGAAGGTAACAGGGCAGGTGGATGGGATGAATACAAGAGGAAGAGAATTATGCGAGAACTGTATAAAACTTTGGTTAGACAACAACTAAGGTACTGTTCACAGTTCTAGTCATCATATGATTCGAAGGATGTGATTTCACGGAGAGGATGCAGAGGAGATTTACTGGGATGCTGCCTGGGCTAGAGAGTCTAAGCTATGGGGAAAGATTGGATAGGCTGGAGTTGTTTTCCTCAGACAAGTACAAATTGAAAGACGACATCATAGAAGTGTGTAAGCTTATGAGGGAAATAGACAAGATGAAAAAGAAGACACTTTCTTCATTTGTAGAAGGATGTTTAAGGTAAAAGCTAAGAAGAGTTTTGAAGAGAAATTATTTCACCCATGGAATGGTAAGACTCTGGAACGCATTGCCTGAAAAGATAGTTGATTCAGTAATTCTCATAACATTTAAGCAGTATTTGGATATCCACATACAGTGCCATAGTCTCCAGGGTTATGCACCAAGAGCCAGAAAATGGGATTATTGTAGTCAAATCTTCATTGACCAGCATGGACGTGATGGGCCAAATGGCCTCCTTCTGTTCTGTCAACATGTTTGAGTCCACAAGTCACTAAGAAAAGGCCATTTTTCAAGCCCAGGGTCTAAAGTGCTCCAGCCTGGTACTCAGAAGGGCTAAGAACTGTTGGAAACACCTTCAAGTATAATATGTAACGAGCATCATAATTGACTGTAATGGTGGATGTTGTGAATAACAGAAAGTATAGGAGAAACTGTCTTTTTTCTCTCTATGTGATGTTAACTTTGAGTGTTCATTTAATACACTTATAAATATTGTGAATTAAGTATATTTTGGGGAAAAAAAAATATATCCAGGATCTCCCAGTGTATTTAACTGGGAGTGTGCCCTCTTTGTCACATAGCTAAATGCTTATTAAAAGACGCTCTCACCACAAAACCTACATTAAAACATTGTCAACTTTCTGACTTGGTGCAAATCTGGAATCCTCCTGGTGTGGAAGAATTCAGGGATGGAACAGGAAAGTGATACAAATGGAGAAACAATCTTTTCCATGTCTGTTAAGTACTTGGGATTGAAAGGGAATTGAGTAAGGGAATTCAAAACTTAGACCCATTCAGGGAGGAGGTTCCAGTGGAGTCTAAAAGTGGGCATTGTCCATTTGGGGTGAAGGACCCAGTTTTGTGATCTATACTAAATGCAATGACGCAATTTACTCACTTCTTGAACAGACATTACTCACTATTTTAGTTTAGTGGATCTGTCTTTGAGCTTTATTATCATGTAACCTTTCATCATCCAGCAACTTTCGCTTTTGATGTGACAGAACTAGTTATTGAGTTCTGAAAACATGCTTAAGATTCCAGTTATCCCTGAATGAGATAGCAACTATCATTATCGCAATCACGTCCTCTCACACATCAATAGGGGTAACAATAAGGAAGGGGATCCCTGCTCGGCTTACCTCCCTGAGCTCTGGGCTTACTGAGAGCTGTTGCCTCTGTGACCCATATCAGCCGCCTCAGCACTGACTGTCTGGTTTGCATGGATCCATAGTGAGCATCCACTTTAGTCCTGATCCTATTGATACTAATCGATGCTATTGATCAATACTAATTTACACTGTTTGCATGGGGCCTATGCTCCACTCACATCTGAAAGGTGTTGATGGATTCTTCCGTCGCTTCAACAGATGAATGTTCAGCAAAAAAGAAAGACCAATTTAAAGTCTAAGTTGTGTCATTGCAAATGTGGCGTTAGACCAGGACTTGATTTGCATTGCTGATTACAAATACTGACAGTGGTAGAGGGATGCATGAAGGCATTGTCTTTGCACAACACCTGCTTATCCTGAAGGCACTTGTCTGTGTTCTCTTCAAATATGAAAACGTCGTTTGATGCCTCCATTTGGGCCTGTCCAAGGTGTTCTATTATCCCCTCATTCATTGGAATCCAGTCTGCTGACCCTGAGGTCAGCTTTCAGGTTGTCTTTATACCATATGAAGAGTCATCTAGACTCAAAACGTTAGCTTGCTCACTCTCCGTGGATGCTGTCTGACCCACTGAGATCTCCAGCATTTATTGTTTTCAGTAGAGATTCCAGCATCTGCAGTATTCTGCTCCTACAGCCAAATATCTAAGTTTGGAACATCCTGTGATGTGGTTTCTGTGCTCAGGTAACCGTGGAGCAGTGCCTTTGGTCTGCAGGAATCCACTACCTGGAACCCATATAACTGAGCCAACAAAGCTGAGCTCTGGTGAGTATGCTCTCAATCCCAATGATGTCACTCTTTCCAAGAACATCAGGGTCAAGAATTTTCCCCAGCCCCCTAATGTTGTGAATAGGTCTCTTGCAACAGAAACAGAATGCTTAATGTGATGCCAGTGGATGGTCACACATAAAGAGATGATATAAGAACTACTGGGTGGTCAACTTTTTGCTCGTTCCAAAGTCTGTGATTGAGCCTGCTAAACATTGAGTTTGCTTTTGCCAGGCAACGGTTGATTTTGTTAATTCAGCATCGTGTTGCATCTAAGATCACCAAACCTCTGACCTGAATGACGAGTTTTTGATGTGGGCAGGGGGTGGATTGATATAAAATCTCTACCTTTTTCAGACTTGATGTCTGTCCAAAGTGTTCTGTGGCTAAGGCAAAGTGACCAAAATTCTGAATGTCCTCCAGAATATGTGCTGGGCAAGTGCAACCATCCGTAAGACTCAGTTGCTGTTCCTCAACTTTGATGCAAGTCCTGAGCCTTTGCCAAGGTTGTTGACTGTTCTGAATTGAATGCATGCTCCTGTATTAAGATCTTTAATTGCCTACTGAAGCATGGCTGAGAAGTACATGGCAATCAGAACTAGAGCCAGTATACAGCCTCGCTTGGCTGCACTGTTTCCAGGAAAGGCATCAGATGATGTGTCACTTTACATCACATTGGCCATCACTCGATCATAAAATGAGGGAGTGGCACTGTTCCTGTTTTCAGTGCAGACATACCTTTACGGAACCTTCTCAGTCTACAAAGTCAAAAGTCCTGGTGTGGTCAATAACACACTGTCTTTGTTCTCACCCTGATCATGCACTTTTCTTGAAATTGACATGTTACAAAGTTCATTTCTCTTGTTCTCCAATCTGCACAGATTCTGGATGCACAGAGTCAAAGAGGGGAGGAGCAAACTCATTGAGAATAACCCTTGAGAGAATATTACAACAACAAAAATTGCTGGAAAAGCTCAGCAGGTCTGGCTGCATCTGTGGAGAGAAACCAGAGTTAACCTTTCGGGTCGAGTGACCCTTCCTCAGAAGCCATGTCAGTTTGAGAGAATATTTCCTGCTGTTGAATCAACTGACATTCTGGTCTGGCTCCATTTCCATGGGTAACAGATGTATCCGTGTCATCTCAGAACACCATGCCTTGTTCAAGATTAGGCAGAAGCAATTACTGGGTCAGCTAACTATGTGATTTATTCCATATGAGAATACTGTTGTACCTTCCTTTGTTTCAGTTGTATACTTGTTAATCCACGAGATTATGTTAACATTAATCTGTGACTGACTTGTCTTGCATTTCCAACATTTTCTGTTTTTATTTCAGATTTTAAATGTGGCATGGTGGCTCAGTGGTTAGCACCACTCCCTCACAGTGCCAGGGACCTGAGTTTGATTCTACCCTCAGGCAACTGTGTGGAGTTTATACATTCTCCCTGTGTCTGTGTGAGTTTCCTCTGGATGCTCCAGTTTCCTCCCACAGTCCAAAGATGTGCAGGTTAAATGGGTTGGTCATGCTAAATTGTCCATAGTGTAGGGATGTGCAGGTTGGTGGGTTGGCCATGGGAAATGCAAGGGTAGAGGGTTGGGTCTGGGTGGCGTGCTCTTTGGAGGGTTGGTGTGAACTCAATGGGATGAATAGTCTGTTGCCACACTGTAAGGATTCTATGATTTGTACAAAGTTAAAAATCACACAACACCAGGTTATAGTCCAACAGGTTTAATTGGAAGCACACTAGCTTTCGGAGCGACGTTCCTTCATCAGGTGATTGTGCTTGATGAATCACCCGATGAAGGAGCGTTGCTCCGAAAGCTAGTGTGCTTCCAATTAAACCTGTTGGACTATAACCTGGTGTGTGATTTTTAACTTTGTACACCCCAGTCCAACACCGGCATCTCCAAATCATGATTTGTACAAGTTATGTCGTTACATGATAGAAGCTTAAGGTAGTACAATATCCCAAAGTTCATACAATAAATGTCCTTTCCTATTTTAGTTTATGTGCCTGAAGCTGGTCAAGGACATTGGCAACTCCTGAACATCTAGTCTCAGGCATGAGCCCTTGCTATATTTATCACTCTGTATACAAGGTGTGAAACTGAGACAAGATGAGTCACATGGTAACCAGACAGGAGTGAATTGTTACCTTTCACCCACTTTACAATGCAGATATACAAGAGCTGATACCAAGACACAGACAGAATGTACCCAGACAGAAGTTACTCATCTTCTGTTTACAATGACCTGATGGAAAAGTTCACACAGGGCCTCAAACAGACAGGTGTTAGACAATCAGAACTGACTGAGGAGATTGCTGTTCTATTTATCCAGTTTCTGCTTCACATTATCAAGTGAAATGGATGTCAATGGTACAGTTCAAGGTAAAAATGAATTCTGCCTTTAGCTGATACACATGCACTGATACTGACAGTGAGAGACACTCAAACGGGAACACCATGAAATTAAATAAAATTCTTCCATTTATCACATATTACTTTACATATAACAACAACTTTTATTTATGCTGCGTCTTTTTACGAAAGCCCCAACATAGCTTCACAAGACCATTAAAAGTAAAACATGACAGTGAGACCGACAAGGAAGTGGAGGGCAGGTAAAGCTTGTTCAAACAGGTAAATGATCAGCACTGTGTCGAAGGCAGAGAGGAGGACAGAAGGCATTCCAGAGTTCAGAACCCGGGCAACTCAATGCTCAGCCACCAATGGCGCAGCAATTAAAATTTGGAATGCTCAGGAGCTGGGAATTAGAGAGCACTGATGTCTCAGAAGTGGGATTAAATGTTATCCCGCCTCTGGTTAGTTCCAACATTCTTTCAAATCCCAGAAGGTCGTGTCTCAGATCTCGTCATTGTTATTCCAAACTTACTTCAGTTCCTGCCTCCTTATCTGTCAGTTGTATTTTCCTTTCTTTCATTAATACATGAATCCTTTCTGTCTCACTCCATCTTCTAGGTTCAATTATTAACTTTCTCCTACTGGTTGCCATTTACGACACAAAGCACAGCAAATAAAAAGACTTAGAAGATTTGAGATTAAGTCTGGGTGAAAGGCTAGTGGACAGTAGGAGGATGAAGGAAGGATCATGTTTTTAAAGCATAAATCCATTCAAGATTATTTAAGGCTACAACTATTTCTTGCCATGTTGGCAATCAAGCACTTAGCAAGCTTGTGTATTTATCTTCTCACTAACTCAAAGGAGGCTTTGTATGTTTGACAGATCACAGACTTTCATTTGGGATGTTTAGCTTTTCTCTATTGGCATCACCAACAGTAATTTCTAAGCTTTATTAATTAGTTGTTTAATGAAGTTAATCGCATGTCTTAAATGTTCTAATATCGATATGGAACAAGATGAAAACAACCATTTTGAACAATGTCAGGTTGAGGGAAGGAGGTGATGTTGCTGCTAGACTAGCAATTTTAAGCGGACTCTTATAGTGCAGTGGTAGTGTCCCAACCTCTGAGCCAGGCCCAGGGTTCAGGTTCCATCTGCTCTGGAGATGTCCGCACATCTGTGCCTGTTGATTAAAAATATTGACAACTGAGTGATCCTTTGCTTGTGTCCTGAGCATCAATATGTCATTCTGATTTTACTTCAGTCATTGCAGAATGTTTTGTTCAAAGTTTTGTTAATATTGAGTATTTCTTAAAACATTTTTTAAGGGAGGGAGGTTGAGGAAAATGAGATGAAAAGATGGCTGTGTGGCACATTTGCACTACAGCTCTGCAAACAATTTAATATAAACATGAATACATGATTATAAGATCATGATAAGGGGACTTGACAGGTTGTTGAAAAGATGCTTCCTCTCATGGGAGAGACGTGAACTAGGGAATACAGTTTAAAAATAAGGAGTTGCCTGTTTCAAATGGAGATGAAGAGAAACCCTTTTCTCTCTGAGGGATGTTAATCTTAGGAATTCTCTTTCCAGTGGAGTTGTGGAGGCTGGTCATTGGATATTTTTAAGGCTGAATTAGATTCTAGTCTGATAATTAGGAAGTCAAAGGGTACAGGGAGTTGATGGGAAATTAGAGGCCCCTGTGAAATCAGCCAGGATATTGTCAACTGGTAGGGCTGGCTTTAGCCTCGAGGATCTGAGAGACCATTGACTTCCAACGCACACAAAAGTAAAATACTGAGAGTTCTAAAGAAAGGTTAATGCCCTGAAACTTTGAGCAGAATTTAATTATACCACAAAGGCGAGCTGGCTCATTTAATCAGACACAAAGGTGGAGATTATTGTCTGTCCAGCTCTCACTGATAAAGTCAGGACTAGAGTTGCTGCCTGGAAGCCACTCATGAATCTCATGCTGCTATTGCTGATTTATAACCATCAGCGGGCAAGAATCAAGCCACGGATACTAGCTTTGACCTGGTGGAGAGGGTTCCTTTTCATTGAGCAGCCCATTCCCAATGGAGAAACCTGTTGAAGGCACAGACCACCCAGGGATGAACAACCCCAATTGATGTTAACACTGATCCCGCTTCTCACCATATCCCCGACCACACTGACTGATCCTCACCTGGTCTTCTTGCAGTACCGGCAAAGGCCACCACTCCCGATGGCGATGTCAGCAATTGAGAGCTACTGGCTTCTGATTGGCTTTCAAAGATGGATGCCCATCCTGAAGATGCTGAGGACTCTATTGACACTAAATTAGGCCAAAGCATGGATTGGCAGGGTTATAAGACCATAAGACTTCAGAGCTGAAGTAGGCCATTCAGCCCATTGAGTCTGCTCTGCCATTCAATGATATCATGGATAATCTAATAATCCACAAATCTACTTTCCTGTCTTTTGCCCCTAACCTTTGACTCCCTTCCTGATTAAAAATCTGTATGTTCCAGCCTTGAATGTACATGACCCAACCTCAACAGCCGCCAGTGTGTGTTGGTGCTGATGAAAGTGCCCGCTGCTGTTACTGAATTCCTCCCTTTTGTTTTGCTTGTAGATACTGTCAGGCCTGCTGCACAGTTCCAGCATTTTCTGCTTTTGTGCCAAGTTGTCTGAGGCTCGTACCTGACACAATTTTCCGGATAAATACGGGAAGCAGCTTGTCACCCTGTTTCCTGTGGGAGGTTGCCTAAAGATGCAAACTGGGCTCCTACACATTTCCGGATTAATTTCGTTCTCACTCCCACTTCATTTCAGATTTTTTGCAGGGCATCTTTTTATCCTAACTCTTATCATTTGATCTTGCCACAGCTCATTTATACACTTTGTGTTGAGTCAGAGACACTTTTGTATGAAGCTGAGAATTCTGGGACGGCGCCCACATGAGATGATTATCTGTTGCCTCACAGTATGAGCCACTCTTGTCTTTGGTCCTGAATGTCTGCCAATTCTAACACGTGATGACACATTTTTCCCCCAAGGGCATTCAGCAGTTAATTGCTGAAAAAACAGGTTGGAGTCTTTATAAGAAAAATCCTAAAAAGGCCCCGATTGAGTCCTTGTTTTGAAAAAAAAATGCCTTTGACTATTCATACCAATATAGGAGCAATTTGATTGAAGGGAAGGATAAGCCACAAATTCATCTTTGACTCGGAACTGACATGTCTCCAAAAATGAATACAAGAAACAAATTTTAAAATGGCAGGACAGACGCACACTGAAGATATTTCAATTTGATTTCTGATATTCCTGAGTCAATTTTAGATTGTCTCACCATGTGACGTTTTAGCTGTGGCTTAGTGGGTAACTGACATTCCCTCAGATGACTGTGTGCTAGTTTCTTTCATGGCACGTGTGTGTTGCTAGCATGGCCAACATTTGTTGCCCATCATTAACTGCCCGGAAAATGTGGTGGCCAAACTCATCCTTGAACCACAGCAGTCCAAATGGTGTAGGGCCACGCACAATGGAGTTTGGAAGAGGGTTTTGACCCATTGACATTAAAGGAATGGTGATATAGTTCCAAATCAGGAATGGGATGTGGCATGGGAGTGGAATCTCCAAATGGTGATATTCCCACGTATCTGCTGCCTTTGTCCTTTTAAGTTGTAGAGACATAGGTTTGGGATGAGCAGTTGAAAGAGGCGTGTTGTTTGATTTAAAAAATATTCTTCAATCATGAAAACCTTTCTATGCATATATAGTCATTCGGGCAGTTTGATTCTATACAGCCTTTACAAATGGAGAACAATCAAATCCAAGGCATTTCTTACTTATATAACATTTGATCATTCAGTGGTTAGCACTACTGTCTCCCAACACCAGACACCTGAGTTCGATTCCACCCTTAAGTGACTGTCTGTGTGGAGCTTACACATTTTTCATGTGTCTGCGTGCGTTTCCTCCGAGAGTTCCGGTTTCCTCCCACAGTCCAATATTAGGTGAATTAGCCATGCTAAATTACCCATAGTGACCAAGATGTGCAAGCTTGGTGGATCAACCGTGGTATATGGGGTGGGGGATGGCAAGATTGGGTGGGATGCACTTTGGAGGGTCGGTGTGGACTCAGTGGACTCAATGGCCTTTATCCTTATTGTAGGGCTTCCCCAAAGACAAGGAGAAAGTGAAGACCGCAGATGTTGGAGATCAGAGTCAAAAAGTGTGGTGCTAGAAAAGCACAGCTGGTCAGGCAGCATCCCATGAGTAGAAGAAATAATGTTTTGGGCATTAAGGTGGTCTTTCCCTACTGCTTCTCAGCCCCAAGTTTTAGTGTATCCCTCAGCATGTCGTCTTGGACCTCGGGCTGTGCTAGTCTGCAACAAGGTCAAGGTCAAACAGTTGGCCAAGGTCAAACAGTTAGTCAAGGTCAAACTGTTGCTCTGGAAAACCAACAGGTTTCAGGCAGGCAAAAGAATGTCTCTCCGAATTGATGGTCCTCCAGAAGCAGTCGATGTTTGTCTCGGTGTGCATCCCAGGGAACAGCCCGTAGAGCAGAGTCTGACATCACAGAGATGCTAAGAACAAAGCTCAACAAAAATGGCTGCATTCCTCTCCAGACATCCTTTGCAAAGGCACATTCCAGCAGGAGATGTGTGACAGTCTCTACCCCACCCCCACAGTCACTTTGTGCGTAGCGCGAGAGTGTGGTACTGGAGAAGCACAGCAGGAGGAGCATCCGAGGAGCAGGAGAATCCACGTTTTGGGCAAAAGCCCTTCATCAGGAATTGAGGGTAGCGTCAGGTGGTGCAGAGAGTCCAGACATATGTGAAGGATCTGACAGATAGTGCCCTTCTCACCACCGTGAGAATGACGTCTTGGTGCTTGTTGGAAAGTTCAGGTGATAATGCATGATGAGTTGCTGCAGTGCATCTTGTGCATGGCACATACCTCTGCCACTGTGTATGTGTAGGAGAGGATTTATGTGTTGAAGCTGTGGGATGAAGCACTTCTTGGCCAATTAAATTAGATTTCGCAATATATGAAAAGGGAGTCATTTCACACACAGCAAGCCCATTAACAGCAATCAGGTAGTGATCAGATAATCGGGTGTTGTTTGAGGGATGAAGATTGGCCAGTACGCCAGGGAGAATATTCCTGTTCTGCTTCAAAGTTGTTCAATGGGATCAAAGTCCACCTGAAGGACAGGCCATGTTTAGACAAGATGGCTCCTCCAAGAATTGGAGGAATTGTAAACCAAGATCATGTGCTTCTATTTCTGAGCACTGGCAGGGACTGACCCTAGAACCTTCTGAATTGTGGGATGGGGGATGCCAACCTATTTATGCACTCAGCCATGGTACCTGGAATTCTGTAATGTACTGGGTACCAGATCACTAACATTGCAGGTTGTCAGGAGAAAATACATCCTGACTGCTTCAGAATCTGACCCTGAAAAAAGATTAACACGAGCACAAACTTTGTTGTGAATGATATAAGAGGGCAGCATACTTGATGAAACTCTGCGCTGTCTCTCACTCAAATAAATCTGTAGTTTTTTTTTACTTTCATCTTACTTTTTCATATCTCAAAGCAATATTGTAAATCAGAAAGAATTTATAAAGCAGCTGCTGTGTACACATGCTCAAGGACTGAGTAGTGAAAGGACAGGTAATGCTTCTGGTAACATGCTGCCTTGTTATCCCTTGGTGCATCTTCTGAAATATTAACAACCTGTGCAGAAAGTATAGGAGCAAATTACTGCAGATGCTGGAATCTGTACTGAAACAAAAAAAAATGCTGGAGATCACAGTAGGTCAAGCAGCAGAGAGAAAGCTTTCCCTCCATAGACGCTGCAGGACCCGCTGTGATCTCCAGCACTTTTTGTTTTGTCTCTTATCACACCGCGTAACACCAACCCTGGACACTTGATTTGACTTCCTAACTACAAAGTGAAATGACGCACCCCACCTCCACCCTCAGTTGGCTCTACTCATTATGACCTAAAGAAAATTAAAATGGGAGGTCAAATGGTGATCACACCAAACCAAACCTTTTCTCTCTCACTCACTTTTTCTCTGAAGCAGTTGTCTCCCTGGAATTGTTGGCACAAAGATTTGCAGCCTGGACTTGAATATGATCAGGTTGTCCTTCTTCAGCCACGGACAAGATGTTAGAACATGGTAAAGAATTGCCTTTTGGGGTATTGCCTGACCAACATTGACTCCCCTCCCCAGCCCCAGCACCAATTGTATTGATATTAAAATGGATCCTCCAGCAGAAGGTGGCGATAGAGAGGGAGGGCTCTGAGTAAGGCAGCTCAGCAGGTCACTGTGACCTCCATCAGCTGGTGGCAATGGTGAAGGAGGGCTGCTGGAGCAGTTAATTGGATTCTCACTGGAAAAAGCTTGGCTTGGGCTGGCAAATAACATTCATGCTATTCAAGTTTCAAACAATGACCCTCTCCATCAAAATTAAATCTAACCGTTGTCTTTTGACTTTCAATGGCATTATCACCACTGTATTCCCCATTATCGATACCTTGGAAGTTACTGTGACTAGCAACTGAGCTGGACTAGCCATGCAAATACAGTGACAACAACAGCAGGTCAGAGGTTAAGAATCCTGCAGCAAGTAACTCACCTCCACAGCCTGAACACCATCTATAAGGCACAAGTTAAGAGTATGATGCAATAGTCCCCATTTGCCTGGATGAGTACAACTCTAACAACACTCAAAAACTTGTCACCATCCGGAATAAAGCAACCCACTTGATTAGTGCTGCATCTCACAAGCACTAATCCTCTCCACAACCAGCACTCAGTAGCAGCAATGGATACCATCTGCAAGATGCATTGTAGGTATTCAATAAAGGTCCTTTGACAGAACCTTCCAAACCCACAACAATATCAGTTAAGAGGATCATGGGAACAGTCGCATGGCAACATCACTATCTGCAGGTTTGCCTTTGATTCACTCCACATCCTGTCTGAGAATCATATCAGCATTCCTTCAGTGTCACTGGGTTGAAACTTTCTGGAATTTCCTCCCTAACAGCATTGTGTAACTACCACACTAAATGACTGCAGCGGTTCAAAAAGATAACTCACCGCCATTTTCTCAAGGGTTATTCAGGATGGGTGATGAATATTGACCCAGCCAGCGATGCCCACATTCCATAAAAAAATAGGAAAATGTTACAACATAGGGTAAACCACTCTGCTAATTAAACCAGCCACACAGAAAAAGTTCACCTCACATTAAAATTCTCCTCATCTCCCTTCCCTCACCTTACCCCAGATCCAACTCTTCAACTCGAGAGGCAAAGAATTATCCCAGAGGTCACTACTTAAAGTAAAAATTAAGAATTTTATTCTTTAAGTCCACAGGGAATATTAAAACCAACAACTACTTACAACTCCTTTCTCTTAAACCTATCTTTTATCTCCCACTCCACAATACTGGTCCAATAAATAATCACGATTAAGATTTACAAAACAAAAATTACATTTCAAAACCCAGTAAGCTTTGTTGATTCTCCTTTGTAAATTTTCCTCTGTAGATTTGTTCATGGTCAGTTTTGATGTTCTGCTGCACAAATTTCTTATAGATAAGTACCTTTCAGAGAGATCTTCAACTCGTGTCTATATTTGTGGATGTAATTAGCAGTTCTTTTCTAACTGTTCAAATGTCAGTTTTATACCTGAAAATATTGGATTGTTTCATTGGTTTTAATATTATCAAAATACTAAATTCAAATTTGATTGGAGTTTAGTATCTTGGAGCATAGTTTAAACTGATTAGCTGGATTATAATTTGTTTTTGTTTCATAGCAACTCATCTGCAGCTATTTGTTTCAACCAAGTGTTACATTCTTACTTTGTTCAGGACTTTCTGTGCTTTGTCAGTCCTTGCTAGCTTTCAACTCTCTTAACCTCTACACCTTCATAACAAAAGAAATTCAGGACAAAGCAGTCACTTCATTGGCAGCACAGATAGCAACTTGAAGATTTCCTTCCTCCACTACTGATGCACAGTGGCAGCAGTGAGTACTATATACAGAGGCACTGCAGCAATTCATCAAGGCTCCTCCACCAGCACCTTCCAAATCCATGACCTCCACCTGAAAGGAGAAGGTTAGAAAATGAATAGGAACACCACAACTTGCTAGTACCTCTTCAAGCAACAATTGGAATCTGACTTGAAATGATACCACTGTCCCTTCATTGTCACAGGGTCAAACAGTTGGAACTCTCTATCAATACCACATAAACTGCAGTGGTTAAGACAGTAGCCTACAACTACAACCTCAAGTGCAATCAGGGATGAGTAACAAAAGCTTTCTTTCCACAGATATTGCCAGACCTGAAGAATTTTCCCACCAATTCCTGCTTCTGTTTAAAATTTAAGTAGATGTATCTTATCATGATCCTGTATTCCTATATCATTAACAAAATTGTCCTTCTGGATCATTTAAGCATATTAAACAGGGGTTGAAACAATGAACTTCATGGACTTATTACCTGACAAAGGTTTCCGATTATTGTCTAAGCACGGTGGCACAGTGGTTAGCACTGCTGCCTCACAGCACCGGAGACCTGGGTTCAAAGTCCCGCCTCAGGTAACTGACTGTGTGGAGTTTGCAATTCTCCCCGTGTCTGCGTGGGTTTCCTCCAGGTGCTCCGGTTTCCTCCCACAGTCTAAAGCTGTGCAGGTGAGGTGAATTGGCCATGCTAAATTGCCCATAGTGTTAGGTGTAGGGGAATGAGTCTGGGTGGGTTGCTCTTTGGAGGTTGGTGTGGACTTGTTGGGCCGAAGGACTTGTTTCCACACTATAAGTAATCTAAATGTCATTTTTCAGTGTTGTTTTATGTCAGACTGCCAAAAACATTTTCTGTTATGAATCTCAATCTTTCAAACCTAACTGCGGAAATCATCTCTCTTGTAAACTCTTCCTGTCAGGGGTTAAATCTCTGTGTCACTCTGGAACAAAGGGAGTTAAGAAGCAGGAGAAATTTATTTTGCTGGCAGGCTGTGGAGTGTACTAAGCATGAGTACTCCCAATCCATCTTAGCCTTTGCACTGCAGTTCATCCCTCCACTATTGAGTTCCATCTCATTGACTTCCTATAAACACTAATGCCTACCAGTTTCAGCAGAATCATGCCCAGAATACTTCACCAGTCAATGCACATGTACTACAAGCAAACACAATAAAGCAAAGAACCACTGACTGACCCCTTAAAGGTGAATTTAACTCATCAGAACTGTGTGTGATGCTAAATCTGAGAAACAAAGATGAATGGATATGTTTACTGGGGATCATTGGCCCTCCTTGTGTTTCTGCTCTTTCCTATAAGAACGGCTGTGCAGATAAGATTGTTGTGCCATTTCTTTTATTTATTCCATCAATGGGGTGTGGGTGACGCAGGTAAAGCCTGGCATTTATTGCTCATGCACTTGAGAAAACAGGGGCCAGCTGCCTACTCAAAATACTGCAGTCTGTGTGGTAAAGGTACTCCCACAGTCAGGGTTGAAGCTCCAGGATTTTGACCCAAGAACAATGAAGGAATGGCAACATATCTTCAAATAAGAATGGAATGAGATTTGACGGGGATCTGTATGCACCTTTTAACAATGAATGTTCCCTACAAAGCAACAAGGTAATTGAGGAATCCAACCAGCAGATGGACAATTGCCATTGCGTAATAGTGTTAGGAATAAGGGACATAGGAACATAGGCTGAGGGACAGGCGTAGGCCATTTAGCCCTTTGAACCTGCTACATTTGAAGAGATCATGACTGATTCGATTGGGGTCTCAAGTCTCAGCAGATCTGGCAGTATCAGATGTATCTTATAGAGTCAGAGAGTCATACAGCATGGAAACGGATCCTTCAGTCCAACTAATCCATGCCAACCATAATCCCAAACTAAACTAGTCCCACCTGCCTGCTCCTATCCCTCCAAACTTTCCTATTCATCTATTTATCCAAATGTCTTTCAAATGTTGTAACTGTCCCCACATCCACCAGGTCCTCAGGAAGTTCATTCCACATGCGAACCACCCTCTGTGTAAAGAATTTGCCCTCATGTTTTTTTTTAATTTCTCTCCTCTCACATTTAAAATATGCCCCCTAGTCTTGAAATTCCTTATCCTAGGGAAAAGGCAGCTCCCATTAAATGTACATATACCCCCCCATGATTTTATACATTTTTTTTCAGGTCACCTCTCAGCCCCCGTACGTTCCAGCAAAAAATGCCCCAGCCTATCCAACCTTTCTTTGTAACTCAAGCCTTCCAGCTTAATAATATCCTTCCTCTAATTGGACGAAAAAAAAAGCTATTCTGGATAGTTCAAGCATATTAGACAGGGGCTGAAACAATAAACTTCACAACGTCATTACCTCACAGCTTCCTGAATATTGTATAAGCTAAATGTCATCTTCCAGTGTTGTTTTATGTCAGACTCCCAAATATGTTTTCTGTTGTGAATCTCAATCTTTCAAACTAACTGTGAAAATCTTCCCTTGTAAACTCTTCCCGTCAGGGGTTAAAACAGAAAGAAACAGAAGAAGAGATCAATCTGACTGGAAAAGTTACCTCTGTTTCTCTGTCCATAGATGCTGCCAGACCTGCTGAGTTTGTCCAGCATTCTCTATTTATTTTTAGACTTCCAGCATCTGCAGTATTTTGTTTTTACTTAATCCTAACATGCCTGACTGCTCCTCCCTCAAAAACCATTTACTCACTTGTCTGTCAAAAATTTACCTAATCAACTTTAAATAAATTTGATGGTCCAAACCTCACCACTTTTTAGGAAAGAGAATTTCCCTGAGAGAAGATAATGTTCTTCATTTCTTTCTTAAAAGGGACACTTCTTGTATTTAAACTGCATCCTCTCATTCTGGTTCTTCTCACAAATGAAACTTCAATTCGCTATCCACCCTGACAAGAGCCCTCAGGCTCTAATAGATTTCAAAGATATTACCCTTTATTCTAACCTCCCAAGGGTATTGGCCCATCATTCAACATTCCTTCACACGATAAGATCTCCTTCCAATGGGACGAGTGAATCTTCTGGGAATGACCTTTAACACAATTACATCCTTATTCAAATAATGAGTACAGAGTACTTCTCTTGTTTTCTTACCAATAATCTGTACAGCTGTAACAAAATATTCCCAACTTTTTTTTATTCCAATCCCCTTCCAATATTCACCAACATTTCATTTGATTTCTGAATCAGCTAGGGTACCTGTGAATTTTATGTGATACATGTAACAGGGACAAACATGTGCCTCTGTTCAACCAAGTTCTGCAAATTTCTCTCCATTTGAATAGAATACTGTTTCTCCATTCTTCCTGCCAAAACGAACACGTTCATGTTTTCCAGCGTTATGCATCATTTGCCAAATTTTTTGCTCATTCACTTGTCCTTTCTATATCATGTTCACCTCCTCTTCACTATTTACTTTTCTATGTATCATGACATCTTCAGCAATTTTAGCTACCGTACGTTTGGTCGTTTCATTCAGTATTGATATAGAATGTAACTCATTCATGTCCCAACACCGATTCCTGTGGAACTCCAATAATTAGTTGCAGCTTGCCAACCCAAAAAACAACTACTCTCTTCTTCCTGTTAGCTAACTCGTCCTTTATTTATACTAATCTATAGCCCCCTACATCATGTACTTTTACCCTGTGTAGCAACCTTTATCATAACACCTTATCAAATGCTTCTTGGAAATCCAAGTACACCACATCTACAAATTCTCTTTTATCCACTTACTTGTTTAAAGAGTGCTGGTAAGTGTTAATTCTGATTAAGCCAGTTTGTAATTCAAATGTGGGTTAACTAGGTAGATGCACTGTGTAATGTCAAAAAGATTCTAGGTTTGTTCATGCTTTGTACTGACACACCTGAACCATGATTAGAGCAAAGGAAACCAACTCCAAATGGTCTCAATCAGACTGATGATAGAGATTCATCATTTTCCTATTAACATGTGCATATCTGTGAGGGCATGTGACTTCCTGTTTTATTCATTCTTGTTTGTGAGCATTGACAGCAGGGCAGCATTCATCTCCTGTCCCCCTGTGGCTGTGAATGTGCTGGTGGAACTGAATGGTTTTCTAAGCCACTTCCAATGGTGTCAACAGCATTGCTGACAGTCTACACTCATATATATATAATGTGTGTGTGTGTGTGTGGGAAAACCCGATAAGAAACATCATTCCTGATGAAGGGCTTATGCCAAAATGTCGATTTTCCTGCTACTTGGATGCTGCCTGACCTGTTGTGCTTTTCCAGCACCACACTCTAATCCTGATAAAGGCATCAGATTTTCTTCCATAAAGTATATTTGGGAACCAGTTGGGATTTGAGTAGTAATTCAACAGCTCCATCAGCATTTTACTGCTGTCAGCTTTTTATTTCCTGGTTTTTAAACTGAACTCAATTTCACAAACTGCCAGGATGGAATTGTACTCACAACCTCAAGATCATTGGTCTGAGCTATTAGATTACCATTCCTGTACCAAAACTGTCATGCTCGCCTCTGATTCTGGTTGATTCTTCTGCTGAGTTTTGCTGTTCAGATGGACACACAAAGAGAAGTTCCTGAAAGCAGTGAGTAAAGTTAGTGGGGTTTTATGGATCAGGCCAGACCCCCTCAAAACATTTCAAGAAAGTAGCCCGGACCCTAACTTTGCTAGTTGTTTAAAGCAGGTGAAGGTAGATATTTCAGGAGCGATGCAGCTGGTCAACCCACCTAGTTTTAAACAAAACAGAACTTATTTACAGGATTACCAAATGAAACACAAACAAAATAGAACAGCATATAGAATAACAACCTATACAAAACCCACAGACTATCCCAAATTAATAACGCTGTTCCAAATTCCTGCAACAATACCCATAAACATCTCTTGGGGAAAAAAAGGTAAAATCAAACACAGGATCTTTCAGGAGAGAGAGAGATGGCAGAGGGATTCAGCATGAAACACCTTCTTCCATGGAGCTGTATCTTGGACCAGCAGCATCAAAACCGACTGCCTACTAAAACCAAACCAAACCAGAGAAAAGCTGAGCTGGGAGAACCGGCCACTCCCCTTTCATTGTACAATTTTTTTCAAATTTAAAAGCTCTTTCAAGTAGATCAACCCCAGATATTTTGGAGCCTGTGTCTTTATGACCTCCTAAAAAAAAACAAGGACGACATAACCTTGTTAAAGGAGCAGCAGCATCACAGGGGGATATAAGAAATAGTTTAGAAAGGACTTCTTGTGGTGTAGTTAGCACAGTACTCACATCTGCATGACAGAATAGTGAGACTTTAGTCTTCCTCTTTAACTCTCACCCAGTAATCTCCTGATCTCAACCTTGCCATTGAGTCTCACTTGGTTACTTGTAGAGGGCAACAATTCAGAATCAGTTAGCTGAAGGATAGCACAGCTCTCACAAGCAGGTTTTGGAGACTGGTCTGTGAACAAAGGGAAAACGAAGGAGGAAAAATGACCAAAGCAGAAAAGCAGCTCCCTTAACATTCAGAGAAATTGAATGGTAGCAGCCTCACATCTGGAAATCATACTGATTTCCAATGAGCAGTCTCTGTGGTAACATTTATCCCTTTGAATCAGAAGGCTATGAATTCAAACCCCAATCCAGACACATGAGCAGAGCCTTTTTAACCATATTGGCAGATTGGACTTGAGTTGTATCCCAGTCTGGAGACTATGTCTCCCTCTGACAAGTGAGTACATTAGCTCTCTTGAAAGTTCACTTCATGCTTGAAATCTGGGGTTTCCTTTTGGTACGTTTACTAAATCAACGTTACTCATGTGAGAATATTAAATGTTAAATTGCAGCCCGACGGTGTCAACTGCAACAGCACGACGTAAAGGGGAGACAATGCAAATGTAAACTGAAGTTTGGACATTTGACAACAAACTGAAAAATGTTTGCTTTTATCATGAACACTTACTGACATAAATCTGTACATTTTGTTGGAGAGGCTTGTGAGGATTTAATATAAAGAAGAAAGATCTGTTGGACTTGGGAAATGTTTGGGACCACTGCAATCGGATAGCTTTTTCAGAGTCAGTGTTGGCATGGCAAGTCAAATAATTTCCTTTTTTCTCAAATGGTTCTATTTTATTTTGGTTCATTTTTAATGCACTGTTCAGGCATAATTTCACAGATAGAGGGACAATATTTCATATGGGATTTTAGATTCCAACCCATTCAGTCACAGATCCAACCCTTACTAAATGTAAACAATTTCATGGCATTACTTTGAAGAAAGAAAGAAGATTTATCGACAGTATGCGAACCAATATTTATTCCTAATCATTATAAAAGAACAGATTATCTGGTTATTATTATTGTCGTTTCTGGGAGGTAACTGTGAGCAAATTGGCTGCTTCAATTCTTATATCACACCTGTGACTACACTTCAAAAATACCTAAATGATTGTAAGGCACTTTGTATATTCTGACCTCATTAAAGGCACTATATAAATGCAAGTATCTGGAGCATTTGTATTGGAAGTAGAATGATGTGCACTCAAGAGTTCAAAAGTGCAGTAGTGTAAAGTGTTCTTAATCCCTAAGCTCTCCATCTCACCTGTCCACTCTTGTAAGATGCAGCAACAAAGCTGTTCCTACACATGGGAAGGAAGTAGGTGGGTAATTTGTCCCTGGCCAACAAATTAATGAATGCCAGGAACTTGATACTGGAGAAGTGCGCACTTTATTAATAGAGAGCATTTGAAATCTGGAGGTTTCCAAAAATGATAAATGCATGTAATTATTCTAAATATTGCTTGAAATAGCATACATTCTGTTTTCATTACAACATTAAGGAGAATGTCTCACCATTATTGTTTCTGATAAAAACTCATGTTTTTAGATTTAACTATAGCATAGAAATCCCAATTAAATCTGTTGATCATTGTGATTTTTTTTGGTGCAGCTAATGCCAGTAATACCATTGAAAAAATATATATTTCTGAGCAAAGGGAGCTTGATTAACATCCTTACAGATTATAGTCATCTCCCTCAGATCATTCTTCTTATGTCATTGAACCAACACTCGTATTTGTCCAGATCTTACAGATTATTGAAATACCTGGCTAAACCCTAGCCCCTTGTCTCTCCTCTGTTTCTTCCATATCACCAATCCATTATGCATTCAGTCACCTCAGTCCTACTGTAAACTCCCACCTTGCCACCTTCATGTCTTATTTTAAGAGACTTTTTTAAGAGCAGGGTAATACAGAGGGTAATACAAAGTCAGTACCTCAACAAAAATGGCAAAAGCTGCGTATCTAGTAATGATCATGTTGCTATTAATGGGAACTAGCTGTGAAAAAAATAGCAGCTGAATTTCCCACAATATAACAGTGATGACACTTCAGATGAAGTTCACTACAAAGAACTTTGGACTTTCCTGAGACAGCGAAATGCACTTCGTCCACGCTATTTTGTGCTTTCTTAAAACCTACCTCTTTGAAAATGATTCAGGTTTATCAAGAACCGCATCAGAAAACTTTTGTATTTATTTGATGCTGTTAAAGCGATAAAACATTCCAACGTGCTTCACAGGATATAATTAAATAGTGATCCTATGTATCACAATAGCGTAATCAATGCAAGGACTCCACTTAAGCGAACTGAAGCTGTCTGCTTACTGTATATGTGCCTCACAGTAGAGGTCCCATGACTACAATAGCAATAGGCATTTGCACGATTGTATTTCAATCCAAACATCCCACTTTTGTTACAAAAAAGCATGCACTATCATGTATATTTTCAGTTACCCAAGTTTCCAATTATATACAAATACTGTTCTTATATTTCAGCAGTGTGTCATTTCCATCCGTCTCTGTATGCATTGCACACACAGTCATGCTGATCTCTTAATGATACATGTGCATGTTGTCACTGGCTGTTCACCTTGATGATGTTGTTTAGCCAGGGAGTGTCATTTCTGTGTCATTTATTGTTGCTGTGGTAACCATCGTTGCTCTGTTCTGGAGTATATGTGTGTCCTTCTGAGGCTGAGTGTTTACCTCTTCATAATCAGCAGCTTGCAATTGAGGAACATTTTCTGCAGTTGGACATATGTGCCTACAGTTGTGATGGTCTACCATGTGCAACTACTCTATGCAGCTCCCAAGTTGTCATTTGGGCTGACTTTTGTTAAGTTGGTTGAATGATTGTACTCTGAATGGCTCTCCAATTCTCAACTGTAGAAATGGTTGTCTTGGCAAAATGAACATAGGCTTTTTGTTGTTTTAATGTGATCTTTTCATTCACTTGTTACTACTTCTGACTTCAGTTGCATTTTTGTTATTGGAAGAATAGACTGCGTACAGTATGACATTAGTCTTTATATTGGACTACTTTCCAAGACTTCAGTAGTTCTGATTCTTCACTCAAGGATTGTCTTGTCTTATTTTGTTTGATTTCTTTATTTGTTCAGTAAGTTTCCCTGCTACCTCATTTGAATGAGGTAGTGCACAGATGATGCATGGTGTTAAATTTCCCAATCTTTCATGAAAGCGAGCAAATTCTTCACTCGTGAACCGAAGGCCATTGTCACTTATGACGACGTCAAGAATGCCAAAATGGCTGAAGTATGCTTTGAGGCATTCGACAATCTCAGCAGTGGTCATTGAAGTCAACTAATCCAGCACAACAGTAATCAACTGTGAGGAGAAAATCAGTTCCTACAAATGTGAAGAAATTGACTCCCAACTTCATCCATGGTGTAAGAAGAAAGTGAGGACTGCAGATGCTGGAGATCAGAGCTGAAAATGTGTTGCTGGAAAAGCGCAGCAGGTCAGGCAGCATCAAAGGAACAGGAGAACATTCCTGAAGAAGGGCTTATGCCCGAAACATCAATTCTCCTGTTCCTTTGATGCTGCCTGACCTGCTGCGCTTTTCCAGCAACACATTTTTAAGCTTCATCCATGGTGTGTCTGGGATGTTATGTGTCATCAGTGGCTCTCTGACTTGGTCCTCATTACAAGCACTGCACTGGCTGATGTGCTCCCTGCTTTCATTGCTCATGTTTGGACAATAGAGCACCTCTCACCTTCCTCAGACTTGACTCAATTCCTTGGCGGCCTGCATTGATCTTTAGCATCTCTCTTCTCAAACTCCTTTGGGATAATGACTCTACATCCTTTGTATAATAGTCTATCTTGGGCTGCCAAGTCAACACTATGTGTGCAACATGCTCTTTTAATAAGTGGTGTGTCCTTCCTGCTCTCTGGCCATCCTTTTATCACTGCTCTTTACAACATTTTCAGAGTTGCACATTATTGAAAAGTTTGCTTGATTTGAGCAAGGCACTTTACTGCTCTGTTCTGAGGAAGGGTCGACCCAAAACATTAACTCTGATTTCTCTCCACAGATGCTGCCTGACTTGCTGAGCTTTTCCAACAATTTCTATTTTTGACATTATTGCCCCCTTCAGTGTCTCTGCTGGGTTGTTGCCTTGTACAACATGATGAGATGTTTTGAGTGTACAATGCAGCTGGGTGTCAACTCGAGGACTTTATCAAAGTGAAGCTGAAGAGGTTTGTCTGCAGGGTGTTTGCCTCATGGTAAAAGTCACAAGCTTACTGTAGACCATTTATGAATGATCTTATTTTAATGCAAACTCAAACAAAGAATGAAACATCAGGACAAGTGACTGAACATGTTAGATTGATACAACACTGACATGTGAAGTGACATTAAATAACGTGTTATGTGTTGAGCAATGAACATCAAATGACTGTCTAATATTTACTCATGAAGTGAACCCCAGAGCCACAGACTGGATGATTTTGCCACAAAGGTTCCAGGTTCAATTTTTGTTTAAACAAAACCACAAACAAAATAAAATGAAGTGCTGATGAGATCATGAAGTTGGGCTACATTAGTCAGACTAACTTGATTCAAAAGAATGTCACAAGGTTATCCTTGATTCCCAATTCTCCTTTGACATAAATTGGGTGAGTGGTGGATCAAATATTTGCAATTTCAAGCAGTCTTTGAAATAAGTGACCGGCTCGCTCAACTCGGTAACATGTTTAAATTTGGCTCCCCTGTTTACAGTCTGAAGCAACTTTCTTCCAATAGACAGTGTCCCATCTGGCTTGCTCTGCCTATTGGAATAGAGTCTTGTTGACAGACCTGAAGAATCCCCAAGTTTAGTTCAGTCTACTACATCTGCAATCTGCCAGCACACAACAATCATTGAAAAGGCAGCACAATTCTCACAAGCGCCTGGTTCAATGTTGTCTCTTGGTTCTGTGCTGTCCCAGTATTTGGAGGACTGCCCAGAGTCTTTATCACCCAGAGGTCCTTATATCCTGTTGCCATGAACCCTTTCATTCTCACCTCCCAAATCTCTGTCCAAACCTCCAGTACTCCTTTACCTTTCTAATCTCCAGCCCAGGTTTGACTCCCTCTTCGCTACCTGATACCACCCTATTCTCTTCTTTGGCACCTTCCAAAGGGCTCTTGAGGCATTCTTCAACACTTATAGCCAGTTGCCCCAGACGAGTTGGACTGAAGGGTCTGTTTCCATGCTGTACATCTCTATGACTCTATGTTACTTCCCCGCTGATCTTTTCACCTCCGCAGGCTAACTTTCTCCCCACCCCCATCCTCCTCTCATTTATCTCTCCACTCTGCAGGCACCCTGCCTCTATTCCTGATGAAGGGCTTTTGTCCGAAACGTCGATTTTCCTGCTCCTCTGATGTTGCCTGACCTGCTGTGCTTTTCCAGCGCCACTCTAATCTAGACTCTGGTTTCCAGCATCTGCAGTCCTTGTTTTTACCTAATCCTGCCTGTATCCTTCCCATCAAAGCTCATCCTCATACACTCCCACAGCACTCCCAAAATCATGAACTCTGGATCACATTATGCATTGAATCAGCTCAACTACATTACTAGACTGACTAATGTTGCTCAGCCTAATTATGTCATTGGTATTCTTTTTAAACAGAAACAGATACTAAACAAATCTGAAACTGATCCTGGGAACATTTGTAGCAAGATCAGCCTGCCTGCAGCTATTTGCCCTCCTTAATTATTAACTACTCGACACAATCACTTGATATTCATTGTCCAACTAATAACAAATTTAGTTAGTGTACCTTCGCATGCAAATGGAACATCTATAGGGTACTTAATAATCCAGTAGAGGAAACTCTAAAAATTAAGTTGTTTAATTAAACATTTGATTTGTACATTATTTTGCCCCTTACTGAAGCGTATCTTAGCATTCCTAAGCTTCAAACTTTAATTAACAAACTTTTTTTTAATTAGGAATGCCGAAGTAATAGGCTCCGAAAACCATTTACCTGTGTTTGTTAAGTATCAAAATGCTTCTGAAAATAAACTGCAAAGAGCGAGTCAGCGATAATCACAAGGAATAGTTCAGGAGACATCAGGCTGCCTCTGAGGTAAAACAGGCCTCAATGTGTTGACCCAAGTTTAGTCCCAGCCCGCACTATGTTAGGTAAGCCCAGCAAAGACTGCAGGTGGAGAGTTGATGTTGTTGTCAGTGCTCCTGGCTATTGGAAACAGACAACTGAGCTGGATTGACATTCCTGAGTACTGTGCAGAAACCCTGCATTTTGAAACTGTGAATGTGGTGGTACCAAGTGAGGAACAGGTTTTATGCCTGGGACTGTTCATGTCTACTTATGATTCACATGTGAACAGTTGCCTTTTGAACTAAGAACTGGAGGTTGCCCGGTAACAACGATCTGGACTGAAAGGAGAGACTAACCACCTTCGGAGTGACAGGCAGGTAAGAACTATTGAGTCGGGAGCATTGTCTGTGGTTTGGGATGGTCTGGTAATCATCACATTTAAACTGAAGGGCAACAGACAGAAAAGAAAAGCAGCACGATCACGTTTGTTTACATACAATTTTGTTTTAACTTGAGGTTTGCATCCTCATTACTGGCCCATTCACTGAGTAAAATACAGGGCAGACAGGTTGGAAAATAAAACACTCAGCCTGACAGTGAACAGACAAGACAGGATTTTATTTCAGCAGCAGGAGCAATTACGAACAGAAAGCCTGAGGCTCCAGAGGAAACCAGGTCTTTCGGTGGGGCCTAGTGTGTCCAGAAGAAGCTCTATCAAGTCATTTACTTCATGTTATATCCTGACCACGGTCTCCCGGTTCTTTACAGTTCCAGAAGGGACACCCCCAAATCATTAAGCTGCCAAGTGAGAAGAGATGAACTAGTCCCCCCTCTTTATTCTCCTGCCGCCTTGCTTCGTTTTAGCAAAACTAATTTGGAAAAGGATCCCTTTCCCCTCTGAATACCTTTCTTCCAGACCAAAGGAATTTTAACATTGGGTTTCAGCCAACTCCCCATCTCCCTTGATTCCCTGAGGCTTAAAGTTGAAAGTCCTGTCCATTCCAGGCTTAAGCATGCTCAACAATGACCCATCCACACCTTCCAGGCTCCATAGATTCTCAGCTATCTTTGAGTGAAGCAATTCCTCCTCATCTCAGCCCTTATCCTGAGGTTGCACTTCCACACTGCCCATCTGTTAAATTCCCTCATGAGCAGAAACAATCTCTCAGCATTTACTCTATCAAGCCCCTTCAGAATTCGGATTTTGCAGCCATTTAGCATCTGAAATTTGAACTCCCTTTTGAAATGACATCATTTAAAAAATGAAAAGTTGCAAGGAATCAGGAGCTTGATTCTACACCGTACTGTTCAATCAATCACTTCTTTGATCTTTGTTGCACCCAAACCTACCTTGAGCCAGTATCTTCACATTTTGTGCTATTTTCTGTAAAGCAAGTTGCTGAACTAAGAGCATGTCTGCATTGTTTAACATTTTGGTTGTGCCCTCCAGGGTGCTCCTGGTGCGTTTGTAGTGTCGAGATTTGTACATTCATCCCAAGGTTATCAACTCAAAAGCCAGCAGATATGTTATCAAAACCTTTTATTTTCATGTTTGATGAAAATGAATAATGCACATGAGCCAGCAAATGTGAACAACATCTCACAGTCTTGTTATGCTTGCTTTCCATCTGTATGCTGAAGTTGTACACAATACCTCTCACTAGCTCCCACTTCCAACCCTGTCAGTGTAGGATGGTATTCTCAAAACTACACCTTTTGGCAGATTTTTGCTGAATTTGTCAGAGATTATTAAAGGCACTACCTCGGTTAGTAGCAGTAGGGGTAAATCACAACTCCACAGTGTGTGACACAGGCAGATGAAGCAGTATTATTCTAATTCATTCATGGGATGTGGGCATCACTGGCCAAGCCAACACTTGCATCCCATCCATCAAGAAGGTGGTTGCTGAGTGGCCTTCTTGAATCACTGCAGTATTCAAGAAGGCCACTCAGCACGCCAGGGTGTTCCTGAATATAGATTCAGTGACCCTGAAGGAATAACAATATAGTTCTAGGTCAGGACTGTGAAGGGGATCTTGCAAGTGGTGATCCCAAGCATCTGCTATCCTTGTCTTTCTACTTGGGTGAGTTTACAGATTGGGAAGGATTGTTGAAAGAGCTGAAAAAGAGTCATTCCAGATTCGCATGCATAGTAATTTGCTTTTTGTCAAAAGAGCCTTGATAAGTTGCAAATTGATTGATGACAATTGACTGTGGATAGAGTGGTAAGATCAGGCCTACATCATGCACATTAACAGGCGTTACCTTTCCAGTTCAGTATAACTCTTCTGCAGAGTCATTCTTCAGAAACAATCATTCTATTTCTCTCTCCACAGATGCTGCCAAACCCATTGGGTTTCTCAAGCATCTTTGAGTTTTTATTTCAGATTTCCAGCATCTGCAGTATTATTTACAGGCTTCATTGAACATAACTATGTATGTGGGATGAGAGGGGTCATCTCTGGAACAGTATAGACTCAGTTCTCAGTACCAGGTGACCTAACATTGCTATGACATAGCCCCAAACACACATGCTCAGTAGGTATTCCCACTTGAAAAGATATAGTTAACCCTTTACTTCACAAAATGCTGAGTTTGGAGTTATCTTGTGTGAGATTGCAAGTAACTGCTGAAACACTATATCCAATGTAATGCAGAGGCTAAAAACCAATAAAGAAGGAAAAATTAGAGGATGAGAGAAAGCTAGCCAGAAATACAAGAAACAGATAGCAAGAGTTTCTATAAATATTAAAAGAAGAAAAGAGTTAACAAAATTTAGCAGAAGTCTGATAAGAAGTGAGACTGGAGAATTAATACTAGAAAATAAGGAAATGACTGATGAACTGTATGGGTATTTTGTATCTGTCTAACCCTAAACCTATCACAGGTTACAAGTCACATCCCAAAGGTAGCAGCATATCAGGGAATGGAAGGAAGGAAGGAACTCAGGGAAATAATCACCAGAGAAATGATACTGAGTAATTTGTTGAAGGTGCAGACTAACAAGTGCTCAGGTCCTCACAGACTTCATGCTCGGCTCTTCAAAGAAATGGCAAGTGAGATAGTTGATGCCTTGGTTCTCATTTTCCAAACGACACTTAATTCAGGGATGGTCACATTCGATTGGAAGACAGTGACTGTAGCTCCTTTCTTGAAAAAGAGAAAGAGACAGAAGGAAGGCTGGAGGCTGCAGCCCAGTGAGCTTCTCATCTGCCCTACAGAAAACATTCAAAGCTATTATTAACAAAATTATAACAGGGAGCTTGGATAAGTTCACGGGAATCAGGCGGAATCGGCATGCAGTGGCGAAAAGGAAACAGAGTTTGACCAATCTGTTGAAGTTCTTTGCGGAGGTAGCATACTGTATGGAATCAGTGAATGTTCTGCATTTAGATTTCTAGGAGGTATTTGATAAAGTGCCACATAAAATGTTATTACAGAAAATAAAAGCTCATGGTGTAGGGATTGGCATATTGGCACGGATTGAGGGTTGGCTAGCTAACAGGAAGCAAAGACTAGATGTGAATTGGTCTTCACAGCACTTGGTTCTGTGACTTCAATTGCTTACAACTTTTATAAATGACTGATGAAGGGATGGAAGGAATAGTTGCCAAATCTGTCAACGGCATCAATGGTAGCTAAGAAAGTAAGCAGTGAAGAAGATAGAAAGAGGTTACAAAATGATATTAATAGATTAAGTGAACAAGCAAACATATGGCAAATGTAGTACAATGTGGGAAAGTGTCCATGCTGGCAGGAAGAATAAAAAAACATATTAACAGTTTGGCCAGGTTGTCGTATGAATTGAGAGTGTGTTGCTGGAAAAGCACAGCAGGTCAGGCAGAATCCAACGAGCAGGAGAATTGACTTTTCAGGCATAAGCCCTTCATCAGAAATGAGGTTTGTGGGCTGGGGGGGCTGAGAGATAAAAGGGAGAGGGTGCGGCTGGGGGGGAAGGTAGCTGGAAATGCGATAGGTAGATGAAGGTAAGGGTGAAGGTGATAGATTGGAGAGGAGAAGTAATGCATAGGGCCGTTGGGCAGGTCAAGAGGGCGGTGCCCAGTTTGAGACTTGAGACTGGGATAATGTCTGGGGAGGGGAACTGAGGAAACTGGTAAAATCCACATTAATCCCGTGTGGTTGCTGAGTCCCAAGGTGGAAGATGAGGCATTCTTCCTCCAGGTGTCGGGTGGTTAGGATTTGTCTATGGAGGAGGCCCAGGACCTGCATGTCCTTGACGGAGTGGGAGGGGAGATGAAGTGTTCAGCCATGGTGTGGTGGGGTTGGTTGGTGCAGGTGTCCCAGAGGTGTTCTTGGAAATCATCTGCAAATTGGTGGCCAGTCTCCCCAAAGTAGGGGAGATTACATTGGGTGCAATAGATGCAGTAGATGACATTGGTGGAGGTGCAGGTAAATTTCTATCGGATGTGGAAGGATCCTTTGGGACCTTGGACAGAAGTGAGGGGGTAGGTGTGGGCGTAGGTTTTGCATTTCCTGCGATGACAGGGGAAGGTGCCCAGAGTAAGGTGGGGTCTGGTGGGGGTGAGTGTATTTGATGAGGGAGTCGTGGAGGCAATGGTCTCTCCAGAACACTGATAGGTGTTGGGGGGAAATATATCCCTAGTAGTGGGATCTGTTTGTAGGTGGCGGAAGATGATGCGATGTTGGTGGGGTGGAAGGTTAGGACCAGGAAGGTTCTCTACTACAATCTCACCGGCTCCCACAGCTACCTGGACTACACCTCCTCCCGCCCTGCCTCCTGTAAAAACGCCATCCCTTATTCCCAATTCCTCCACCTCCACTGCATCTGTTCCCAGGATAACCAATTCCACCTTAGAAAATGCACGGTGGCTCAGTGGTTAGCACTGCTGCCTTTGGGTGGCACAGTAGCACAGTGCCTCATAGCGCCAGAGACCCGGGTTCAGTTCCCACTTCAGGCGACTGTCTGTGTGGAGTTCTCCCTGTGCTTGCGTGGGTTTCCTCCGGGTGCTCTGGTTTCCTCCCACAGTCCAAAGACATGCAGGTTAGATGAATTGGCTGTGCTAAATTGCCTGTAGTGTTAGGTGAAGGGGTTACGCTTCAGTGGGTCAGTGTGGACTTGTTGGGCCGAAGGGTCTGTTTCCACACTGTAAGTAATCTAATCCAATCTAACAGCGCCAGGGACCCGCGTTCGATTCCAGCCTCAGACAACTGTCTGTCAGAGTTTGCACATACTCCACGTGTCCGTGTGGGTTTCTTCCCATAGTTCAGAGATGTGCAGGTTAGGGTAGATTGGCCATGCTAAATTGTGTTCAGGGATGTGTAGGTTAGGCGCATTAGTCAGGGGTAATTATAGGGTAAGGGGAATGGGTCTGGGTAGGTTCCTCATTAGAGGGTCGATGTGAACTTGTTGGGATTCTATAAAGACAAAAGGGTGGCACAGTCGTTAGTACTGTTACCTCACAGTGCCAGGAACCTAGGTTTGGTTCCAGCCTTGGGCAACCGTCTGCGAAGAGTTTCCATGTTTTGACGTCCCTGGTGTCTAGTGATTAGGATTCGGCGCCATGGGTGTTGGTGGGTGCTTTGCTTTGCTCATTTACAATTATAGGGGTGGCATGGTGGCTAGTGGTTAGCACTGCTGCCTCATAGCGCCAGCGACCCGGGTTTGAATCCAGCCTCGGGTGACTGTCTGTGTGGAGTTTGCACATCCTCCTCGTGTCTGCGTGGGTTTCCTCCGGGTGCTCTGGTTTCCTCCCACAATCCAAAGATATGCAGATTAGGTGAATTTGCTATGCGAAATTGCATGTAGTGTTCAGGGATGTGTAGGTTAGGTGCATTAGTCAGGGGTAAATATAGGGTAGGAGGAATGGGTCTGGGTGGGTTACTCTTCGGAGGGTCGATGTGGACTTGTTGGGCTGGAGGGCCGGCTTCCACACAGTGGAGATTCTATGATTCTATGAAAATCCCAGATGGCCTCCTTCAGGAAAGACAACAATTTCCCCTCTCACATGGTTGACGATACCCTCCAGCACATCTCCTCGACTTCCTGCACCTCCACCCTTGAATCTCACCCCTCCAATTGCAACAAGGACCCACCCCACCCCCCTGGTTCTCACCTTCCACCCTACCAACATTGTATTATCCACTGCCACTTCCGCCACCTACAAACAGACCCCACCACTCTGGATATATTTCTCCCCGTCCCCATCAGCGTTCCACATCCAACAGAGATTTACCTGTACCTCCACCAATGTTATTGACTGTATCAGTTGCTCCAGATGTGGTCTCCTCTGCATCAGGAACACTGGACGCCAACTTGCAGATCGTTTCAGAGAACACCTCTGGGACACTTGAGCCAACCAACCCTATCGCCCTGTGGATGAACACTTCACGGGGGCTGCACAGTGGCACAGTAATTAGCACTGCTGCCTCACAGTGCTGGGACCCAGGTTCAATTCCAGCCTCTGGCAACTGTCTATGTGGAGTTTGTACATCCTCCCCGTGTCTGCGTGGGTTTCCTTTGGGTATTCTGGTTTCCTCCCACAATCCAAAGATGTGCAGGCTAGCTGAATTGGGCTAGCTGAATTGTGTTGAGTGTGTGTTGCTGGAATAGCACAGCAGAATCGACATTTCGGGCCTGATGAAGGGCTCCAGCCCGAAAAGTTGATTCTCCTGCTCCTTGGATGCTCCCTGATCTGCTGTGCTATTCCAGCAACACACACTCAACTCTGATCTCCAGCATCTGCAGACCTCACTGTCTCCAGGCTAGCTGAATTGGCCATGTTAAATTGCCCATCAGGAATGTGTAAAGTAGGTGCATTAGTCAGCTTAAAAGTAGAGCAATAGGGTAGGGGAATGGGTCTGCGTGGGTTACTCTTCTGAGGGTCAGTGTGGACTTGTTGGACCAAAGGGCCTGTTTCACACTGTCAGCATTCTATGTTAAACTCCCCCTCCCACTTCACCAAGGACATGCAGGTCCTGGGCCTCCTCCATCGGCAAACACTAAGCACCCAATACCTGGAGGAAGAACACCTCATCTTCCGCCTTGGAACCACACTGGATTAATGTGGATTTCACCAGTTTCCTCACTTCCCCTCACCCTACATTATTCCTGTCCCAAGCCTCCAGCTCGGCACCGCCCCTTCACCTGTCCATCGCCTTTCCCATCTATCTGCTCCCCTTCCTCTCTAACCTATTACCTTCGACCCCACCTTCATCTACCTATCACATTCCCAGATACCTTCCCCCTTGTCCAACCCCCTCCCATTTATCTCTCAGCCCTCTTGGCACACAAGCCTCAATCCTGATGAAGAGCTTATGCCCAAAATGTCAATTCTCCTGCTCCTTGGATACTGCCTGACCTGCTATGTTTTTCCAGCACCACTCTCTCAATTCTGAGCTCCAGCATCTGCAGTTCTCACTTTCTCCAGAAAGATTGGACAGGTTGAACTTATATCTTCTGGAGTTTAAAGGAGTAAAAGGTGATTTCATTGGAACATACACAATTCTGAAGGCTTTTAATGAGGAGAGGATGTTTTCTCTTATGGGAGAATCTAAAATCAGGGGTTTTGAGGAGCCGGTGTTGGACTGGAGTGGACAAAGCCAATGGGGTGAATTTATATTTGCAGAATTATATTTGCATTTACAATCTATTCTGCTCAAAAAATGCACGACCTACAGGCAGTCAATCCGTGTAATATCACACAAATTCCACTTTAGAAATAGAACCAGTCTGACTCAAGACTGGGACACAGGCAGACTTTAACCTCACACCTTTAATGCATTGTCTGAGCTGAGATGGCACCTTTTGTAATAAAATCTGAAGTTATCTTGAGAATGTGATTTAAAAGAAGTTCTGGGATTTACATATTAAAGAACCGAAACTAGCAAACCCATTCTAAAAGATGAAAGACTTAATCTAGGTTTGTTCAATGTATTATTTCAGCTGCATGACACTGTAACCTTTTGCTATAAATTCTGTGTCTTATGATCCTGCATCACAACCACCCGATGAAGAAGCAGTACTCCGAAAGCTAGTGCCTCCAAGTAAACCTGTTGGACTTATAACCTGGTGTTGTGTGATTTTTAACTAAAACCAGGGGCTACTGATTAAAATTCAGAGGTCAACTGTTTGAAGAGATAAGGCAAAATTCTTTTCTGTCAGAGGGTCATGAGTCTTTGGAAGTCCCTCCCTGAAAAGGAAGTGTCCAGAAATATTTTCAAGGCAGAAGTAGATGGATTCTTGTTAAACAAGAAGCTGAATGGTTATGGGAGGTAAGTGGGAATGTTGATTTGAGGTTATAGTCAGACCAACCATGATCTCACCGAATGGTGGAGTAGGCCCCAGGGGTTGATGGGGCTACTCCTGCTCCTATTTCATTCCCCACATCCTCCCAACAAGCTTTGACTCCCTTGTTAGACCAAGAACCTATCTACATCTACACTTAAAAGTATTCAATGACCTTTTCTCCACCACTCTCTGGGGAAGAGATTTGAAATCTCAGAATCATCAGAGTGCAGAAGGAGGCCATTCAGCCCAGCATACCTGTACTGGGTTCAATTAACTAGTATCAATCTCGTGTCTGTTCCCCAATACCTCCCTTCACCATTTCTATCCTAATAGCCACCCAATGCCCTCTTGAATGACTCAATTGAACTTGCCTGCACTACATTCCCAGGCAAAGTATGCCAGCCCCTAACTACTCACTATGTTGAAAGTTTTTTTTGTTTGTTTGTGCATCACTTTGAATGTTCCAATGACTGTGCTTCTTCAATGATTGATGTGCATTATCAGGGTGTCCACTGGACATAATTCAGGAGATGTCATCACATAACCTCCGACTTTTAACTGCGCCTCCTCCAAATTCCTACCATTGGTTTACTCATCATGTCAATCATTTTAACATCCACAACATATTGTTCAATGGGTTCCAATTTTGACTTATTAAAATCTGAACATGCTATCAATACACCATGGCCATCATCAACTATTCCTTCTATCTGGCGACAAGCAACACAGAAGAATTATTGTGGAACTTCTGAGAATGCTGTCTGAGTTTGAATTTCTGCAAATTCCTTCTCTGGAAGACTCTTCACTTCTCTCTCAATCTCTCCTGCTCCAAGATGTTCCTTGAACCTAAATCTATGATCATGTAAACCGAACACAGTACTTCCTCCAGTGACTCAGTGTGAAATTCCTGTTGATATTGACTCTGTGAAACACCTTGGAGTGTTTTTCCACACTATAAATGCAAGTTACTGCTGCTTCTGATATGCAAACTGAAAATGATTAGAAACTATCCTTAGATGATTTTTGAAGGAGTGCCTCTTCACAAAGTTTAACTCCCAAATGTTATAGAAAAATATAAAGAAAATTGATGTTAGCAAAAAGATGCAACTTCTTCCTTTTTAATATTATTATGATCTCAGCTGATGTTATCACTGGACAAGTCAGTTCCCAGATTGAAACCTGGCTTGATAGATCATACTTTGATTTTGTTAGGTTCTAAAGAAATGGTCTCTCACTGAAACTTAAACGTGATGTTCTGCAGATTTTGTTTTAACAATAAAACAGAAGTTTATTGATAAAATAAATGAAAATATAGGTAGAATAATCCAAACCGTCCATTTATAATATAAATTCAAAGATTTTTAAACAACAGGAAAAGTATAATCCCATTAATCCCAAAATACCCCTTTGTAAATTGAGAAGACACAAAGTCAAGGTACAGAACACAAAACACAATCAGACAATATATTCAAGGAAGAAATGGAGAGATGTTTAGACTTTAAAGGTTTCAAGTGGTATAGGGGAATATGACACTGAGATAGGGGATATCCATGATCGTATTGAATTGTGGAGCAGGTTGAGAGGGCTGGATGGTATTTTGTTGCTCCTTATTTATATCTTCTATATTTCTATGTTTTACTACACCAAAGCCAATATATGTATCACCTCCATAGTCATTTAATTTATTTGTGACTTGAACTTTTAGATATGGGATCAACATGAAGTCTTCACACTAAGTAACCTTTCAATATATATTCTTCCCCTCTCAGGTGCACTGTTCTATACAGCCATCTTATTCTAAGGACTTCACAGGACTGCTCCAAACTCAATGTAAATACTGAAGAAAGTACCTCTGTGCCTAAGGTATTCAGTTTAAGGGAAACCTCTCCTAATCTTCTAAACTGGAGCTTGTTTGTTTTGGTTGCTTCTAAAACTCTATCACTGTTCACAAAGTTATCAGCGCTGCTCCTTCACAACCACCTGATGAAGGTTCGGTGCTCCGAAAGTTAGTGCTTCCAATTAAACCTGTTGGACTATAACCTGGTGTTGTGTGATTTTTAACTTTGTACACCCCAGTCCAGCATTAGCATCTCCAAATCAAGACAGTTCACAAAAACCTTTTAATTCTGAAGTCAGGCCTCAAGAACTCTTTTAAAATAAATTATCATGGCTCAAGAAATATTTATGTTAATTATTAAGTTCAGACACACAGAAAAACTGTCTGTTAACACTCAAAAACCAGAGACCCAAACTTACAATAAATATTATGAAAATATATATATAAAATATTATATTTATTATGAGAGAGAAAATCCCACAGTTTACATCACAATATCACTACTCAATCTATAATTGGTTCAAATCTTTGCATTGTAACACTGTTTGTCCTTCTTGTTTCAGAGATTGTGCTCTTGTCTCAATCAGCTCATCATTATAAACATCAAGGAAACATCCTATATTCTACAACAAATGGTAAATGAAACTATCGAAGATTTGCATCACTAATTGGCTAAACAAAAAGTATTCTTTAATCATTTTTACAGCATATTCTTTATCATTGTGCGGCCAAAAGTGTTATCATTTTAAAAAGTAAAAAAAGTGTAAATGCAGAGGCAGTGTGGAGTTCATCCTGTTTGACCTCTTGCTGGACCCCACTTATTATGTGTAAATTACACATCTTCTCAGTCTTAATTTTTTTGCTGTATGCAAATCAAAATTGACTCACCTTGTGACAGTTAAATTATTACACAAGCTAGTTAGGGAGCAACTTCCATTTACAGCATATTTGTGCTTCAGCCTTACAGAAATGTTACTCATTCACACAAGCTCATTTACAGAAATCAAACGTAGCTAAAAAATAATAAAGTGCACCTATAATTTCATCATAGTAAATATTAATCACAGTATAAATCACAGCAGCTTAATTTGTGCCAAATATAGTAGATTTTTGGACAGCTTTCCTCCAATACAGTGTGCACCTTGCAGCAAACATACTGAACACAACAAAGTGGTACAAAATTGGTTATTTTAGGCAAGTCAATCCCTTAATGATTGGTTTAATTAGTCATTTGCTACATGGCTGGTAATGCATTACATCTGTAATTAATTAATTGGGTAAAATGTAAGATTGCAGTAATTAAGCAAGAAAACAAAACAGGTTAGCAGGAAATGAATAAATAAATCCACCATAATTGTTGGATGGGTGCCAGCATTTATGAAATCATATCACTCTTGATTTTTCTTTAGATATCTCTTACAGTTTAAATGCTGCCAAAATCTTTCCTTTCGCCTCAACCCTCTCCTATTAATTGTCTTTGAGTCTTTGTAAACTGATTGTTGCTGGACCAACCTATCAGTTTCCTTGACAACATGGGTGCTGCAGATCAGAGCATCTCCTCATGGGTCTGCTCCTGGGCCTGGCCAGGCTGCCTATAAACAGGTCCAGGCAGTGGGCTGTGGAGGAGGCTCTATCTACTGACTGTCTGCCACTCTACAGCTCGGTAATGTTCAAGCCCGGGTGTCATCGGAGAGAGAGCATGCGATGTCCATGAGTGTTCTCAATGCCTTTAGAGAGAGGGAGAGAGAGCTGGATAGTGCAAGAGATACAGTGCTTTATTTCCCTTTTCAGTTCCATTTTGATTTAGACCCCTCTCTCTCCCCCCTGACCTTTTGGTGTTCGCTTTGAATTAGCAGGCTCTACCTTTAAATATACAATTGGTTCACGGGCCCTTTTTAATTTAAAAAACGGATTTTAAAAAGCCACTGTCAAGTTGATAGCAGGAAGTTCATTCAGTTGTACATATTAGCACTTTGTAGTAAAGAAAAAATACTATAAGGGTGCCAAAGATTCTAGTGGTACTGTCCCTACCTTTGAACCAGGAGGTTCGCAATCAAGTCTTACATCCTCCAGAGGTGTGTAATAACTTCTCTGAATGGGTTTGTTATTAAGTATTATAAACATAGTTGCCTGGTCACCCTTGAGGGGAACTCAATGTGAAATTAATGATATGAGCTTACCAATGATGACTGGTTGGGAAGGAGAGAGCATCGGCTGTCAGTGGGAATACAATAATAAGAACATCTGTTTCCATATGATTGGTTTATCATTTCCAAAACCCTTGATTTTTTTTGTTAGACTTGTGAGATTTCAAAGTTCATTCGACATTTTGATAATGTCACACTTTCTCCAGGGCAGTCTGACTAAGGATGTTAGAAACACATTATCTTATAATACAGAACAGGCCCTTCAGCCCGTAGCATCTGTACAACCAAAAATATACTACTACTCACACCAATCCCACTCTTCCTCCCCCACTAGGCCCATAGTCTTGAATGTTATGACATGTCAAGTGCTCATCCAAGTGCTTTTTAAATGTTGTGAAGCTTCCCGTCTCAATTACCCTCCCAGACAGTGCACTCCAATCCCCCAACGCACTCTGAGTAAAATATTTTTCCTCAATTCCTCTTTAAACCTTCTGCCTTTCACCTTAAAATTATAGCTCCTCATTACTTACCTGTCAACTGAGAGAAATAGCTGTTCTCTATACAACTGGTGCATGGTCCTCATAATAGAGTCACACAGCAGAGAAATAGACCCTTCGGTCCAACCTGTCCATGCCGAACATAATCCCAAACTAAACTAGCCCCACCTACCTGATCCTGACACACATCCCTCCAAACCTCTCCTATTCATGCAATTATCCATACAATTTTAAACACTGTAATTGTACCCACATCCATTACTTCCTCAGGAAATTCATTCCACACATGAACCACACTCTGTGTAAGAAATCTGGCCCTCATGTCTTTTTTAAATCTCTCTCCTCTCACATTAAAAATATGCCCCCTAGTTTTGAAATTCCCCATCCTAGGGAATCTTAATGTGGAAGTGCCGATGTTGGACAAAGTTAAATTTACACAATACCAGGTTATAGTCCAACAGGTTTATTTGGAGTACAGGCTTTCCACACATCCACTCCACTAGCTACCTGATGAAGGAGCAGCACTTCGAAAGCCTGTTGGACTATAACCTGGTGTTGTGTGATTTTTACCTAGGGAATCTTATACACCTCTCTGTCAGTCCCCCTCAATCTTCTCTGCTCCAAATAAAACAACCAGAACTGATAACCAGCCTGTCTTCATCGCTGAAATATTCCATCCCCAGCAACAATCTGGTGATGGTCTCCTCTGCACCCCTTCCATTGCATTGATATCCTTCCTGTAATGTGGTGACTAGAACTGCACACAAAACTCTGTAGAGCTCCAAAATGATCTCCCTGCTCTTACAATCTATCCCATGAGTGATGTTTCTCATGACAGTTGGAAATGGAGAATATAGCTGATGATGGCTTATATGTTCCTGTACTCAACCTGCAACTCTCTCCCACCCAACTACTGCTTGGTTATTTTGATCCTTTTTTCCTCTTCATTTAGCTACTGTGCACTGACCTCACATCCACTCCACCCTCATTGCAGTGGTTACTGATTCTGTCAAGTGCTTTTCTGGTTATTAAGAACATAGCATGTGGTTCAGTGGGTAACCTGGAGATGGCGGAGTGGATTTCATTTACTCCTCCACAAGTGGTCAAGATATCTTCTGATTAATTTTCATCTTACACACTTTACTGAGAGGAGGTACAAAGAAGGAGTAAAGTAGTGATGAGCTGTTGCTCTCTCTGAGTTCAAAAAGGCAACAGTCTCATTCCACCCACTCATTGTTCTATGCAACCTCTCTCTCTTAAAATTCTTCAGACTATGACTCCGTCCCATTTCCCAGCTCCATGCAATGCAACATTTGTTGCTGTTGTACCCAAGTGCCTTTTCTTTAGAAACTTGAGGATGTAAAGGTGCAATAGGAATGCAAGTGTGTCTTTCTTTTCTGCAGATGACAGGATGTTAAACCAAGTTCCAATCTCCTAGTTCAGGTAAATACAAACAATCCTGTGGCATTGTTTTGAAGAAGGGAAAGGGTGCTTCCCCAAATCTTCTGGCCAATATTTCTCTCTCAATCAACAAAGGCTCATTATCTAGCTGTTATTATATTGTTGTTTGTGTGGAAGCTTGTCGTGCACTAGTTGACGGCCTTGGTTTAACACTTCATGTGAAAGATAGTCTATCTGACGGTGCAGTATCTAATCAGCTCTGTGCTGTAGTTTTGTGCTCAAATGATGAAAGGGCACTTGAGCGCAGAACATCGGAGATTCAGAAACAAGAGTCACAAAATGGTGGTTTGCAGCAGGTAATTGAGAAGGCAAACTGAATATTGTCCTTTATTGCTAGAGAGATGGAGTTGAAAAACAGGGAGGTTATGCTGCAGCTGTATAGACTGCTGGTGAGGCCACACCTGGAGTACTGTGTACAGTTTTGGTCTCCTTACTTGAGAAAAGATGTATTGGCACTGGAGGGGGTGCAGAGGAGGTTCACTCGGTTGATTCTGGAGTTGAGGGGGTTGGCTTATGTGGAGAGACTGAGTAGACTGGGACTATACGCATTGGAATTTAGAAGAATATGGGGGGATCCTATAGAAGCATATAAAATTATGAAGGGAGTAAGTAAGATAAAAACGAAGATTTTTTTTCACTGGTGGATGAAACTAGAACGGGGGGACATAGTCTCAAAATAAGGAGGAGAAGATTTAGGACTGATTTGAGGAGGATCATCTTCACCCATAGGGTTGTGAATCTGTGGAATTCCCTGCCCAGTGAAGCAGTTGGGGCTACCTTATTAAATGTTTTTAAGGCAAAGATAGATAGATTTTTGAACAGTAAAGAAATTAATGGTTATGGTGAGAGGGTGTGTAAGTGGAGTTGAGACCATGGAAAGATCAACCATGATCTTATTGAATGGTGGAACAGGCTCAAGGGGCTAGGTAGCCTACTCCTGCCCCTAATTCTCATGTTCTTAAGCAGGAATTCAACGCTGTGAGGTACAGCGAACATTTTCATGTCGGATGTTAGAAGGGTTGGAGCAAGACAGATGGTCTTCCAGGGTACAAGATATAGAGTGTTGGGGCAAGAAAGTTCTGCCACTGCAAGTAGCACAATGGGAACAACAACTCACATTAACCTGAAGGTCTTTCTGGAAGAATGTGAGCGATGTTCAAACACTGGAGCATGCTGCACAGATAGGGGAATACAAAAGGGGTTTGGAGATGCAGAGCAAGTATGTTGAAGCTAAGCAACAGTCGTGGTAAGCAACTGGGACTTTGACCAGAACTATCACCCAAACTCGTGTTGTGCAGAAAGCAGTTGAGCTTGAAAGTTACTGAACATGAGTTATACATCAATTCAGTTCTAAATTGACAGTGAAGATAGTATCCCGAACAGTGTTACAATCTGTGTATCACTGATTGAGTGCCACCTGCTGGAAAAGTACTAGAATTGCAAAAATTTTAAAATACGAAATGAAAAGAGAATAAAGGTGAAAAATCACGGCAATGAAATTAGAGGCAGTGTGATATTGAATTGCAACAGTTTCAGAATGCTGGATCACTGCTGCTCGTGCATTGTGAACACTACACCAGTAACCAGAGGGCATAATCTCGGAATAAGGAGTCGCGCATTTAAGACAGAGATGAGGAGGAATTTTTTACTCAAAGGGTAGTAAATCAATGGACTTCTTTACCACAGAGAGCTGTCAGTGTGGTCATTTAGTGTATTCAAGGCTGAGATAGATTTTTAATCACTAAGGGAATCAAGTGTTATGGGGAAAAATCAGGAAGGTGGTGTCTAGGAGTATCAGCTGTGAACTCATTAAATGGTGAAGCAGACTCAATGGGCTAAATGGCCTAAATCTGATCCTACATCTTATGGCCTTATAACTAAATGAAGAGATATTCTGGATTCAGCTTCCTACCTGCACATGCAATACACCATGATGACTGCTTTACTTTTGGTACATTTTGCAGCTGACATGCAAACATAAGAATTAGGTGCAGAATTAGGAGCAAAGCATGGTCCTTCAAGCCTGCTCCACCATTCAATAAGATTGTGGCTGATCTGATTACTCTGCACTCCCTCCTACCCATGGTAACCTTTCAAGAATCTATCTATCTCCAACTTAAAAATATTCAAGGATTCTACTCCTACCGGCTTTTGCGTTAGAGCATCCCAAACACTCTCAATGCTCTATGAAAAAACTCTCTTCATTACCAGTAAATGGATTAGCCCTCATTTTAAACAGTGATCTCTGGTTCTATATTCTCCCACAAGGGGAAATATCCTTTCCACATCCAGTCCTGTTAGGATCCTTCAGAACATTGCACGAGTCACCTTTTGCTCATCTAAACTCCTAGTCAGTCCAACCTTAGATGCACCACTATGATTTTTTTTCCAATTTCCACAATACAACTGGAAGGCTCAGCTAGCCATGAAACGGCCAAGAAAATACAGAGGTCAATAAGCCTTGCACTGCATGGGCAGGTGAAGGTAGCATAGTGGTAAAATCAGTAGATTATTCGTCCAGTCTTCTGGAAGGTGAATTCCATTAAGCACCCCTCTCCAATCCCAACACTTCAACACCTGCTCATGGGATTCAAATTCAACTAACAATAAATAAAATATAAAATTATCTCAGGAATGGTGACCAGAAGATATAGCACCAATTGTTACAAAAACAGCCAATTTCATAAATGTTGTCTAGAGAAGGAAATCACTCAACCTTATCTGGTCTGGCCGTATGAGAGATTTCAGACATACAGTAGTTACTTGTATAGTCATATACTTGATTCTTAACTATCAATCCACAAGGATGGGCAACAAATTCCTTGCCAGCCTTGTGAAGAGTATCTTTTATAAGGTGATCCGTTCCAGCGTAACACCCAGTGATGAATTGCACAAGTGCTTGCTCAAGTAGTGTAATTTGGCACTTACAATGTCTTGGGGGGTCAGTGTTGTGCTCTGACTAATATCAAAACACTTCATCATATTTCCCTGACTATCAAACCATTGGTTCAGGCAGCAGTGGCTCATCAGCCTTCCCATTTACCGTTCTTCTTTAAAGAGTCATAAGTAAACTGTCAATTTATATAAAACATTAAAAAAGGATGGCCGGGGGGGGGGGGGGGGGGGGGGGTGCATGTTGGATCTGGGTGGGATGGTCTTTGGAAGGTTGGTCCAGACTCCATGGATCGAATGGCCTCCTTCTGTACTGTAGGATTTCTATTCTATAATTCTATCTGAAATCACTTCAAGCAGCTAACTGCTTTATTTCTGATGTCATGACCTCCACTATATGCTATAGTATAGTAGGTGATTGGGGACACCATTGCCAACAGGTTCCTTTTGAAGTTATGCACCGTCCAGACCTGAAAAGCCATCATTATTCCTTCGTCATTGCTGGGTCAAATTCCTGGAACTTCTGACTCAACAAAATGCTGCAAATACCTTCACCATGCAGACGGTAGCAATGGAAAAGCTCATTACCTTCTCAAGGAAACCAGGAGTGGACACAATTCTGGCTTTCGCGGTGGCAAAACAACAAGAACTGGCATTCGAACAGCACTTTCAATTTAGTAGCACACCCCAAGACACATCACATCAGTCTCAAAGGTCACAGGAGGAGATGTTAGCACAGGTGACCAAAGGAGGAAAGTGAGGCACAAAGGCAGAGAGATAAGAGAAAGAATTCCAGAATTTAAGGCCGAGGCAGCTACCTGAACCATCAACTGCGATGGAGTGAAATCAGGAATCCGCAAAAGGGCAGAAATGTAGGAGTGAAGATATCTCAAAGGCTTGTAGGACTGTACAAGGTTGCAATGATTTGGTAACAAGGTAAGAATTTAAAACTCAGTGATGAAGTAAGTATGTGGTTGGACTTTTCTCATTGTGTCAACCCCCTTATTCCAAACATTAAAGATCTTTTAAGTCAGAATCATTTCCGAAGAAGAGTTTGGCTGTAAGACTTAAAGTGCCACTTTTACAGCTGAAGAGCAGAGCTTTCAACTTCAATCTCCCTTCCTTTGTCCTAAATGGCAGATTGTAACAAGTCAAGTACCTTACTCCTGCATTAGGAACCTCAAAGGCTAAAGGACAGCAAATGTTCTTTTCTCCTTTAGGGACCTTGCATCTTGTGAGGTGATGAATTGGGCTGTGACGGTCACCCTTGTGTTGAGCATCATTTGGTGTTCCTCAGGAGCCCCAATGTGTCTCTGTTACGTTTATCAAAGAGAGTGAGCTGAGAAGGTGAAAGATTTGCCGGCCTCCGGATTTGACTGGAGCATCTATTCTGCCAGCTGAGCTTGCCACTTCGAAAGTGGAAATTGAAAAAACATCAAATTGGTGTGTTCAGGGAAGATTGGAGGCAACTAAGCTGTGTTTTACCTGACACAGCTGCATTTCATGCTGACGCAGAGTGCCCGCAATGGGAAAGCAAGCATTCATTCCAAACATTGACATCTCTCACCTTGATGACTGCAAAATGCACTAACAAAAGGAATAGCAATCACTAGGGAGTCAAGAATATCTCTTCGTTCAGTTATTGGCATAGTGTACAAAATGAAAGAGATGCAGAAATCCAGCATTCCATTAATTAATATTAAGCTCAATTAGTCAGTCCAAAATTAAAAAGAAACCTTCTGAATAATGGATAGCTTTAATCACTCATCAGTCAGAACGTCCCCTTCAAACACAGGATTTCACTTTGACACTCAATTGCTTTCCATTTCCTAGGTACCCCTAAGGTTTTTACCTACTTCAATTACATGGGATTGAGCTAACTGCTGCTTAATCCCAGAGGAAGGTAATGCTTGCTGTGAAATTGTATTCACATCTATCTACTCACTTGAACAACAAAACAAACATTACAGTTGGAGAAATGAGGACAGACTGTGGAATTGTTAACTTCCATTTATGTCAGGGTCAGGCTGAAGACTGAGACTTCTAACTCAGGCAGGTTTCTGAGACCATACAACATTTCTGCATAGGTCAGAGACTCATCCTTCCTCCCAGAGAGTTTTACACCCAATGTAGCTGCATGCTTTAGGATTGGCAGTCGGATTCAGTACAGTGTTCTCGATGGTGTAAAGCACTTTAAATACATTTATAGAGTCACAGAGTAATACAGCACAGAAACAGACCCTTTGATCCAATCAGTCCATGCCAAACACAATCTCAAAATAAACTCGTCCCTCCTACTTGTGTTTGGCCCATATCCCTCCAAATCTTTCCTATTCACATATTTACCCAAATGTCTTTTAAATGTTGTAACGCTCCACTTCCTCTGGCAGTTCATCCCACACACGAACCACTCTCTGTGTAAAAACATTGCCCCCATGTCTTTTTTAATCTTTCTCCTCTCACCTTAAAAATATGCCCCCCAGTCTTGAAATGCCCCAGCCTAGGGGGAAGACACCTGCCATTCACCTTATCTATGCCCCTCATGACTTTATAAAAAAAAGTATCCCCTCAGCCTCCTTCACTCCGGTGAATGAAGTCTCAGCCTATCCAACCTCTCCTTATGACTGAAACCGTCCATCCCTGACAACATCCTGATAAATCTCTTCTGAACCCTCTCCAGCTTAACATCCTTCCCATAACCGGGCAACCAGAACTGGACACAATACTCCAGAAGAGGCCTCACCAATGTCCTGTTCAACCTCATTTTTTCTTTGCTTTTGTTTTTCTTTTGTGCCATTTCATGAACTTCCAAACAGTTGCTCTTAATGGTGAGCGGCACAGTTAACTCCAGCCTCACTCATATGCAATACACAAATACACTCACTCTAACTAAAGTGAGTGTATAATGAACACCAGTAGAAACATGTTGGATTTTTACTCCCTACACTGGGACCAGCTTTAATTATGATATCCACCTGACATCAGCCAACTCAGCAGAGGTAGAAATCCTTCCAACCGCATGGATCAGCAAATTTCAAGATGGCATTAAGATGGTCAGAAAGTTCAGTTTTGTTTGATTTACAGCTCGTTAAACCACTATTGATGGTATTATGAATCAACTTTGTAATACAAATTAACCAAACCAAATAAAAGGTTCGCTTTCTTGAAAGATGGTCATGCACCAGTTAGAGTTTTATCAGATAGCTTTCTCTTGTGTCAGCCCACAAATCATCAGATTTATGGAATTCAACATGTCATGGTGAGATTTGACCTCTCACCTTCAGGACTGCTGGTGAATGGTCACTGCATGGCCATAAGTAGTTAATGCCACACACCAGATCAATCAAAGTGTTCAAGAGTGATTGTCAAACATCAAAGTACATGGAGCAGAAGTGGGTAAATTGTGCTGAGGGACACATCAGTCATGATTCCTTTAAACAGCTTGTCACTGTCAAAGGACAGAACCTTCCCAGTCTCTGTACAATGTGGGCATTAGTGAGAACGTTGGAATGGGAGCATTAGGGATGATGCTTTTGGAGGTAACTAGTCTTTCTTGAGCTCTTGTGGCACAGTAGTAGTGTGCCTGCCTCTGAGCCAGGAATCCCAGGTTGAAGTCTCAAAGGCTCAGGAAGTGGGATTATGAGGAGCTTCCTTACGTCAAGAGAAAAATGGAATGAATTGAATTTATTGTCACATGGACTACTTTCCAATCAAGTGCTAAACATGGAAATGAGATTCTCACTAGTGGGCAGCGCGAGACCTATGTGCATGATTAGCGTGCATTAACATCCTTGTAATTAAATCATCTTGTTTCATTCATATGCTGTGTCCCATTCTCCCACCAATCATATAGAAATTAAGTGCTGACAATTTCTGATGTGACAATCAAAGTGATAACTTGGTGACTCCAGTTCACAGTTTGCTCCTCCAGCTCTCCCTCAGTTGCAACATCTCAAGAGACGGTCCACAGGCAGTGACCACAACCAACTTGCTACATCCCCCCAACCCAGTCACCAGGACCTCCCAGTGCCTGGCACCTAAGTGAGTACCAATTTCCCACTGCCCAACCTGTCTGAGTGATTGACAGGAACCATGCAGGGCAGATACAGATTGACAGCAGTTGGCCTGGTGAACGGTTGAGATTTAGAGATGGCGCCAGGAATCCAAGGGGACAGTACAGTGGGTGGGGCGCTATAATGGTGTGGTGTGTAGGTGATGAGGTGAGTTTAGGAAGATATCCTGAACAACCGCATTCAGCCTTACAGACAGAAAACATCCACGAAGCTCACCAGAGATGACACTTTGTTGATTCTAGTAAGATTCAACCCAAAATGTTGAATGGCTTATTCCACTTTCAGTATGCTCACTGTCTCATTTTTCAAGAGATCTTAAATAATGTTTCATCGGCCCACTCATATAAATGAAAGAGAACTCCAACCACAAAACATTAGGAGAGTAAGTCATACAATCATAGAATCCCTACAGTGTGGAAGCAGGCCTTTCGGCCCATCAAGACCACACCAACCTTCCAAGGAACATCCCACTCAAACAAATCCTTACGTCTTAACTCATATTAATCCTGTCATCAAAGTCATTTTAGAAATACTTTTATCTTTTTCTGTTCTTTGCTACATTGTTATTTGTGGAAATGCCTGTGCACAAATTGACTTCAGCAATTCCAACATTATTACTCTACTTCATATGCCTGAATGCAGAAGTCTTACTTCAGTTATATAGGAGCTTGGTCAGACCACACCTACAGGATTGTGTGCAGATTTGGATTCCTTATCTCAGGAAAGATAGCTTCATTTGAATGCTCCCATTCAAATCATAAGGTGCTGATATTAAATAGCACTGCAGTGGAGAGCAGAAGGTGTGTACGCGGCCCTCAGGACTTGCTGTATTAGGTTTCTCACCTCTTTCACTCTTTCAACATATGACAGATTTTGTTCCGTTCTGTTCTGCTAGGCCAAGCAATAAGGCTACTGTGTAACACACTGTAAGCAAGCGAAGAGTTGCCTGCAGTTTCTAACCTTCTCTTTCTCTCTGTGATGAACTGTGAAATGCCTCCAGTGTCATAGCTGTACATTGGAAAGAAATCTTGGTTTCTTGTTAATCGCACAGTTTAATATACTCAGCTAAATGAGCCATACACAGCACTCAACAGGACCCGCTAACTGGCAAACAGCTTCATCACTGAAAATTCCAGCTTGCAAATAAAAGCATTTCTTCTGAATTGATAGCATCTAATTAAAAGAAACACTCTAAATGTTTAACCAAAAAGAATTCATTACATTTGGAAAATTAATGCTGAAAAATCGCCTTGAGCTCAGATGCAGTTAATATGTCAGGCAGTATTCAAGTAATTAAATTGTTTGGAAAAAGATACTCGTTTTCCCTTCTATCTGTAGTCAACATGAGCATGGAAGACATGTATAGTTAGGTGGTACTAGAAAAGGACAGGGAGAAAAGATGCAAGTAACAAGACTTTTATCCTTCCTACTCATTATTGATACTCTCTCACTGGGGTAAAATGTTGGAAATCAAACGTCATTATTCCTAGGGACATTGCAGAAGTTGAAAATTTTATCGAAGTACTCAAAGTTCCCAGTTTTACTGTCAGATAGATCAGGCTAACAGAAAACAAGGAGCAGGTTTTTGTACTGCAAGTGTTACTATTGAGAGATTTTTTTAATCAACCTGCTCAGACATGACATTATGTACAACTATAGAGCAGGTGGGACTTGAACCCAGGATTCCTGGCTCAGAGATATGGATACTGCCCCACTATGCCACAACAGCCCTTAAGGACAACTGTTTTTATTAGAGCCATGATGTGGAGGTGCTGGTGTTGGACTGCGGTGGACAAAGTCAGAAGTCACATGACACAAGGTCTGCCTTGGGACCCTCCAACCACATGACATCAATGTCAATTTCACCAGTTTCCTCATTCCCCGCCCCCAACTTTATCCCAGATCCAACCTTCCAACTCAGCACCTCCCTCTTGAACTGTCTTACCTGTCCATCTTCCAACCCACCTATCCGCTCCACTGACCTATCACCATCATCTCACCACCTTCATCTACCTATTGCCTTCCAAGCTACCCTGCCACCCCTCCCCTGACTGGCTGTGCTTTTCCAGCACCACACCTTTCAACACCAGATTTTAGTCCAACAGGTTTATTTGAAATCTCACACTTTCAGAATGCTGCTGTGACATGGTGTTGGTGAAATTAGTGTAATATAGTGTCGTACAGCAACCTGTTCACCCTCTTGACTAACTGCTGCTGACAGCCATGACTGGATGTCTGAAACTGGCAGGACTTAGATCTGGGCCTCCTAACTCACAGGTATGGACAATAGCAGTGCACCACAAGACCTTTCCCAAAACTACTACCTTTTACAAGTAAATGGATTCTAACTATCTGTAAACAACTTCAAGTTATCAACATTTAACTCTACTAGTTAAAATGCAACCCACCCCCAACTTGATAACCCCCTACACATACAAACAGACTGACACAGACAAAAAAAGTATTGGTGTTATGGATGGAGGAAAAGAAACACTAAGGAATCAGTTCAATGGCCTCAGTCTACAAAGTTCCTGCAGGCTGGGATTTTCTGTTCTTCGATCTCTCTTCTGCAGGCTCTTTTCACTTCTTCACAAGAGGCACAGTATGTTAGTACACTAACTACAGAGTCTCTCCATCACTGGTTAAAGCTGTGGTTTACCACAACTTGTCCTTTCTACTACTTCTGTCTTGTCTTGTGTTTTAGTTCAAACACAAGGCCAGGCAGATAGTCATGGCTGTCAACAGTGATCAGTCAAGGAGGTGGACAGATGTTTAAGGCACTATTCTATATTAATTTCACACCTACACCATGTCACAGCAGCTTGTGCAACAACAGAGTGCATGTGCTTCGAAACCAAGTGGCCATTTTTTAAAGACAATGGGGAATAGTCCTCAGTGTGGCCAATGGTGACATCCTTCAGTGTAGGAATCCCAGTATAGTAAATCAGGAGCAGCGTCCAATATCAGTCCAGGGGATTGGGCACAATCAGGCAGACCTGTGGTCGGTGAGGGTTAAGATCCTCTCCTTAGTAAGGGGTGAGGAGCCAAAGGTCAGGCACCCCAGAGAGCAGGTCGGTCCTATTGTGAGTTGTTTTCTCCTGGAATGAGACAACAGCAAATATTGAGTAAGATGAAAGTGGGTGGCACGACGGGGGAAAGGTGACAAGGTGTCCTTAGTGGGTGCAGAGGATGCAGGGTTAGTGGTGTGGAGGAATTGAGTGGATGAAAGCAAGAAAGGGAAGATATTGCAATAGTGAGAGTGGAGATGTGCTCTGTAGTAGAGATAGAGTGAGTGTGAAGTGGCAACAAGAAGATGGTGGAACCTACCCTTACAGAATGGCAAAGTCCATTGACCTTCTTCCTTTATTGCAGTGCGGACCTCCAGACTGTGGGGCAGCATTGACCTAGGTTACATCAAGATAGCAGCATCTGGTGTCATGGCCTTCTCTGCTGGTCCTGAGTGAAATGGCCAGCCCTCCTCCTGGCCAGTTCACCATGACCTCCAGGTCCCTATCCACAGAGCCCAGGATGCCAACGTTCCTCTGTTTGAGGAGTCTGGGGCAGATGGTACAAATCGTACAGGGTAGCTCTGGACTGCCAGCGCTTGAACATTGGGCTTTAAAGATGGTGCCATTATCAGTAATGTCATGATGCCCATGCAGTGGCAATTGCATCCACTTACAACACATGGGAAATTTCGGAAACAGGGTGACAGAGAATTGTGGTGTCCAGATTAAAAGGGGAGTTTGGGAAGATAGTGTGAGGAAACTTACCAACCTGCATAGAGAGAAACCCTCAATGAAACACATCAAAATTGACGTTTCGCTCATTTCTGGCAAAACTCATTCCATAATTTGTGTGTTTCTTTTTTGCAAGTATATTAACAACCTCTGATGAATATACTCAGGAACTGACCTGAGTGGTAAACAAGATGAAAAGGATGACTGATGGTCTATCAGTCAAGTTTAATCATGGGATTTGACATGTGCAGCAATATCATCAGAAGGGATCATAACAAAAGCCATGAAAGGGGGATTCAGCGCGAGAATGAATGGCGATACTGGCAAATTTGGGGAATGTTGTGGAGTTGGAAAAAAGGCAGGTCTTAGTAATGGCAAGAATATGCAGTCAGGGGCTGAGCCTGAGATCAAAAGTGACACCAAAGGCTGCGAAAGATTGGGTCAATCTCAGTTTGTTGCCAGAGAACTGGATGGAAACAGGAGAGAACTAACTCTGGAGGGGTGCTCCAAACACAATACCTCCATTCTTTACCATGATGTGGAGGTGCCGGTGTTGGACTGGGGTGGGCAAAGTTAAAAATCACGCAACACCAGGTTATACTTAAAGTTTCCTGAAACGTCGATTTTACTGCTCCTCGGATGCTGCCTGACCTACTGTGCTTTTCCAGTACCACTCTAATCTTGACTCTAATCTCCAGCATCTGCAGTACCAACCTCCAACATCAGGTTAGCTTTCAGAGCACTGCTCCTTCATCAGGTAACTAGTGGGTCAAGGATAGATCCTTGGAGCAGGAAGTAGTGTTATTGCAAATATCATTGTACATATTGTGGTTCTCAGAAGCTTGTAGCAATTAACCTTGGAGGTTCCAATGAATATATTTTTCTGGATATTATCTTGTGCTGTCGAACAAGATAATATCCAGTATACTAAAGCTGCTATTGTTGCTTTAGTATACTGACAGTAGTCCAGTGATGACACTGCTGGATACACATGTTTACCTACACATGACAATATAGTTTGTCAGGCACTGTGGAAATAATGTACTAATCTGACTATAAATAAATAAGAATAGAAATGACAAAGAACTCATTCTAAAACTTGGTGGCTCAATGGTTAGCACTGCTGCCTCCTCAGTGCCAGGGACCTGGGTTCAATTCCCTCGGGCAACTGTCTGAGTGGCGTTTGCATCTTCTTCCCATGTCTGTGTGAGTTTCTTTCAGTTGCTCTGGTTTCCTCCTGCAATACAAAGATGTGCAGGTTAGGTAGGTTGGTCATGTTAAATTGCCTATACTGTCCAGGTATATGCAAACCAGGTGGATTAGCCATGGGAAATGTGGGTTACAGGGATTGGAGGGGGTGGAGGTGGACTTGTGTGGGAGGTTCTTTGGAGGGTCAGTGTGGACTTGATGGGCTGAAAGGCCTGCTTCCATACTGAAGGGATTCTATGACCATGGAAATACTAAAAATGGGTGGAATGGTTGTAAAAGTGGCAGCTAAAATTCAATGTACTGGAGACTTCTAAATCCACATCCAAGCAAGGACTTACTGTTAATGCTGACAATAACGAAACAGATTATTTGGTGGCTTTATTAGGCTGACTGTGATATTCGGAGTAACAGGACTGCCTGTTCTGATTGCAATAGCAACTGAAATAACAGCACATATTACTTGCCTGACCACACATAATTTTTATTTTTATTTATTCATAGGATGTGGGTATCATTAGCAGGGCCAGCATTGTATTGCTGATCCCTAGTTGCCCTTGGTAATTCTGGGTTTTGTATATTAGACGACTGAACATCTGATACTGACTGTTCTCAATCAGACTAATGGCTGGATTGACTGCACAGGAAACGGCGGCTGTTCATGAAACTGGATTTATTACAGAACTGGCTGGTGTTCCTGTCTATACAAATGGTGAGTGCCTATATGGTAACAGGAGTAACACTCCCATACCAGTTACTAACAGGATTAACTGATTGACTGGAAGTGCATTAAGGCCAATAAATGCTGGCCCAGACTGCGAAGCGCTCATCCCATGAATAAATAAAATAAAACAATGTTTGAGCAAAAATAACCATTCAGCCTTTTTTCAATGCTGTCGATTCAGAGGATTTGCTGTCACTTGCAAGCTGGATATTACAGTGATGCTGTTGTGTTGCCTCATTGTTTGGGTTCATGCTCAGTATCAGCTCAACATGTTTTGATTGTTCTGAAACACGATGTCACTGTCTAAACATCTATTTCCAATGAGTCAGAAATCAGTTCATCCTGTTCCTTTTGCTCTACAGTCTGAATTTGCTACATCAAAAATGATTCCACAAATTAATAAACCACAACTGTTATTTCTACAGCACTACTTACAACATCAGGACATCTCAAAACACTGTACAGCCAATTAAGAACTTTTGATGTGCACAGACTGTTGCAATGTGGGATTTGTGGCAGTTAATTTTTAGAGACAACATATTTCAAACAGCAATGTGCTTTTTTTTAAATGATGCTGGTGGAGAAATACCTACTGGAAAGGGGTCTAGGGGTAACTCCTCTGCTGCCCCTCAAAATAGTCCTATGGTCTTCTGTACATCCATCTAAGAGAAAAGAAGGAGAAGTATGTCTTCTGGTTCCCATGTAGATAAGAAATTGTCACATGTCTGACTCAAAGTGCTGGAACTTTTTCAAGTACATCTCTTTAATTTCACCAGGTGGCTGGTGGACTGACGCTCAGCACTTGACAATGCATGTGGTCCTCCAGCTACAAAGACTTGAATCTTGCCTTATTGACACACAGATCTGCAACCCTCAAGGCTGATGTGAATTTCTGTGCAGAGCAGTTGAATGGAAGAAAGCCTAAGACTACTCTTTCAAGGAAGATACTCCCTTCATGTGACCAGGATGGAGTAAGACAACTCACCAAACAATGTCATCAAGACTTCACAGCCAGCATGTTAGATCCCTGCCTGAGTTGTTGAAATGAATACTGTAGATGTATTGGATCCAATCATGAAATTCTGAAATCCAGCAAATGTTGTCAATGAAGCTGAGACTCTAAGGTCATGCAGAGTCAGTGTCATACAGCACGGAAACAGACCCTTCGGTCCAACTAGTCCAAACCGACCATGTTCCCAAATCAAACAAGCCCCACCTGGCTGTTGGCTCACATCATTCTTGACCATTCCTATTAAAGTACTTATCCAAATGTCTTTTAAACATCATAACCATACCTGTATTCACCATTTCCTCTGGTAGTTCATTCCAAACACTGACTACTTTAAAAAATGTTGTCCCTCGTCCTTTATAAATATTTCTCCTTTTTATCTGAAAAGTATGGTCCTAGTTTTGAACTCTTGCACCTTAGGGAAAAGACCTTTGCTATTCATCTTATCCAGGCTCGTCATGATTTTATAAACCTCTTTTTCAGGTCACCCCTCAACATTTTACACTCCAGGTCCCAGCCTCTCCTTATAATTCAAACCCTCCATTCCCAGAAACATCCTGTAATGGTAACCTCTGTTACAGCATCAGTAACATCCCTTCCCAAATCTTCTAGTCCACAGACATCCTGCTGTAACCCAATCCCCCAGGCAAGAGAGGAGTAATCAGATCATTGCAGTTTTGAGGCTGAAACCGGTTGGCAAATGCGAAGGAGCAGAGTCCTAGCTCAACCCTGCACCTGAGCTGGAAAAGCAGAAAGGATCGTCCACCACACCAACCAGTTGGACAATATAAGCATCAACATCACCAGAAAGTACCGGCAAGTGACACTACTAGAGTAATGATAAACAGCTCCATTTCAGAATGGCAGGCTGTGACAAGTGGGGTACCGCAGGGATCAGTGCTGGGACCGCAGCTTTTTACAATATATGTTAATGATATAGAAGATGGTATTAGTAATAACATTAGCAAATTTGCTGATGATACTAAGCTGGGTGGCAGGGTGAAATGTGAGGAGGATTTTAGGAGATTATAGGGTGACCTGGACAGGTTAGGTGAGTGGTCAGATGCATGGCAGATGCAGCTTAATGTGGATAA